>NC_044360.1:5670075-5992575 GCF_007364275.1 Archocentrus centrarchus | reverse complement strand
TTAGGTTGTAGCTTCTTTTGATCTCTTCTGTAGAGGTTCCAAGCGTTGATGACTGCTACAGTAACAGTGTGCCACCAGATGTACATGTACCATCCGCGGGATCTGAAGCTGAACTTGTAAAGTGCAGACAGCATGTCAAGGAGATCAACACCTCCCATGAACTTGTTATATGTTTCAACAATGGCTGGTCTGGGAACCATCACATGAGTTTTGGACTTGCGATCCCAGCGTTTCACGTTTCCCACAGGTTCAATGCCGACATAAGAGGAAATCAGGTTCACTGCTTTGTTGTCATACCATCTCACAATGATGTTGTTGTCTTGATTCACTCTGAAGTCCATTGACCCTCTTCCACTTTTCTTCATTTCTTTTTCATCTTTCATGACGCAGTCTTTCATCCTGTTCATGCGGATTGTGCCGATGTAGTGGATTCCTCTGTCTTTTAGATGTTGGACCAGAGGAACTGATGTAAAGTAGTCCGCAAAGACTTTGTGATTTCTTCCTGCAGGAAGTGTTGATGTCATTTTCAGCACAATTTCTCCAGTAACACCAACTTCAGACTTCTCTCTGTTTGGGTTTTCTGCACCTTGACAAATATCAAAGTCATAAAGAAAGCCACTCTGTCCAGCTCGTCCCCACAATTTGAAACCCCATTTGTGAGGGTTTGCAGGCATGTAGACACGTAGATGAGACTTTCCCTTAAATGGTACCATAATTTCATCAACTGCGTGGCATTCTTCAGGAGGAATGCAGAGAAACTGTTTTTGCAGTTTTTGTAACCATGGCCTGAGCTTCCACAATTTGTCTTTCTTTGCATCATCAGATGCACTGAGGTTGTCCTGAAAGTGAATCAGTGTCAGCAATTTCAGAAACCGATCTCGAGATATCACATCACAAACTGCGGGGAGCTTTGTTTCCATCTCCCAGTAGGCTCTCACACTGGGCATTTGTACTAGCCCCATATGCATGTACATGCCTAGAACCTGCTCAATCTCTTTGGCATTTGTGTTTATTGACTTGCCCTGCTTCTGTACACTGTACATGTTTGTTTGTTCAGCAGTTTCCTGTAGCATTTCATCAGTAACAAACTGTTTGAAGTACATGTATGGTGTCATGTCACACCTTTGCTCTGTGTCTTCCTCAACACTTGGAATGAAATCGACAGATGGAGCTTGATATTGTATTTTTCTCCATCTGTATTTTTTGCGTTTTGCCTTGCCCTTCACTGACTCATTACTGATTGTGTCCAGAGTTGTTCTTGAGACCTCAACCTCCATACTTGTCTGGGCTATACTTTCATCCTGATAGCCTTCCTCATCACTGCTAGCTGAACTTCCATCATCTTCATCATGCATGGCCGAGGAGTCCATTCCTCCTCCTCTTCCTCTTCCTCATCTTCTCCTAACTGTTCTATGTCACTTGAATTTCCATCTATTATCATATTGATGACATTTTCAATGTACTTTCTTTTTCTCTCTTCTTCCTCAAGTCTCTTTGACATCTAAAAATACACACGTAAATAATTCGTCAGCACAGCATAGAGATGATAATTTCAAAGGAACCCATTGGAAAATACCCAAAATGTATTTTCAAATGGCATTTCAGTGATTAACCAGTTTATATCAATCATCAAAAATAGTGTGTGGTTGTATTGTGGCAGGAATTCTGTAGATTAAATTACTAAAATGTCACATGACAGTTCAGGACTGGAACACCTTAAATACCTGCAGTATCAAATTTGATACACACATTTTTAACACGGTTTAACTGTAATATTGTAAAATATTTTTTAAGTAATTATGCATTGCTTCAACAAAGGAAGTATTTATTTTTAAAAATTACTAACAATATTGATGTTATTCTTACCATAACTTCTCAAAAATTAGCAAAGGTTTTTCAGAAAAACATGTGTGGATGACATCCTGTCAGCAGACATTTTGAAAAGGCAAAAAAAACCTGTTCCACTGCATGCAGTACATTGTTAATCCACTAGAGGGCAGATCACATGTCTCAAATGATATACAACAGGTTTTTGTGGTAAATATTAATCACATTGATAAAATAAGGGGGTGATGATGGGGTCCAAAGCCAAACTCTAGCTGTGTTTTATAATTAAGTCAGACATTTCAAACAGTTGTCTGGCTGAATTGAAAATTAAAAAAAAAAAAAAAAAAAAAAATCCCTGATTGAGACTCATGATACTACTCATGATACTGCTACTTTACTTTATTAATAGGTGACTAACTGGCAGGCTGACTTACTAACAAAATGATAATTTATATATATATATATATATATATATATATATATATATATATATATATATATATATACACACACACATACACTGAATGGCAGTTGAGCTCATGCATTAATTGACTATTAATTGACTGACTGTCAATTAAAGCTATCTGCGAGTTGGTCAACGATCCAACCAACTGGCTGTCCCAGTGATAACCTTACACACTTGCTGACTGATTAACTGTTAGCACAGCTGTCAGTCAAGATTAGCGGCTTATTTGTGTATTCACTATACCCTGTCGGGTGTCATGTTCAACCAGCCCATAATGACAACAGGCCTGCGGCAGATATGTTAGTCAAAATATCCACAATCCAACTCTGAATAGAGACAAGTGAGGCAAAATCCGCTTAACAGACATGCATACACAAGCACATTCACCCACACCATCATGCTCTCAAACACCCCTCCCCTCATAGTTCTTCTTAAAGACTCTTCCTCACTTGCCTTTTCTCTCACTAATGCTCATTTTATGCTCTCCCCTTTGCCCAATTTCTCAACCCACACCCCACAGCTCCCACCCCCTGTCCTTAAAAAGTGGTCTGTGTGGTACAGGATGGTAATTAAAGTCTGCAGTGATTGGAAATATATCTGCGCACCATATCATTTTAATGCCAGGGCCCTAATATGCCAAGATACTGGCTGTAATTGGATTTTGATTGGTTACTAATGAAGATGCACTTCCTGGGAGACAGACGTGACAAGTCATCTGTTTTACCCCAGCATCCCCTCATGCACATCTGCACACACACTCACAGACGTGGTTATGAAAGCTCACACTAACGTGCAGTGCAGATATTTTTATGCATGCACATGTGCTAACACATAAATGTGGGAAGCTCCCACATGCTATCATACACACAGGCATCTGCTGTAATGCTCCAGTCTTCATTCCTCACAAGTCTTTCTTATTGTCTGTTTTGTTGATGTCCACAGATTCTGTCATCCAGGTTAAGAAGATAGAAGACAAGTTTGTCACTTTCCATTTTTTTCTGTGATGACATAGTGAAGTTAAGGGTATAGCCTCTTATCTGTGTTAACCAGCTTTTCTGTAAACTTTTTTTTTTTTTTTGGTCATTTTCTCATTTTCTCACCCTTATAAAATGTTTTCCCATTTCTGTGATATTGTCTCATATATACAATTCATGTTAGGCAGGTTTACACACGTAGCCCAAACATACGCATAACATATGGTGCAAATATTGTCTTTCAAAAGCATTTATCTTATGCCTGTACAGCTTTATGAAAGCAGATTAGTCCACCCACACTGCACAGAGATATCCCTGCTTGCCTTTCTTCACAAAAATACATTCCCTGTTTTACTATCTGGACTAAATTCCAGGGGGCCATCAGTGAACCATAAAAGGGGGAGCGCTGTCACTCCAGTGCTATGCTACATAACCTTTAGATGTGATTCAGTACGTTATATGTTTCTTTACAATGACCTGTTTTTCCTGCCAGGTTTTTATGACTTCACACCAGAGCTGAGACTAGAAGAATTTTCACCTTGGCTCAAATGTGCTGCAGGACCAGATGTGCTGGTATCACATTATCAAACAGGGGCGGTTTCCTGCATTGGAATAAATGTTTTTCCCAATGACCAAACTACCATTTTTAATCACATATTAGTAGAGAGCTCTAAATGATTACATTTTGAATTTCATCACAGTGGAAAATACACATACAAAAAGGGAGAATCAAACAGTAATTAAACTGTATTTTCATAACCATTTGGCGCAAGAAAATCCAGCCTGAATCAAATAAAAATACCATTTTTCTTGTACTATTAAAAGCAACGTGTTAAGTTATGAAGGCTCAGTGAATGTTAACTGTAGCGATACATTCCTGAGCTTCTAGTGACTCAAATAGGCTCAAACTAACCTTAATATTTCAACTATTTGATCAGTCAAATCTCTCCATATTTATAAGGTAGCTGATTCAAGAGACACAGGATATATTACCATTCTGCTCTAGTAGCATCCTACAGCTAACGCAAAATTGGGCAATTATCAGTGGCTTAATGGGCAAATTCAATGTGCCTGAACCCCCCCCCCCCCCCCCCCCCCCCCCTCCCCCTCCATTTCTATTTGTTGCATTGTGTGTGTGTGTGTGTGTGTGTTTCTGCATGTGTGTATGTGTGGACATAAACATGTCTCTCCTGACATTTCATTAAGCATTCATTAACAAGGCAGAATATCTTCCCAATGCATCAGTTGCAAGAATAAATTGGAAATGCTGTAAGATTAAGCTAAAAAACATCTTTTTCTGCCACATCATCTCTCTTACTTACACACACTAATTTTATCTCTCCCTTGGTGTCTCTCTTTCAGATTTTCTCCTTTTATTCATCCCAAGCACACAAAAATATCCTCCCTGCTTCCTGATTACCCTCAATCTCGTTCTACCTCCCTCGTCTCCTTTTCCTCTTCTTTCCCTCCCGCTCTTTCTTTAATGCTAAAACTCTCTGCTCCGTCCATGTCTTTAATCTAACATCTCATTTAGTCAAGTTAAAAGGAGGTCAGAAGCTGATATGAAATTTGCTTTCGTCTCCTCCTCTTTCTTTCTCCTCTAATTGCTATTTCTATTTCTCATCCTCCCTTTCTTTTCACCTCTTTTGAATTCTTCTTATCAAATATGAACTTTTTGATTGGTCTCTTAAGTTTTCTTTTAAATTTAATGTTATCTTTCCCTCCCTCCTTTTCCTCTTGATCATCACCTTTTGTTCTCATATCCACCCTTTTTTTTTTATTCTTCCTCCTTCTCTGCTTGTATGCTCTTTTGACCCCATTTCACCTCGAGCCCCTTATCTGCTTAAATATCTTAAATGCACCCAGAATTAAATTATGTACGAGTGCCCGTGTGAATGAGTAAACGTACAACACTTTTGGTTCGTACAGCTCCTAAGATTTGGAAGTGATCTTTGGTTGGCAGTATCAGACTGTGGGAGGTTCTGCGTATGTGTTTGTGTACGTATGGCAGCACATAAGGACAATAATCTGTTTTAGCATCTGTGTCTCAGAAGGCCAATTATGAGTTCCCACCAGAGCCACACACACACACACACACACACACACACACACACTCAAGCTAAGAAGGCCAGGTTTTGTACAGTTATATGAGCAAACCGCTCATGAAAATAAATTTCTAAAGAGAAACGTTTATCACCTGTAAGTAATAGATTTGATTATGAGAACATGTTAATGTAATAAAGAAATTAACAGGTCAGTTTCAGTTATACTATTTTCATGTAATTGGTATATCACAGCATTATAATTTTTTTAATTTACTTCAGAGGAGTTTGCTTTGCTAAAGGTAACCAAAGTTATTCTTTAGCTCGTCTCTGCCTCCTAAAAATTAAGCTTTTACATAAGATCCCAACAGTAATGTTCTCTAGGAAATGTACTGGTGACTGGGAGGTACAACTGTATTTACTGAAATCACATCAATTAGGTTTTTCACAACTGTCTTCTTTTTCTTGCAAAATATGTGATGCTGCAATACAAACCTTGACATTTTGATTCTTTTGTAGTTAAAGCATGCACAGAACTTGGTTTAGATTCGGGAGAGATGCTAGTCTCCCAACACAGAAAAGTCCATACTGACATGAGATACATGCATGTTTATTTACCTTTAATCCAGCTCCATTCCCAACCTTAGCCAGAGTACTTGTATTTGCTAAACTTAACCACAGGCCCAAGTTTCTCATGTGAGAGTTGAGGGTTTTCCACATTTGGCATCCACTCTACCATTTTCTGCTACCCAGACTCGTCCATTGGATTGTCAGACAGAGAAGCATGATTTGTCACTCCAGAGAACATGTCTTCACTCCTCTGGCAGCGTGCTTTACACCACTCGATTCAACACTTTGCATCGTGCTTGGTGATATAAAGCTTGTGTGCAGGTGCTCAGCCATGGAAACCCATTCCATGAAGCTCTCTTCGCACTGTTCTTCAGCTAATCTGAAGGCCACGTGAAGTTTGGAGGTCTGTAGTCTACAGAAAGTCGATGACCTCTGTGTATTATGCGTCTCAGCATCTGCCGACCCCGCTCTGTGATTTTATGAGTTGTTGCCATTCCCAATTGCTTCCGCTTTGTTATAATACCACTAACAGTTGACTTTGGAATATTTAGTAGCGAGGAAATTTCATGACTGAACTTGTTGCACAGGTATCATCCTATCATGGTACCACATTGGAATTCCCTGAGCTCATAAGAGCAACCCATTCTTTCACTAATGTTTGTGGAAGCAGTCTGCATGCCTAGGTGCTTGGTTTTTATACACCTGTGGTCATGGAAGTGAGTGGAACCCCTGAATTCAGTGATTTGGGTGGATGAGTGAATACTTTTGGCAGTATAGTGTAGTGGCAGTATACACCTTCAAAACTGACAAAGTAAAAGAAAAAAATCTGACATGTCATTTTCACATTTCAGAGAAAAAAAAAATGCAGAATGAGCCCCATCATTAAAGTAATTCAACATTTTCCTTGAAGTATGAAAATGACTGAGCTAAACCTGAATTCACCCTGACCATCAACAGTACTAATGACAGCTGTTCAAGCTGGATGGCAGTTCCTTGTGGCCAGACCTCTGCAACACTACAGGAGACACAAAGGCCAATATAATATATTAAGATAGAATCAGAGGAAAGATTAAAATAAGAGTCAAGTGGAAAGGACGAACCCGGAGAAGTAAAAATAAAAAGAGTTGCACTTGAGATCAAAAATACAAAGCGGAAGGTGAGGAATGAATATAAATCATAAATGACAAGAAGGTAGGTGACAAGCAAGAGGAGGACTGAGCTGTCAGGAAAGTGCAGCAGAAGAGACAAAATGATAGAAGTTCAAGAAGGAGACAAGTGCTGCTGACACTGGCATCTGTATTACTCAATTCTCCTTCCATTGGCATCTCACTTGCCTCCCTTAAATATAGCATATTACCGTGCATTCACAACTTTGCTACTACTGGCTACTTAGAATAATTTATACCCCTTTATTAGAAACTGATGTCAGGTATCCAGTAAAAGCAAAATGCACATCTAGGAGATCTAACATATATGTAAACATACAACCAATTCAGCATAGAAATACTGTACACGTACACTATGTAGAAGATTCGTGTGCATACACTGTTGTGGCCCAAATGAGACAGTGATTTGTTTTTAGCCCAAAGACTCATTGCAGGAGGTATTTAGCCGCCTCACACTCACAAAAAGAACTCATTATAGTCAGGACCACAGGCTGTGCATGTGTGCGCATGGATGCGAGTATATCTGCATGTGTGTTTTATTGTCACAAGAAGTCGTCATACTGGTTTAATTAGAGACAGCTCTGTGTGCTTTAGGAGGTCGCAAGAAAGCAGGAGAAAAAGAGACATATCAAGTTCTTGCAGATTTGCCGGTCCAGTGGCAATATAGGAAGAAGGTGGTAAAAGGAATTTTTGCCAGAAAACCTTTAGCAAGGCAGGAGCTTAAAAAAAAAAAACATTTAGAGGAGGATGAGGAAGGGTCTTGAGGCATGGATCAAACACCAGGCTGTTACACAGCATACTGGGTGTCCTGTCTATTTTCTTTTTCAGTTAGTTGGAGTTAGTTGGCTGATTATTTTCAGTTTTTGCTTAGTATTATTTTGAGACAGAGTGACAGAAAACACCACAGCCGTCCCGAAATGTTTAGAGATCTACCTGCACTCAGTCACAAGTCCAGCCCCCTCATTCCTCTAACTGCACATCCTTGACTCCTCATTATAAATTCATTCATTATAGTTCAAGTACTGCTGTAATTTATAATTTCAGAATAACAGTGTTCATGGCATGTTTTATATTTAAGGCTACTTTTGATTAAACTTACAACATTTCACAGTGAAAAGATATCATACAGTGAAAAGATATTATAACCTCAGAGATGTGTGTCCCACCTCTGTGTTGAAAGCAACCATCCTTCTGCAAAGGATGGTTGATTACAGCTCTTCTTGCAGTCTCCTCTCTCTTCAGTCTTCTCTCCTCCTGATGAGCCGTGTAAGAATCCAGACATCCTTCAATATGGTGTACTGAGTTTGATTTCCAGGTCACAAGCAGGACAACAGAGGACAAAGTAGATTAGGAGACACAAAAACTAAGAAAAACCTCAACAAAGGTTGGTTATATAAACACTGGCCATTTGCTTCCCTGAGCCAGTATTGTTCTTCTGCTGAGACTGGACAGCCTTCTACAGTAGCATGCATTCATAAATTCATTGATACAGTATACAAAAAAGCAAGATGCATACATCATGTGGACTGCATATGTAGTGACTGAATTTGACACACACTGAAAAAAAAGATGCTTTTGTTGCATAAACATTGTTTGTTTTTTTAGATTAAAATGTAATTTGTGTGTGTGTGTGTGTGTGTGTGTGTGTGTGTGTGTGTGTGTGTGTGTGTGTGTGTGTGTACTGTACACACAGAGTCTTGGTGCCCTCTAGTTGTGCTGTTTCTCATGATTATGTCACATGAAGTACAGCTAGTGGAGGGGCCTACAAACTTCTTTTGTTTCAAGTAGTGGGTCAATAAATCGCACGATCTTTCAAAATATGGCTAAAAAGTGACAACCTCCGTGTTGAAAGTGAAGCATCTTCCTTCCCCTTTTTTCATGTGTTTTCCAATTTCATTTCATTCTTATATCTTTCAACCCCTCACTTCAGATCTACGGTAAGTGGATTTTGTGTGTGGTTATTGTATTTCTCCTGTTTCTTTTCATAGCACTCCAAACTACATAAGGATTCAGGGGTTAGAAATTGGCATTTAGCTGCTCATAGTAATTGCAATAACAACAAATAATAAACACATTTGGTAAATGGACTAGTTTTTATAAGGCGCCTTTCTACTCTGAGCACTCAAAGCACTTATATGCGCAGTATACGTTTGCATTCACGCATCCATACAAGCTCAGTACTTACTATCTACCATTCGCACACATTCATACTCCAGCGCTTGTGTCGGAGAGCAACTTGGGGTTCAGTATCTTGCCCAAGGATACATTGGCATCCAGCCTGGAGCAACTAGGAATCGAACCGCCAACCTTCTGATTATTAGGTCACAGCCCCAGATCTGAACGAGGGCATCACTGAGCTCCTGGACAGTTTCAGGTGCAACCTGGCAGCAAAACATAATGGGCAGGTGAGTGTGGGGGCCAGTCAATGGTATCAATTTCTTCATCCTCCAGGAACTGCCTGCATACTCTCGCCACATGAGGGCCACTGTTGTGTTGTCAGAGGAACCCAGGACCCACTGCAACAATGTACGGTCAGACAATGATTTCATTCTAATACCAATGGCAGTCATAGTGATATTGCATACCTGTGGGTCATTTGGTACTGGGCTGCACTGAAAGAATAAATAACTTAAATTATTTCAGTTTTATTATATCAGTCTGAACAATGTTTAATTTTGAAAAATGAGCGGATTCTCCCCACTAAAATGAAACCCACAAGCTTCACTGGTTCCCATGCCTGTCTAATGAACTAGGTTGGTTGACCCACATAATGCTCGTATAAAGCCCTGTGAGTGCTCAACTAGAGTAGAAAAGCGCTATGCAAGAACAAGTCCATTTACCATTTATATTTAGCAACACCAGGGATAGCGGTGAGGTGGACCCAGCCAAGCGTTAAGCTAACACTCTCCAGTGCACGACACAGCAGCTGTCACTCTCCATGTGAAACCAAAGCTTCCTGTTTACTGTGGGGATTCTGACAGCATATTGGTGTATGCCGACCGATACTTAGTGAGGCCGGTCTCAGCCAACCCACAAGCTAGCAAAAATGAGTTGCAGAGAAACAAGCTCAGGGCTCACACTGACTCAGCATTATGGAGAGTTGTATTTTTCATGCACTTTTTTTTTTTTTTTGCGGTGTATCTTATATTGAAGGCATGTTTAAATGTTACCATAGCGACCAGAGTGTCGGAGGCAGAGAGGGTGTTACTTATGTTTTGTTATTGGCACAATGTTACGAGGATGCTGCTGATGAAGTTGCATATGAGTACACAGTGAATTCACATTTATTATTATATTTAGAAAATATCAAAGTTTTTATGCCGGCCGTATCATTAATTTTATTGTATTTATCCACCACACACCTTAAAAGCCGGTCCGTGAAAATATTTTCTGACATTAAACCAGGGACTGATGGATGTATGATGGGGACTGCTGCTGTAGAGGTCTGTGCATCCCTCCATGGATATGAATATGCCAGACCATCAATATCCCACATCAAACCAGTCGTGCTGAATGCTGTTACAGGCAGCCTAACGTTCTCCATGGCTTCTCCAGACCCTTTCACATCTGTCACAGGTGGACCTGCTCTCATCTGGGAAGAGCACAGCGCACCCGTGTTCGATCTGCCAATTCTGGTATTCTATGGCAAATGCCTATCAGGCTCCATGGTACTGGACAGTGAGGACAGGGCCTGCTAGAGGACACCAGGTCATCAGGCCACCCTCATGTGTTCTGTTTCTGATTGTTTAGTCAGAGACATTCACATAAGTGGCCTGCTGGGGGTCATTTTGTAGGGCTCTGTGGTCCTGTCCAGCTCTACTAGAGGGACTGCTTGTCCCCTGGAATCTCCTCCATGCTATTGAGACTGTGCTGGGAGACAGCAAACATTCTGGCAATGTCATGTATTGACGTGCCATTCTGGAGGAGCTCGGCTGCCTGTGCAACGTCTGTAGGATCCAGATATTGCCTCATGCTACCAGTAGTGACATTGGCCCTAACAAAAAGCAAAACTAGTGAAAAAACTGAAAAGCTGAAGAGGGAAAATTTTTCAGTGGCCTGCACCTATAAAACCATTCCTGTTTTAGGGGTTATCTCGTTCTTGCCCCTCTAGTGCACCTGTTCTTAATTCATTAACACTAAAGTAGGTGGAGCTGATTTACAACCCCCCCCCCCCCCCCCCCCCACACACACACACACACACACACACACACACACACACACACATACACACTTTAAAGAAGTTTAATTGACTTGATGCTAAACTCTGATTACAATTTTTTTTTTTTATTTCAGATGTTCATGCTGATACACATTTTATACCTCCTTTTTTTACACATGCACATGCTTCATCAAGCTTATTACTGATGCACATTCATTATGTTATGCATATACACTCTGTTACTATTACTATACAAATACATCAATATTAAACTGAATATTGAATATTGGTGAAATCTGGATTTTCTTGTACAGTGATAATCTTTCAGGAGACCTCTTTGTGAACAATCACATCACAACTGCTAGCCACCTCCAGCAACCGCTCACCAACCAGCTGGTTTCTAGGCCTGTCTGACTGGGGCCTAAAATTAATTGCATTACGATATTTTATTAATGGCATGTTTTGTTTTGTTTTTCTGAGATCAAGTTAAAAAAAAAGTAGTATCACTCAAGGAATGACTGATCTTATATATGTGTATTTTAGCTACCACATTTATATGTAGCAGCATCTGTGCTGTATATTTTAGTACTAATATTCTCTTTTCTTACAGTCCTTTAGGAACAAGTAATATTCATAGTAAAAACAAAATGTAATAGTTAGGTTTTGATCCCCTCGTCCTTAACACAGACCAAAGTATAACACATTAAAATGCATTTGTTATTCAGTCTACTCCTTTGCTTATTCATATATTGACAAGCATGGGAGTTCATAATTTCCTACATTATCATCTATATTTTGAGAACTGAATTGCATATTCCCCCTAAGGGTTCTCAATTAATCACTGCTGGTATATGAAAAAACACACAAAAAAAACAAACAAAACAAAACTTAATTTCTTTTGCAAGACAGTGTAATACACACATAACACTTACTGTAATGCACTATTAATTTTTCCTCAGTATTCCCACAGTTAATTCTAGGTTGTTATTGTAAATAAACAGAGTTGAAAATGAAAAGAGTTGAAAATGGTGAAATAAACTCACTGTAGTATTGGAGTTTTCTGCAGAGGAAATGTTTGTCTCATACTGACAAAGTCCCCTACCCTGGTCCTTCCTCTCTGTCCTACCCACCTAATATTCTTCCCAATATGCAAGTTTCAACCTCAACTGAGTAATTATTTATGACTCTGCAAGGCAGAAATTTTCAGCAGCACAATGTAAACCCTTATGTACAGATCAACACTCAAATATGACAGTGATAACCATAATAAAATGAAGCCATCCTACGAAGACTAATTTCATTAGAAATGTATTCAAATCAGAAGGTGAAGAACTTAACTGTCAACTACTAAAGATATTGACCGACCTGGGAGTTGACCTCCTTCATCACTTATCAGGTTATTGAGCGTTCAATGGCAGCGTTCATGGACTTAAAAACAGGAGACAGTAACTTCCCGTTTTTGAATAATGAAGAAGATGAAGTGAAAATGAATATCTGGCCCTTATGCAGAGCTGACAGCGACTTTTGAACAATGACTGATTGCACAAAATTAAAAGCAATTATGATACTGTGTAAAACACAGCTGACTGAACCCAGTAAGCCTTGATGTTGTGATGTGAAGATGAAAGGCCATCTAAATGCCTCTTCATCTATAGTTCCACCTGTACTAATTTTACTTAGACAATGTAATTTGGAGACGTTTAGGCATTAACGATTGTTTTAATAGCATTTACCTGGATACAGCTCAATTTATACTTTACATAAAAGTATAGTTTTTAAATGGGGTTAAAAGTATCATCTATTTACTTTAGAACCTAACCACATTACTTTGCAGCAGTAGTATTGAAAAATACACACACACACACACACACACACACACACACACGCACACACACACACACTAGTAAAACCATTCATACATCTGTCAAAAAATCCTGCTAAAATGATTCTTTTTAAAGTGTCTAACTAACAAAGTGTATTCACCCCTTTCTTTAACAAGAACTGGAGATTGAGAGCTAGTGTGAGTCTCCCTTTGTCAGGAAGTATTGTCTGAGTTCACTGTCAAACTTCTTCTTTGTTCCTCCCACATCATCAGTTGGTCATTATGCGGCAAAGACCTGGGATAGTCTTTTTTTGGATGAATGTTACTTCTAATCGTGAAAATATTGAGCACACAGGGAGGCTAACGTTTTCCTCAGTGTTCCTCCCACATCATCAGTTAGTCATTATGAAGGCTGAGTCATTAGTACGCAGACAGATCGTTAATGCAGAGACAGATCATTATGAGAGCCCAGCTCTTTGTCCTTATTGAGCAGGGAAGTGTTATTTTCACACCTGAGGGTCATTTATCGTTGTGACAGTGAATGGGAGAATAGAGCTGAATTCATGGACAAAGGTACTAAAAAAGCCACTGCTGTCCCTTCTCAGTTTGTTAATGTGATAGCATAGCAAAACTATTAGGATTGGTGATGTACTGATGTTAATAACGAAGCAGTGTTTTAAATGCTGTTTTTATTTATTTATTTTTATGGCATTTTGGGGGATTTGACTCAGAATCTCTGTCACAGTTTTTGCCTCTAAATCTCTTTTATTTAGTTTACCCCGCGTTGCTGCATAATGCACGTGGCACACTGGTCATTTGTAGCATTATTTAATAATTTACCCTTGTGCATGAGGCAAGCCTGACTTAATGCGGTCTTCTCCTAAACAACAGGTGTCACTGCTCAGGAAAAAACAACTGCACCAGCAGAAATAATCGAAGTCAAAACAGGAAACAGTTAAATTGCTTCGACTGCCACACTTCACGTGTTGTTCCAGAGAGTTTTGTGACAAGCTGAAATGACACGAATGAGCACCATGAGCCAGCAGTTGTGATGTCACTACTGGATAAAATGATGTCAAGGCTGACTGTAATAAGCTGCTACTGCTGTAAATACTGCCACCAGTAGTCCAGCCTAATACATTTTGATGGCTCACATTGCACAGATTTGGATGTTAATAACTTCAGTTAATCCATGCTCTCATGTTGTGTCATCTTAATGACAAAATATAAAATCCTCCACTTGCACTCTGAAAATATAAGACCTGAATGGACTGTCTCCAGCCAAGGTGGTATTAGTATCATGAAAAACTCAAGCTTAGCACACCCAATAAATCTTTAGGTAATCAACAGATAAGGTCACTGTTTACATGTTAAATTTGGGGTGAGTTTGTTCAAACTTTTGACTGGCACTGGACGATGAAACCCTAAAAAGTAAGAGCCTTAATGATGATGATGTCGGCAATGCTTGGTTTAATTTTGAAAACTGTCCATCTCTGCTCACATAGCTTCTTCCTGTCCTTTTGAACTGTGACAAATTTGAGCTGTGACAAACTGTGTTAACACCATGTCTTATCCTTCTGTCTGATACTCTTCTCATCTCTGTATTAGCTATTTTGGTGAGCCATGAGTCTCTCACAGTCTCTGTTTTGTGTTTCTTCTTGTTCTTTCTCATCCATCCATCCATCCATCCATCCGCTTATCCATATCAGAGTTCCAGGGGAGCTGGAGTCCATACACCGAGATCTGGGGTACATCTTGAACATGCTACCAAAAAAAGAAAGAAAGCAAGCAAACATAAAATGTAACCAAATATCTATTTTAATGTGATTACCATATCATAAATACTTATGTATCAATTATCTTATATAGGCTTAATAAATTATTTGACTTCATAAAAGCTGTGCCTGTTTTATTTATGATGACTATTATTACTATAATCCATCATTTAAAAATGCAGTTTTAAAATGATGATTTAATTTTCTAAGGGAAGAAAAGTTATCCAAACCTACCCGGGCCTGTGTGGAAAAAAGTAATTGCGCCCTAAACCTAATAACTAGCTGTGCCACCCTTGACAGCAAGAACTGCAACCAAGTGTTTGTGGTAAATGGTACAGAGTCTTTCACAGTGCTGTGCTCTGGTCCAGTCTTTATTGCAGAACTGTTTTAATTCAGCCACGCTGGAGGGTTTTCAATCATGAACGACCTGTTTAAGGTCATGCCAAAGCATCTCAATCTAATTGAAGTTAACTTTGATTAGGACATTCAGAGGTGGACTTACTGTGTGTTTTGGATCATTGTCCTGCTGCATAACCTAAGTGCGCTTGAGCTTCAGGGCATGATCTGATGGTCAGGCATTCACCTTCAGGATTTTCTGATAGAGAGCAGAATTTATGGTTCCATAAATTATGGCAAAGATGTCTACCTGTAGGTCCTGTTGCAGCAAAGCAGCCTGAGACCATCACACTACCACCACCATGTTTGACTGCTGGTACAATGTTCTTTTTATGAAATGCTGTGTTAGTTTTATGCCAGATGCACCAGGACTCAAACTTTCCTAAAAAATACAACTTTTGTCTCATCACTCCACAGAATATTTTCCCAAAAGTCTTGGGGATTGTCGAGATGTTTTTTTGTTTATTTATTTTTTTTTGGAAAATATGAGATGATCCTTTGTGTTCTTTTTGGTCAGCAGAGATTTTTGCCTTGGAACTCTCCCACAGTCTCTTTCTCATTGTTGAATCATGAACACTGACCTTAACTGAGATGTTAGATGTTGTTCTGGGTTCTTTTGTGACCTTCTGGATGAGTCGTCAGTGTGCTCTTGGAGTAATTTTGGCAGGCCAGCCACTCCTGGGAAGGGTCAGCGCTGTTCCAAGTTTTCTCTATTTGTGGATAACAGCCCTCACCGTGGTTCACTGGAGATCCCAAAGCCTTAGAAATGGCTTTGTAACCCTTTCCACACTGATAGATGTCAATGACTTTATTTCTCATCTGTTTCTTTAGATTGTGTGTGTTGCTGAGATCTTCTAACCTGCTTTACTTTATCAGACAGGTTCAGGTTGATTCAACAGTTCTGGCAGTAATCAAGCCTGGGTGTGGCTAGTGAAATTGAGCTTACCTTTCAAAAAATCTGTGGTTAATCACAGTTAATTCATGATTTAAAAATCTATAAAAATGTATAAAAATGTTATCTTTGTCTAATATTAAAATTTGTTTGATGATTTGAAATATTAAATGTGACAAATATGCAACAACTAAGAAATCAGGAAGGGGCAAATAATTTTCAATGGCATTGTACATGTCTTATTTGCAATATATATATATATATATATATATATATATATATATATATATATATATATATATATATATATATATATATATATATATATATATATATATATATATATAAAATAATAAGATAAAAGAGACATCCTGTATTCGCAAGGGTTTGTGACAGCAGCTGGAGTGACATATTCCACATATTTGTGAACATGCACAGAGAGTTACAGGCTTTGTCTTTGCTGGTATCTGGTGGAAGCCAAGCTGTGGGTAAAAGCTTTTTCAGACAGAAAAAAATAAAAAAATAAACAATAAGCAATAGTGAACCACACCAACAAGGCAACAGGCATATCTGTGTGGGAAAAATGTCTGTATAGTATTACAGGAAAGACCATGACTTAACATTTTGTTGCATCCAGCTGATCATGTTTAATTGCTACCCATGTTCCATTTGTTCAAGAAAAGTCTGAACCTGTTTGAAATCAACCAGAAATGTGTTTATATTGAGATGTGAAGTCTTTAGCTATAATTGTGTTTTCATTTCTTGTTCAGCTAGTCTTCTTTCTTATGGGGTATCAAACATACGTGCAAGTGGATGTAGAGTCAGAATATTCACATGCAGACCACTTTTTCTTTAACTCCTGCCTGTAGAAACTTTCCCTTTCTACTTCATAACTACTTTATGAGACTGGGTTGATTAAACAGTGATGGATACAGAATCATAATCTCCTCACACCATCATGCAATTTAGTCTGCAATGAAACTGACCTATAACTTTGCGAATATGCTGATGATTAATGAAATCGTTGTTGCTGTTACCTCATTTTGAGTTGGATTTTTCTCACTGGCACCTAAAAGGCTGCAGAAGGACACAAACACTGTAAAATGCAAATAAAATAGAAATCAGCTTAAGCTTAAATACTGCAGAACTGCTTTATTAGGTTATGTTTTCAAACTGTGTCTATTTTCCATTTCAGTTCAATACAGAATATGTGTCAACATTATATGACTGGAGGAGTGAGGGGCAAATGCAGTTTCCTCTCAAATCAAAGCAGATTTTCTTCTAGTGAGGACTGTTTCCACATCTCTAAATGCTATAGACAGAAACCCCTGCAGGATCTGAACTTTTCCCAGCTGGCTGTATTTGCTGTAATATGAAATGGAATCAATATGGTCACCATGCAGAAACACATTCAGCACTTACTTTAGGCTCATTTCATTCCCCAATCACTTTATTCTTTCTCTCTTTAAGAAGGGATAGATAGTGATGGCATGGTGGAGGATGGGTATATGCTAGTCCCTCTTACTTTATACACATACACACATACAAACACACAATTTAGAAACATGCACACCGTGGCCATTCATCCAGGCAGTGAGTTGAGTAATGAGTGGTTTTAGTGAAGAGGACAGCTCACCTTCTTACCGAACCTTCTCAAGGAGACTTCTGATCATTGTTGTCAACTACGGCTAAGCACGTTAAATGGATACTCAACTGTCCGAGGATGTGTGTATATGTGTGTAATCTAAAATAGAGAGAAATGTGTGCATGTGTGAAATCAACAGAAAGAGGAAACAGAGTGTAAGTTTATATCTTTTTTCCATATGTGTGTAAAATAAATTGTATCCCTGGAAGTGCGTTTTGTGTGTGTCAGAAAGTGGTACTCCCCAGCACCTTACATCTGTCTCCCATTACGATTAGGACAGACCCACTGATAGATGTATAGTGGACTTTCCTCTGTGTGTGTGTGGGTGTGCACATGTGTGTGAGGGAGCATTTAGCAGCCAATCAATCACAAGCTGTCAGATGTGTAAGAGTGGGGAACAGTGTCAGCAAAGGTGACACACGCGCACGCTCATGTGCTCATGTGTATACATGCACGTGTACACATGCACGGACACACACACACACACACAGGATTATATGGATAAACATAGAAAGAAAACTTCAAACACCTGGTAAATATAAAATAGAGGGAGATTATTCAAGTACAGCCCCTGTGTTCCTTGGGTGTAAACATAGCATATACTTTACCTTAATATTCCCTATACAAAGTGCGATAAGCTTCTGGTCATGGTTGTGATTAAAATACGTCCAAGATTTAACCCAAGAGACACTGAGTGGTTATAAGAGGCAGGATGCAAAGTATTGGGATGTTATACATTAACATCCTGGATGCAGAATATTAATTTAAGATGTTAATTATAACTTATTATTATTTTTGATAAAGTTTGGTATTTCTGAAATCAGTTATCATGAGAGGATGTAATCATGTTATGGAATTTTTTTATTTTTTTGGTAGTGAGTAAATATTCTGATTTTTTTTTTTTTTTAACTTAACCGAGCAAGTTGAATCCAAACTGTTCAATTTCCACTACTTCTGTCATACACAATGGGTAGGAAACATGCATTTGCAATGTTGCTCCTGTCCAGGATGAAATTATTTTCCACTTTTTATTATCCTCCTGCCCGAAATAAAGTGGGAGGATATTGTTGTCATACTGTCTATCCGTGTGTCCGGGTGTCTGTCTGTGAGGTTTTGCTTTTCTGGTCTATAAACTCTAAAACCACAAAGAGTTGAGCCATGGAATTTGGAATATGTGTTCTTTACCCTTCAAAGATGTGCAACATGATATTCATCTCTCTGTTTGTCTGTATGTCCGCCTGTCTGTCTGTTCATCCCTCTGCCCGGGCATCTGTCCATCAGGTTGTGTGTGTGTGTGTGTGTGTGTGTGTGTGCGTACCTTCTGTGCTGTTCTTCCAGCCTCTGGATCAGAGGAGTGGTCTCCACCTCTGTGATTGAGCACCTGTGGTCCCTGCTCCAGCAACTCACCTGTTGGCTATCACAGTAACTGAGACCCCAGCTTTATGCAAAGCTTGGCTCCTCGTTTAAAACCTGCAAACTCAGATATGATATTCATATTACTGGGTGTTTAGTACCCTTTGTACACTTTGGCTGTATTTATCTGAAGTGGAGAGTAAACAACATGGAGGATTTCAGCCTGCTAATGCTATGATAATATATGCTAATGAGATAAAGCCTCTTTCTCATGCCTGATTGGCTTAGCCTAATCATGTGATCATATTGTGCTGTGTGACTGGCTATACCCATTTTACCATCATTGAAATGGAAATGGAGAAAGTGGGGATTCCTCATATCTGGCAGCTGACCTAGGTCACTGAACAGCTGGCAGTAGCTAGATAGTGAGAAACTGGGGAATCACAAATCTTTAGGTAAAGAGATGTAATGTATTTATAGTAACAACAGGTGTAGGCTGCAGCCTTATTGATTAGCCTGCCATGCCAATTTCTGATTGGCTGAGCATTATCTGTTAAGTTAGTCAGGGATGATTCATGGCCATAAATAGTCAACTGCCTTTGCCTGTTTTTTCGAACCCAGGGGTGACTCAAAGTATTTGGATAAAAGCTTAGGGCAAGGCCTCCAAATTAGGGCAAAATATTCTTGCAGAAGGTAATAAGATGTCTGCTGAAGGGTTTTCTTTTATTAAACGGGGCTATGATGTTATCCAGATTTCTAAATGTATTTTAGATTTTCATTAGTGGTAGGAAGACATCCCCATTGGTGACTGGTCTTATCTAAGCTACTTTTGCTTAACTTTGAGGTGAAAGAAAGAAAGAAAGACTGTTTTGACTGTTGGGTATTCTCTGTAATTATTATAGGGTCTTTACCTTACAATATAAAGCAATTTATGAGGTGACTGTCTGTTGTGATTCGGTGCCATATGCATAAAATTGAACTGAATTCTACCCAGCTCATGAAGCCACAATCGGTCTCTCACTGAAGCCAAAGATATTCAATGCACTTTGAGAAAGCTGATTTACCACTTGTACTATTTCCAAGACGGCATTGCACTCTGTGCACTACTGTATTCATCTGCTTTACTTTATTACCTCTCCATCACACATAAAGTCTGACAGATATTATTGTGGAACACAGTACCAAACAAAGAGATTCTTACACTAAGATTAACTGATACACTTTACACATAGATATAAAGGCTCATAGAAACTCTATAAACACACATGAATATAGGTACAAACAAAAACAAGTATATTAGTGAGCCTGAAAATGGGTGATAAAGGAACTCATTGTCATTTTTTTGCTATTATTCAAAACAGGGTTCCAGTGTGTGTTTACTACTATTTATTGTTGTTTTTAACTGCAGTCATTTTAACCCCTTAACTGGCAGCAAATAAAATCACCTGAAACAACTACATAACACCCTCTGGTTATTATTGGCTCTGAACAACCCATTTCATAGCCTATTAATTGGCTGCGTCTGGTCCGCGGGCCGAATGAAGTGCATTTATATGGCAGGCTAGACCCGCCCATTTTGACTGACACCTCATTCGGCCAATCATGTTAAGAAATGGGTTTCCCAGAGCCAATAATACTCAGAGGGCGTCACGTAGCTTTGTCAGGTGATTTGGTGCAGCCAGTTACATGATTGGCCGAATGACGTGTCAATAAAAATGGGAGGGTCTAGCCTGCCATATAAAAGGGACTACAAACGGCCCGTCACCGGGCCCTTGCCAGTTAAGGGGCTACTGGTTACATAGGATGTGGAAAAAAAACAATGAGGAACTTGTTCACTGACAGTAAAATACTATTTTTATGCCTAACAAGCTTTTTCACTGGACCCAAGAAGCAGACAAAACAGCAGACTTAGTGAAAGTGAGTTTGTTTAGAATGATGGGTAACCTAAGGAAGGGAACCAAGGTGGGAGAAGGAGAGAGAGAGTTAGTACGGCTCATCTTAGGCTGGTAGAGCGTATGCAATGTCTAGGAATAGGAAGCCTTACTTGAAGTCCAGAGAGTACACTGCCTAGAGGGTATGACAACAAGCTGGCCAGAAGAGAGAGTATGGCCGAGAGATGAGATTGGGCAGACAGGTGGCAGTCTGAAGATGGCTTTTATCCAGTTGGTGTGGCTGAGTGGCTGTGAGCTAGGGAAGCCATGAGGTTGAGGTGGTGAGTAGATTAATCACAGGAGGGAACGGGAACATGTGGGTGCGAGATGAGATTCTTCACACACAACTCTGGAGGAAACAGTGAGAAACAAGGATTACTCAAAAGGTAAGTATGAGCGTAACACAGTAAAAGAGCCACTTTATCACGAAAGGCAATGGGAAAATTTGGTGGAGAACTGCGGCCATAGCCAAGCCTAGAGGGCCCCAGGATGAGAAGGTGTGTGAGATGACACAGCTCCGCTCCACAAGGTGGAGAGGATGAACCAGCCTCCTCATTCACCTACAAATGGAAACATAAACACAAAATCACCACATCACCTGGACGGTATTGTGGTGCTGGGGTCCTCCTTTTATTGGCCAGGCGCCGGTTCTGCTCCACCATTCAGAGTAGGGCCTCCTTGGTCTGCCACCACAGGTGGAGACAGTGGTGCAGATGAACTGCAGGTACAGCAATTTCATTCTCCTGAGTGGGGAGCAGTGGTAGCTGGTACCCCAGAATAGCCTCGGGGACTGGGGATGATAAAAGTTAAGCTGGCAGTGGCCTCTGATGCCTCACAAAATGCCTTCCAGACCTGGGAAGCGAACTGCGTACCCCGGATGGAAAAAAAATGTCTGTGGGGATGCCATGGAGGCAGAACATGTTCAACGAAGAGTTTGGCAGTTTCTGGGGCAGTAGGCAACTTGGTTAGAGGAATGAAATGAACAGCTTGCGGATCTCATGCAAAGAGGGGTAGATCCGCCTGATTATAACAGAGTCGCGTTTAATAGCATGCGAGGTCGACTTTTGCTGAGGAGAATCCCACAGTACCCCCACAGCTACTGTCGGGTGCTGGCTTTTAGCCAAATCAGATAAAAATCTATGAAGTGACCCTATATTCCTCAGTAAATACACAGCCTAGCCTCCATTCTCCTCTGTCACTCCTCTGGCATTAATTGGCCCGACCAAGCTGCATTGGCTCTCCCTGATGCTCTGAAGGTGCAGCACCAGCCAAAGGAAGCGGAGGAAAGAGCCGGCCATAGGACAAGGACGAGGGTGAGGTACGGCCCAGTCGCCTCCAAGTTATCTTATCCACCCATAGAAGATCAAACATTTCCTTAATGCTAACTATAAATCTACTGGATGACAAAGACTCAGGGGGATTAGCAGTTAGCTAAACGCAAGTCCATCTGAGAGCGTGAGCCCTCAAGACAAGATGACACAGCTCCATCTCAGAAGGCAAAGAGGATGCCCAGCCAGCCCACTCAGCCACCTAAAAAAGGAAACATAAACACAAAGCCACACAGACAGCTGTGTCCTGACAATGTAAGCATTTTCAGAGTTTTTAAATGTAAACGCATAGGTTTTTAGATACCTCCACCCACTCCCCTCACACCAAAAAAAAAAAAAAAAAAATGCAAATGTGGACTAACCCTAGGTAAATTACGCTTAGTCTGGTCACTGCAATTAACTATAATATAGCATATTGCTGTAATTTAACCTGCCTAATAATACACACTGGGTCCACGTCAAATGCCCTCTGCACCATCTGCAGCACTAAGCCACCACAGAAACCACTAATTGACTGGTTAGAGGCTATGCATTAAAAAGGTGTAAAGTATGTATTTCAAAATGAAACTGTCCTCCTAAGAAGCCAAACCAAACCCATAGGTAATTTGTTGACTAAAAGCAAAACATAACTAAGGGAGTCCTTTTGCATCCCACTAATATACGTAAGCCAAATGTGTGCATGTAGTCTTTTTGTCTGTGTCCAATGTGTGTGCATTTGTATGCATCTCTGTGTGTGTTTTTGAGAAAGAGGCAATAAAGTATAGAGGAAATCAAAGCAAAGTAGCTTAAGATGAACCATTGTTACATAATATTGTTTTGTAGCCTTAAGTGCAGGTTACAGGCCCACATTGCTGGCTGCAGTAACAGGAAATAGTACCAGTACTACAAGAGGGAAGGTGGATATGAAGTGATGCAGGGCCACAAAAAGTGTTTTGTGTAGATTCTTCTGTTTCTCTCATTTTCCTTTTGTAACCTTTTTTTTTTATTATTTATTTTATTATGATTATTATTTATTTTTTTAATTTATGAATGACAGCAATATGGAAATCATTCTGAAATATCTCACTAGGAAATCATTTAAACATATTAATTTGTAAAAGACCACTAGGGTGTCGTCATTTTAAAGGGTCCGACATAATAATTTACAGTGAGTAATAAAAGTTATCTCAATATTCTGAATAAAGTTGGTAATAAAAAGAAAAACATTATGAATCTTTATGGTCTCAGATCACATTGAGAGATTTAGAGGTTTACCATCTTGTTACTGTCAAAAAATATTCACCAATTTACGCAGGAACAAGTGAAAACACACACACACACACACACACACACACACACACACAGACATATTTGTCTGGTATTAGTCTAAAGCTGTCAGTGAGGACAGACAAATGTAAACATGAAAGCACCTCTCAGTGTGAGCTTTGGAGCGTGGTTATGTAAAGTATTATTTTCCGATGACAGTGCATATGAACCCGCATGTGTGTGCGTGGATTGTACTGCATGCAAGCTATGCGAAGCCCTCTGTGTAAATATAAACACTTTGACCTGAAGATTTATTTATGTGCACAATTGAGAAGATTGAGCCTGACGTAGCAAACCCAAACTAAATTGAAAAGTCGAGATTAAAACGCTGAAATTCACCAACAGCACAGAAATGCTTTAGCATCATGACACAGTAACAACAAAACGCACACATTTACACACTGACTAACCTAATGTAATTCCATCTACCAAGAAGAAAGTGCGTATGAGCAAAGCTTTACAATGCAACAAAAGAAAAATGACAGTGCAGAATGGCAAGAAAAAAAACAAAATCAAGTATCATAACTTCTTTTTAACTACTCACTCTAACTAAGAAAGTATAAGTTAATACAATGAAGACAATTACATTCAGAGATTCACAAGGTTCACGAATTCCTCACAAAGTAATCATCAGTATTGTAATTATTATTCAACAAAGAAAACAAGTAAAACTATATTACCCATCACATTATATTGCATTATATAACAATAAAAGATCTTTTATTTATGTTTGTTTGTTTTATCTGCCCATTGTTCAGATAATTGAATCAGAATCAGAATCAGAATCAGCTTTATTCGCCAAGTATGTTTTCACACACAAAGAATTTTTTCGAGGTGTCAAATTCTAAGTGTAATATAATTACTGAATTTATTAGTAACCAATGATCCATTAAATCACTGTGTTACAGAAGAAATGCAATTTAATAAACAAAACAACAAAAATATTTTGATATTTTTATCACTGCCAGTTCTTCAGAAACTGTTAATATCAGTAAATCTTAGTGATGTTTGATTTAAAAAGAGAAAGAAATGAAAGCATGCACGAATAACATAAAAACTGATGAATCTTTACCCATAAGGAGTGCTATTTGGACTACCAACAACATCTTCTAAATCAAGTCAAATGTAGTTCTGCTAGAAACATAATTGGTGCAGACGTACACACACATAAAATCCCAGCACAACATAAACAGTGGCACTGATGAGCTACTGTCAAATATGAGCAAAACAATCCATAGACAAATATTTGTTGTGACAGGGGACACAAACCAAATGCTAATGTGCAGACACCACAGAGGATTAAATATGTTAACAACAGAAAGATTGACTTGGAGAGAACGCACTGAGGAACAAAAAAAAAAAAAAGTGTAAAACTATTCAACAAAGCAAACAAATGACAACAAAGTATGTAAAGCAAACAACTGAAAATGAATAACAAAAGTTCTGAACTTCACAAGAAATCGGTGAGGTGAGGTCTGGGTGAAGAGTGCATCTGAAAGTTTTCATGTACAGTTTTTTTTGTATGACTGAGACTTCACTCAGTTTGATTTTCATCTACACACATATCTGTGAGCAAACTACAATCATTTCCTGTCCCTTAACCTTAAAATTACCTGTAAACTTTCCTGACATTGGAGAGAATAAAATACGAAGCTGTGTGTGTCCATAAATATGCAGATTTATTAATTATCTTAATGGCATTTAGCTCAGATGTAGCTTCAGATTACCCTTATGCCCACAGTGTATGTGATGTCACTTTGAGTTTTTATTTCATAGATCATTTACATTTCTTACTTACTTTTCACGTGTTGGCCATTTTGCAGAGCTTTCTAAATGCTTTGTGACAGAACTTTTACCCCATTTTATCTTTGACTGTAATATAAAGAGTAATTGTCAGGGATTTAATAAAAAAAATGAACACAGACTGAGTAACAAATGGCAAGACATTTTATTAAAATTCAAGGTGTACACTGAAATATTACAAAACTTCAAAAAAACAAAAAAACTGTTAGCATCTTCTCCACATTTTTTTTTCTTTTTTTTAAACCACGTAATGTGGCATACTCATACAGTCCAAAGACATTGTTTAGGTAAAACACATGATTTACGTTAATTTTTGATTTCCTAAACTGGTCATATGCATGAATGTGAGTGCCTAGTTTTCTATACAGTAATCCCTCACTTATCGCGGGTGTTACGTTCCAGGACCACCCGCGATAAGTGAAAATCCACGAAGTAGGGACACTATATTTATTTTGATACTTTATTTTAATACCCTGCAAAAGCTGGGATAGGCTTCAGCCTGTCCACTTACAAGGCTGTTATGAAAAATCAGACACCGATGGTGGAGTGTTATATTGTCAAGACTTATTTTTTCAAAGTCTTTTACAACTGCTGTCCATCTGTCATCTGGGGATCTCTGTGCTCGTGGAGCAATATATTATTGAAGTGGCTGAAGAGACTGAGCCATGTGTCTTCTACCTGACTGTGCCAGCCGTACTGCACATGCCACCTCACAAAAATCAAGGGAAGCACAACAAGCTGAAGCAAAAGGGTTAGGAACCATTTGAATGGGTACTTTATGTCCAATCTCTGCCTTCATGTGTATGGAGGGCCAGAAGTCGGAAAATTAAATACCCAAATGCATCATTAATCATTAATAAAGAAGTAATTAAAATATGTCATTAATTTATTTAAAAATTGAAATAAAAAAAACAATTGATTAAATACATAATTATTAATTAATAATAATAATAATACCTTAATTTGTAGGAGCCTTTCAAAACACCCAAGGACACTTTTATATCTTTTAAAACCAATTTTATATCAATCAACGAGTATATCAATTTTATGTTAAAAACATATATACTTATTTGATATTTTATTTAATTATTTCATGGCTCATGTGCTGAAAGCTCTGCCTCCCATTCTACTTTTAAATACACTAGGAATTACAAGTAAGCCAGCAGTCTGACAGTAAAATGCTCTATTGGGGTGATACGGTACTATGAGGTCTTTAAGATGACATGGGGCCTCATTATTTAAGACCTTGTATGTGAGAAGGAAGATTTTAAATTAAATTCTGGATTTAACAGGGAGCTGATGAAAAGATGCCAATATGGGAGAAACATGCGACCTGATCTGGCAAAAGGAGTCAGAAGTTTCTGGGGCTACTTCTTGGGCAAATAACATAATCAGCGCTGTATGGATGTTCTTAGCAACAAGGGAGAGATCGCTATTATCGGCTACCAGTGATGTCATCATTAAAAGTACTTTGCATATTAGATATGCATATATGCATATTGCGCCTGTCTGTCCCCAGTAAAGTCCTAATCAGAATCATGCTTGAGAGACTGAAGGAAGCCCCAGACAAGCAACTATGACCAGAACAGGCAGGATTTCAGCAGAACAGATCATGTGTCAAACATATCGCCACCCTTCACGTCATAGTCGAGCAGTCCATTGAGTGGCAATCCTCCCTCTACATAACACTGGTGGACTTTGAGAAGGCCTTTGACAGCGTGGACAGGAATGTCATCTGGAAGTTGATGAGATGCTATGGGATCCCCCCAAAGCTCATCAACATTATCCAACACTGTATGAAGACTCCACCTGCCAAGTAATCCACAATGGAAAGCTGACCACCCCCTTCACAGTGAAGAAGCAAGGATGCATGCTGTCACTCACAATATTCCTGTTGGTCATCGACTGAATTATGTGGGAGTCGACCTCAGGCAATAGCACCGGCATCTAGTGGACCTTCACTAAACAACTAGAGGATCTGGAATTTTTGCAGATGATGTTTGCCTCCGGTCCCACTGACAACAGCCTGCACAGTCCAAACTGAATAGGCTGTCAGAGGAAGCTGAGAAGACTGGCCTCAGGATCGACAAAGAAAAAACAGGTAATGGTAATCAACAACAAGCAAGAACTACCAATTCAACATCACAAAGACAGGCTGCTTTGTGTATCTGGGAAGCATAATCAGCAAGGACGGGGGAGCAGATGACGACATCTGAAGGCGCATTAACAAGGCCAGACATGCATTCAACATCTTACGCCCCATCTGGAGCAGCACGGGAAACATGAAATAATTCATTACACAGTGTAGCCATTCCCAAAGTCAAGAGTGCTGTGGCCCACTTAAAAAACAGAAAATCTCATGGGGCCCACCCAATCTTAAATCTTCACTCTAATAAAAATGCAAGAGATAGTGATGTATTTCCTTGAAAATTTTATTCAAAAAAACATAAAGAACACAAGCTGGTGGCTATAAATTCCTAATGCTACCCAGTCATTTTTAAACTATTAAGACCAATTTGTGACCCACCTACCACTTGGACACTTTAATACAAAAGCAGTAAATTTAGGTCAGAGTAAAATCACAAACTAACCACCTCCAGCCACTTACCAGTTTTAATTTACTTTTCATTTAAATAAATAAATTCATGTAAATATCTCACAGTACATACTTGTGAGTAATTTCAGTCTGAATTTATGTTATTACAGTGGCGTACCTGCAGTACCTTTACGGCCCACCAGCGGGCCCCAGTCCACCCTTTGGGTATCACTGATACAATGAAATAATGTCATGGTCCTCAGTCAGCTTAGCCAGTGTTTGAGTTTTGTGGATTTTGAGGTTTTGTTTATTTAAATTATCTTTTTAAGTCCTGGTTTGTTTAGTGTTTGTATTGAATTTTTGTATTAAGGATATTTTGTTCTGTTCCTATTTCTACATCACTTTCGATTATTTCCTCCCTCTGTTCCCTTCCTCCTGTGTCATGTCCCTGCTGTTATGTTGCTCCTGTGTCTTCCACGTTTAGTTATCATCCTTTCCATTTACTTTGAGAGGTTGTTTTCCTCCTGCTTTGCTTTTAGTTTTGCTTCCTGTGTCTTGTCTCCAGTGATTCAGTTCACCTTTGTCTCATCCTCCCCAGCTGTCTTCACTTCCCCTTATCACCCTCGTCTGTATATACTGTCTCAGTCTCCCTTTATCCCTTGTCAGAGTATCTGTCCCTCTTGCCCCAGTGTTTCTCATTTCCAGTGTCTGTTTCCTTGTAGATTCTAGTTTCCAGTGTTCCCCTTATGGAGTTAATTTTTCACCTTTTTGATTATTGTAAACAGTCAATAAACAGCCAGTTTAGGTTCACAGAGCCTGCCTGTACATGTCTGCGTTAGGGTCCTCCACTCAGCATTCAGTCTGCATATTCTGTAGACTATGACAAATAATAAAATGTTTTTGAATAAAATGAATGATTTTTAATTCATTAGTGATATGCTTAATTGTTTAATTATTGTATTTAATAAATTATATATTTATTTCCAATTTCAGTTAACCCATGATACATTTAATTAATCAGGTATTTAATAAAGTATTGCGTTTATTTGTAATTTTAACTAATTACTGATACATTTACTGAATTACTGATGTCAATATTTATTTATTACCAATTTTAATTAATTCTCAACACATTCAATTAATTATTTAATGATGTATTTATTAAGTTGGGCATTTTAGCCCTCCAAAAAAATCTAATAAAATGTCCTTTATTTAAAAAAAAAAATCCCTTGCACGTCTTTACTTTAACACAAAAACACATAGAGCAGGAATCCTCTGTAGCTATGAACAAATAAGACTAACACAGTCAATGCAAACTGTTGAGGTTTTATCAAATGCTGCTCAAATGTGCATTCAAAACACACAAGTTGGTACAATTTAATTTGCAACTGAGAGGTGTCTGATAGCAAGTATTCAAAACACTTTCCGGACTTTTCTTAATCGCGCTTGATAAATGAGCCACGCTGTGGGGAAAGAGCACTTTCTGAGCACCCATAAGCCCTCTAAACAGATTACAAAGACTTATGAGTAAATAGCAGCAGTGGGGGTGAAAGAAAAAAAAAAGTGAACATCCTTTTTAATAGAGCTTCCTGGAAGCTGAGTGCAGTAATGTGACGCAACAGTTTTTCTTCCCATCACTTGCTGATGAGAAATAAATGAATACGATTAAGGTTTTGCGCGACTATACAAGTAAATGTGTATATGTATGTGCGTGCATGTAATATTATGATACTGCTGCAAGTGGTTCAATTTGGCCTCTTTTATAGTGGTTTACACTGTTGGTTGGTGTAGATTACGTTGTGTGTGGATTTGTCTAGATCTTAGAGTATGTCAGGGTCATCTCAGTTTCATCAGGAGAGACTGTTAGACATGCTCAGATTCTGAGTTCAGAAATGCACATTTGCCTTATGTTTCATACACATGCATCTGACTATACATAATTTTTTTCTTGTTTTTCTTTAAAAAAAAAAAAAAAAAAAAAAAAAATTAGTTCCTGGTTAATAGAGCTTGGTTTTGGTGTAATTTTACAGTGCATTTAATACAACTCTGATAATGTCTTAAGGTATCAGCACCTTGGCACGCCAGGTTATGGCAATAGTAAGACAGGTCTGAACATTTCATCACATATGAACCCATGTAAAAGGGTTGGTGGTTTCACATCAAAACCTACAAGGTAAGTGTAATTTGTCAATGCACATTCCTTCTTGTATCTTCAGGCACATTATTGGTAGCCTGTTGCAAAAACCACAATTGTTCCCATTTCTTTAGTTGAATAAGATAACACAGTTGACCTGGAGAACTATTCCTGAAGACTGCTTAACGAAATTACCAGAAACCTTGCTGCGTAAAGGAATAAAGGTGGTCATAACAAATATTGACTTTCAAACTTGTACAAACTGTTTTTGCCTTATGTACTGTATTTCCCCTTATGTTGGCACGTTTCAATGAATCACTGTAATTATCTCCCATTTTCCTAGCAAAATGCAGAGAACTTTTTAACCCATACCATGATATTTTCCTAAACCTAACCAAGTTATATTTGGTGCCTAGCCACCAAGCATAAAAACGGAAGTAAAAATGAAAGAAATTAGCAAGTGAAAAAAACAGAAACAAACAGCAACAACACATACAGAACACAAAAGCTCCAAAATAGACATAAACAATAAATGACTTACTCCATCACCACCACCTATACAGATCCTCATGCAGACTCTGTAGTTCTAATAAAATTGTAATCTCTCTAATCTCTGTCCAAGGCTGGCGCTTCAAGGCGACAATGACAAGTAACATCTTATGCGTATCTCTGTGATACCAGAAGCATCTGAGAGAACAGCAGTAACTGACACCTTGAAATAAGAATGCATTGTAACAGAGATGTAGACCCAAGACTGAGAAAATAAAGAAGAAAAATAATATTTGAGACTAAAAAAGGGAAACTTGACTTGAACATTAACTATCTGAGGACTTGGGAAGAAACCTGAAAGCAAAAACACTGTTAGATGCTTAATTACACCTGTGCAGTGGAAGGATTTGATCTTAGTTATATAAAAACAATAATAACACTAATAGCTGGACTTTCCCAGCCAGCACATCCTCTAAACGGCTTGATACTTAACTCTGTAAAAGCAGGGGGCAACATTTTTTCTTAGATGTGTGTGTGCATTCATGCATATGTGTGTTTTCTACTCATGGAGGTAGTGAAGGAAGGTTGGTGTGACAGAAGTGAATGCCAGGGACAGGATGAGATGGAGGCAGATGGTCCACTGTGGTGATCCCTGAAGGCAACAGCTGAAAGAAAGAAGAAAGAAAGAAAGAAAGAAAGAAAGAAAGAAAGAAAGAAAGAAAGAAAGAAAGAAGAAAGAAAGAAAGAAAGAAAGAAAGAAAGAAAGAAAGAAAGAAAGAAAGAAAGAAAGAAAGAAAGAAAGAAAGAAAGAAAGTCAGTAAGTCAGTCAGTCAGTCAGTCAAAGTTACCAGTAACTTTCACAACTGTAAACACCTCTGTTATGACGTTTCTTTCACTTTGTAAAAAAAAACGCATAACTGGATAGATACCCATTTCACTTTTGTCATAGGATAGTAAATAACTTGATGTAATGCCTTTTGTAACAGCCCTGCCAACCATAATACTATTTAAAAATGGTTGGTGGTCTCATCCATTGTCACTTTAAATAGCATTTTCCTTGAGATCAATTAACAGAGTGCTAACTTTAATAATTTTGGGGGTGGACAGTTGTTCAGTTTTCTTTTTAAGACCTTGGGGGCTGGATTGAGATGCTCCTTCTGGGCAGTGATGACTGATGGGGTAACAAAGTTGTTGCTGAGAGAACAACCAATAAACATTCAGAAACGTGTTAAAAATGATTTGACTCAAAGTTTGAATGTGAAAAATAATTTTGTGTGTGTGTGTGTAATTTTCCATTTCTTTAATGTGCTAATAAATTAGCCAGTCCAAATCCAATAAAGGTTAAAGTAGCACTGTTGCTTTTCCATGTGTCTTGACTGGAAGGCAAGTTAATCTAATTAATGTAGTCAGCAGCATAGACAGAGATGCTATATTAATATGCCAACTCATATTTTTGCACTGCATAACAGATCTACCTCTGAGACAGATCTCACTTTTTTAACTGCGGCTGATGAGGATGCCTGCATATTTTGTATTTTGTCAAGAAATGAGCTAAATTTACCCTGTGCCTTACACTTGAATGTTTCCTATAAAGTATTTATTGCTTGTCTTTTTTTATTTACAGTGTAATATAAACAAAGTAAAGAATTTGTTGCCTCGGGGATGCTTTGCTGTTTGAGATAAAGCTGAGTTTTAGTCTAACACACTTATATTTACAGAGTAATTTTTCTAAATGGATGGTGGTAACTTGATAGGATGCTAATGATCAGGAATACAAAAGGTAAAGAGATCAGCTCTCATATAGGAAATGCAACTTAAAATGAAGTAGTGTCTTTGTTTTTGGTTTGTGTTCATGTACATAAAAGCAAATACATTTACTTTTAAGCACCTTTGGGTATAGTCTGAATGGTAAATAAAGTATACCTACCTACTGACGGACGGTTCTGTTGAGCCATTAATTATTAATGTAATTAATAAATCTTTATAAGAATTAATAAATATTATTAGTGTAATATACTTAAGCCAGTGAATTTGGCATTTACTGTAAAAATAAAAATAAGTTAATAAATGCATGATCACACGCAGGTTAACAGGGGAGAGAAGGAAGTAGAAGTTCTGTAATTTGGTCAGAAAACAGGGCACATTTGTCACATAGGGGGAAACACATGGAAATTCAAACTCTCGCCCTTGCGCGCACAGCTTTCCTGCTCTTCTCCTCAGGAGGAAAGCTGACACAAACATAAAAGCAGAGGAATTATACTGGCTTCTCAAAGTGTTTCTGTTCTCCCCTGGGTGAGTAAACATTAGCATTCGGCTGATTCTCTGTAATGTCCTAATCTGCTGTGTGTCAGTCTGCAGATTTCTTCTGTTAACTTGTGCTCACATTTGCTGCTCTGGACATAAATTCTTGTTTCACAGCTGGTTTGGAATATTTTACACCTGATGCATATTTATACCCAAAAAGCCCAAGGATATATAATTTTTAGAATTGTTTTGAAAAGTTGCGTTCTTTGTTGCATAGTGTAGAAGGCTAATGGTATGATCAAAATCTGTATTATAATTATTATTACTAATGCATGTAAACTAAATAAATAAATGAATAAGTAAATGTGTTAAGTTTTAAGAGATTTCATAACCAAACAAACAGGACTGAAAGTATAACCTCCTTGCCTGAGATTCTATCAGATAAAGTCCCAAACAGGATATTAATGTATGATATGTGACATGATTATATCAAAAAAAGACAACTTAATACAACATCATAGAGAAATAAACAAGTGCTGATGTAATTTTAACAACCAGCTGGGAAGGGACATAAAAACAGAATGGACTCTTTCATTCCAAGCTCAGTTACACACCTACATCGTACTTGTTTGCTACACAAGTGTCATGTTTAACCACAAACTGGACTCAGAGATCAGACTCATGAAGCCAACAGCAGATTTACAGTTTGCATTCTTGCAAATTTATTACAAATAAAAATTTAAAAATAGAACATGTTCATAAGTGTCATGTAACGGGCTGTGTGACAGGTGAAGTGTGGACCTCAATCTCTGGAGCTTGAAAAAGGCGACTGGACTTCTTTTTGTTTCTTGAAGACGTTCCACCTCTCATCCGAAAGGCTTCTTCAGTTCTCAACCAAATGGTGGAGAACGTCTTCAAGAAACAAAAAGAAGTCCAGTCGCCTTTTTCAAGCTCCAGAGACTACTATGACCTGGATAACTGAGAATCTACACAGACATGTGGACCTCAATGCAGGACTCAGAAGATGTACATGAACTTGACTTTAATATTTAATTCTTGAGCAAAAAAAACAAAATCTCTCCAAACAGAATGTAATCCAAAAAAGAGCAAGATACCTTAGGCAAACATGGAACAGGCGAAACGCACAACGAGGGTAATGAGACACGTGAAACCAGCTGAGGACAGGTGGACAGAATGACACTAACGAGCCAGAGAAGAAGCAAAACTCAACACGACACACATGGAACAGGAGACTATGAAAATAAAGCAGGAAATGAGCAAACAGGTAAACAGAAACACAGACATGACACAACACAGGGAGCAAAACAAAATACTAAACACAAGAGACAAAGGATGCCAATAACTACAACCAAGAACAGGCCTCAGAAACTATAATGAACAAAGAACGAATAATGATAGGCAAACTCGGAAACACAACAGAAGAACTTCCACAATAACAGAACCTCAATGAACAAAACACTGGGCAAAAAGCCCAGGACTACAACAATAAGTCATAAGAGTCTGTGGAAATTAGCAATAATGATTCTTGTGTTTTTACTCATCTATATCAAACTTCAAATGCTGCTCTAGCTTTGAGGGGGCCTGTTTCATTACATACTATCTAAAGGAAGATCTGTGTCATCCTGTACTTTACACACATGGACTTCCTTCCGTCAACATAAAGCCAAACCTCTTTGAGAAGTGTTCACTTGCATATTCCACATGTAGCTGTACATTGTGTTCAAAGCAAAGTGTGCTTTTTTTGTTTTAAAGTGAACCTATCATATTGTTACATTTTGAGACGCTACTAGAGTAGCTCTGCATGATTCACAGTTCAAAATAAGCCGGTCATTTCACCTCCCATCTGAAAGAATCAGTTTCAGCTCCTCTTCATTTGAAGCTGGATTTCTTCTAATTGATTACTCCACTCAAACAGAGTGCTCTTGACACCAGATTGGTGACTTGAGATGTCCATATTAGGGATCTCTCCTCTCTTTGACAGCATAAAGATCCAAAGGCAGAAAGAAAATGTGAGGAAACTGGACATTTAGAGCAGTCTCAACCATAGCTTCTGGTTTATGGAGATTGCTTGTACACTGACCTCATTATTGGCCATGTTTCATGTGAGCACCATAGACCCATTTTAAGTCTTCAATTCAACATCTCATAAAAAAACAAGAGCACTGCAGAGGGGGTGCCAACGCTCAGGAGTGCTCTCGATTTTTATAGTCAAAGTGCTGTTATAGTAAAGCCAGTGAACAAGTGTGTGTGAAGTTTGGTGGGTCTAGCTTCAACAGTATATATTTGAATATGCTAGGTCACATCGTTCTCGGGTTATCGTGTTCACAAGATGTTAAGAAAACTTGATCTCTGACCTTAAGCTTCAGGTCAAGGTCACCATGATTCAAACTCATACAAGACTGATAGTAGATGTGTCTGTGGTGTGAATTTGAACATCGTAGATGAGATTGTTCTTGAGTCAACACATTCACAAGGGTTACCACTGACCTTTACTTTTAGGTCAGTGTCACCAAGATTCAAACTTGTCCCAGATTTTTAGTAGCTATATCTGTGGTGTGAATTTGAACATCGGAGATGAGATTATTCTCGAGTTATAGCCAAACATTAAAGTTCTCGCGGAACAGATGGTGCTCTTGTTATGATAATAGCTCAACTTTTTCTTTGCGTTAAACACATAAATAGCTCTCCCATAAGTGTCGGTACTTTTGGGTTGCATAATGATTAATTGCTAATAGCATAAACACGTTTATTGTGTCAACCAAAAAAACAAGTGTCAAAAAAAAAAAGAATCTAATGAAAACTGTTATAGATCCTTTTAGTTTTGTTTGAAACTTATTTTTACAGCAAACACACAAACCATTAACAAGCAATCTGATGCTGACTGTGTCCAATTTCAACTGTTAAATGCTTTCCATACTCACTGCCCTGCATTCAGCCTTCTAACGTGATCACCCGTGTCAACTGAGAGCTATTAAAAATGCATGTGAAGGTCAAAGAGACTCGCTAGGCTAAGGCACAGACCAAGTAGTCACAACACCTCTGGCTTGAATTTGGCCTGGGGCTTTTGATGCATGACCTATCTCTCCATCTTTCTCTCTCTATGTTTCCTGTCACTCATAGCTGTCAAACTGTCCAGTAAAAGCAAAACATCCCAAAATATTTCTACACGTACACCAGAGCTACGTTGGGACAAACAGGCCTTCCGCTTTTGTGCAAAACATGTTCTGATGAAGGGCGTAGAACTCTTAAATATTCCCATTCTCGTGCTCAGCTATACCACAAATAATAATATTTGCAATAGTTAAGAAAAAACTAAGACAAATTAGTCAGATTTTGTGGTTGATATTTGCAACCAATTAACAGTTCTAGAGCTCCATCATAAGACAATGGGAACACATATTTATGCATTACCATTGCATCATTTGTGAACCAAATAGCATTTGCATGAGCAAAATCATAACATTCTGTCCAATATTCATAATAAGGCATTCCTCTGATTAAGATTTTAATGAGTTGCTTCAGACTGCTCCATTAATTTATCTGGCTCCGCAAGAATAATGGTTGAAGACACCTCGTTTATATGCCACGCATCACAATTTCCCTCCAGGATTCAATCCTATCTTTTTGTCCTCACAATACAGTGGTATACCCTTGTGTCTATAAGCGTTAATTCAAGCCCGTTGTTTCATTTTCAATAAAATGAAGTAAGATGTGCCATACACATATGCTATTTGAAGCATTTTGTTTGTAGCCTGTACCAATGACAAAATAATGAAATGAAGAGAGAGAGGATGTGTTTTACTAGCTGAACATCTTGAGCATGCATCTTCAAAAGGATACGATTGGATTAGGTTTCTACAGAGCATTTCTTTCTAAAAATAAGAAAATGATAATAAAGGAACTTTATATATCTTATACCTTGCTGATTTCAGTTAACAGTGGTTGAGTTCATATCTGTGGTTCTATGTTCTTTACTAGGTAACTGTTTTGGATATTGTGCCACAAACCCAGCTTTTATTGCAGTTTTAATATTTTTCCCCTTTTTCTTTCTGTTTCAGCAGCTGAAAACATAAAGTTACCAGGTGAATGGAACGAAAGGTGCGGCTGAATTACTATTGTGTTACAGCAATCAGCAGCTGAGCATAGCAAAATGGATATATATTTACATGAAAGTGCCACAGATTATTACCAAAACGCTTATTCAGTGCAGACATTGGAATTGATAGCCCATACACTAAACAACTCTGCCCTTACAAACACCCTCTTGCATGAGTTCCATCTCTGTTTCTCTTGCATCCAGAGTATAAACAACTGAGCCCTGCATATCAGGTGGGTGATGCAATAACTACAGTGATGTGACCCACTTTGTTTCTGTACGTAACTCACTTAGAAGCACATTACGCTGGAGAGATGAATGGTTGGATGGAGGGATGAATGAGCTGAATAGAAGAGGCAGGGAAATAGATGGATGGGTTTGGGAGAGGGAGGGGGAGCAAAATGAGGCAAATGGGAAGAAAAAGGGAGAGGGGACAGAGGAGCGGATGAAGAAGAAGAGGAAAAGAGAAAGTGAAAGATGTCATGACTGGGAAGGTGAATTGAGGTAAAAGAAAGAAAACATTTGTAAGTCACCTAAAATCAAGCGGAGAGATGTTTTTAAAGGAAGAGTGAACAAGTGAGGCCAACTGAGGTGAGGAGAACTCAGTCAAAGAGAAGAAGGGAGGAGTGACTTAGAGAGAACATGACAGAGATTGAAGCAGATTGATATTAGATAAACTAATTACAACAGCCCATTCTTCCTGCACTCTCACCGCCTCCGTCTATATCCATCCATCTCTTCTGCCGGTCATCGCCTTATTCGCTCCGACTTTCCCGGAATAAAAGCGTGATGTTTTCCCGCCGATGGCAAGCGGCTTTGCTTCCCGCAGGCTCTTTAAAGTGAAATTGGATACATGTACATCTAATCGGAAAGCTTTTAACTAGCAGAGCCATGGGTTGCCAGGTGGGTAAAGTATTTAGCAGTCGGGACACTCAGAGTGTGTGTGCGGAATGTGTGAATGTGTGCATATGTCAGTGAGTGGGGAGTAAAGCATTTAGTGGTCAGTGCACTCACTGGAACTCTTGAGTTTTTGTGTGTGTGCCTCTTTCTCTATGCTGGTGTGTTCTGTCAGAGCCAATCCAAGTGTTTATGTATGCACAGTGTCATGAAAAAGTATTTTTCCCCTCTCTGAATTCTTAGTTTTTTTGCATGTTGGTCACATGTAATGTTTCAGATAATCAAACAAATTTTAATATTAGATAAAGATAACCAGAATAAACACAAAATGCAGTTTTTAAATGATGATTTCATTTATTAGAGGGGAAAAAAAAGCTATCCAAACCTAGCTAGCTCTATGTAAACAAGTAATTGCACCCCTCTAAATTATGAATACACTGGGATTAACCATTTTATTTTACTAGCCACTCTGTTGCATCAAGAAATCACTTAAATAGAACCTGTCTGAGAAGACGGCTAAAACATTTCAGAAAGTAACACATCATGCCACAATCTAACAACCATCAAGAACAGGTGAGAAACAAAGTCACTGACATCTCTCAGTCGAGAAAGAGTTACAAGGACATTTCCAATGCTCTGGGACTCCAGTAAACCACGGTGAGAGCCATTATCCACAAATGAATCAAACTTTGAACAGTGGTGAACCTTCGCAGGAGTGGTCAGCCTACCAAAATGAATTAAAGCACATCAATGACGCATCCAGGAGGTCACAAAAGAACCCAGAACAACATGTAAATAACTGCAGGCCTCACTTATCTCACATAAGGTCAGTGTTCATGATTCAACAAGAAAAAAGAGACAAAGATGGCATAAAGAGTTCCAAGGCAAAGACCACCGCAGACCAAAAAGAACACAAAGGCTTGAGTCACATTTGGCAAAAAAAAACATATTTATGATCCCTCAGACTTTTGGGAAAATTAGACTTAAAGAGACAAAAGCTGCATTTTTGATAAGGGTTGCTTCCCATTACATCTAGCGTAAAACTAGCAGAATATGTCATAAAAAGAGCATCATACCAACAGTCAGAAATGGTGGTGCTAGTGTGATGGATTTAGGGGGCAGTTGTTTTTTCACACAGGGTAGGTAGGTTTGGATACCATTTTTTTTAGCCTCAATAAATGGAATCATCATTTAAAAACTAGATTTTGAATTTGGGTTATCTTTGTCTTGTATTAAAATTTGTTTGGCGGCTGTGGCCTGGGGGTGGCTTGGGCCTCCTTGGCGTTGGGGGGGGGGTGTCTCTGCCGGGTGTCGGGCGGTTCTCGGGCGCTTGGGGCCTCGGGGCCCGCATGCTCGGCTTGTGCTGGGGGTGCCGGCCTGCGGGGGGTTGGGCTGCTTATTGCCTCCGGCTCTCTGGACTCTTGCCCTTTGGCCGTGGGGGCTCCGTCTAGGGTCTCCCTCCTTCCTCCTCTGGGGTGTGCACTCGGTTGCCATCAGGATGTGTGGCCTCAGGTCTTCTGAGCTCCTAGTGGGCTGTGGATGGCCTGGGTCCTTTCCTATTTGCCTCTGGATCGCGGAGGGCATGGTTGCAGTTCTTACCCTCATTGAGTACATTCCATGACAGAGGCACATACACACATTACTGCAAACAGCAGAATTGTGTGTATGTGTGTATACGTATATGCATTTGTATAGACATGTGAATGTGCGTATGTATGTACGTATATCTTTGAGTATTTTTCTTTCCTTTCTCCCCTTTGTCCCCCCCCCCTCCATTTTTTTTTTGTTTGTTTGTTTTGTTTTGTTTTGTTTTGTTTTCTCTCTTTTTTCTCTTTTTTTGCATGTAAAATACAAATTAATATTGTTGCAAGACATTTTCTTCATTTGTTTTGAAAAAGGTTCTGAAATGGGACTTAAATAGATAATTTACAAGTTAATAACCAAAATGAATTATTGTGGAGGAAAATGAAACAAAAACTACATCTTTGTAAAAGAATTCCAAACTTAGTTGTGACATCACAAAAGGGAGAACAGCTAAACTAGGGCAGATTTAAGTTCATAAATATTGATCTAAGGTAGTTTTGACAGTTAGGTTAAAATCTGTATTCATATGTGTATGGCAGACCACAGAATTTACCAAAGCATCACTCTGAGACTGAATTTTCTAGTTTTAGAGATTTTGCACAAATGCAAAAAAGCAGTCCCACATATTTTTTAATATGCGCACTGAAGGACATATCTTGGTCAAAAATGACTCCAAGATTCCTCACAAGGAAACTGGTTTCCAAGGTAATACCATCCAGAGTAAGTATCTGGTTTGACACCATGTTTCTAAGATTCATGGGGCCGAGTACAATAACCAGTTTTATCTGAGTTTAGAAGCAGGAAATTAGAGGTCATCCAGGCTTTTATGTCTTTAAGACATTCCTGCAGTTTAACTAATTGATGTGTCATCTGGCCTCATGGATAGATAAAGCTGAGTATCATCTGCATAATGATGAAAATTGATGCAATGCTTTCTAATAATACTGCCTAAGGGAAGCATAGTGTAAATAAAATTGGTCCTAGCACAGAACTCTGTGGAACTCCATAATTAACCTTAATGTGTGAAGAAGACCCCCCAAGACAAATTAGTCAGATTTTGTGGTTGATATTTGCAACCAATTAACAGTTCTAAAGCTCCATCATAAGACAATGGGAACACATATTTATGCATTACCATTGCATCATTTGTGAACCAAATAGCATTTGCATGAGCAAAATCATAACATTCTGTCCAATATTCATAATAAGGCATTCCTCTGATTAAGATTTTAATGAGTTGCTTCAGACTGCTCCATTAATTTATCTGGCTCGACAAGAATAGTTGAAGACACCTCGTTTATATGCCACGCATCACAATTTCCCTCCAGGATTCAATCCTATCTTTTTACGTGAAAAAACTGGAGTCTATTAGATAAATATGATTCAAACCACTGCAGCGTAGTATCTTTAATACATATGGCATGCTGTGTAATAAATTTTTAAGGTCAATAGTATCGAAAGCTGCGCTGACGTCTAACAGGATAAGCACAAAGATGAGTCCACTGTCAGAGGCTGTAAGAAGATTATTTGCAACCTTCACTAATGCTGTTTCTGTACTGTGATGAATTTTGAATCCTGACTGAAACTCTTCAAATAAACCGTTCCTCTGCAGATGATCAGTTAGCTGTTTTACAACTACTCTTTCAAGAATCTTTGAGAGAAAAGGAAGGTTGGAGATTGGCCTATAATTAGCTAAGACAGCTGGGTCAGTGATGGCTTTTTAAGTACAGACTACCACAGCCAACCCATCTGGCTGCCTCCAGCAAGATAATGCACCATGTCACAAAATTCAAATGGTTTCTTAAACATGACCATTAGTTCTTTGTACTCAAACTGCCCACCTAGTCACCAGCTCTCAACCCAACAGAGCACCTTTGGGATGGGGTGGTGTGATTCACTTCATGGGTGTGCAAATGACAAACCACAGTAGCTGCAGAAAAATCTGCATCAACTGCGTCAATATGGACCAAAATCTCAAAGATGAATGTTACCAGTAGTTGAATTCATACCCTCAAGCATTAAGGCAGTCCTGAAGGGAAAAGAGGGTTCAACCTGGGACAGGCAAGCTGTACCTAACAAAGTGCCAGGTGAGTTTATTGTCTAGTGTACTCTGTTTCTGGCGAGTTGTAACTTGGACTCATAACTTATGCATGTTTACGTTTTTCTGCTTCATGCCTCTAGGGATGTGGGTTTGCTTGGACTAACCTTAGATTTCAGACTTATATGTTTATACAAGAAAACCCTCATTTCAGCCACCTTAATCAGATGTGGGTGTGTGTTTGTGTGTGTCAGTTTCATCACTGTCTGCCAGCAAAACTATTTAGCTGAAACCTCTCATAGTTTTCGAGTCCATGAATTATTCACAAAGGAAAAAGTCTAAACTCCTATTTCCTTTAGTCAACCCCCAATTCAAAATCTCACACATACGCATACACTCTCTCTCTCTCTCTCACACACATACACACACACGTCACCTACCATGTATAATTACATTAAGGTTACTGGGATGGAACTTCGCACTTCAGTGGCAGAAAATAAAACACACACACACACACACACACGCACTTGTCTCCCTCTTTTTCAAATGCACTCCATTTTCAGTAATCAAGGTGCACTGTGTAATAATTTCATGCCTGCTCCTGTCGTCCCCCTGCCGAATTATTTATTTGAACACGTTCACTGGTGAAGTGTGAATCACCAAAAACAAACATTTTTTTTCCCCTCTTCTAGTCTTTCTGTTTCTCTGAATATTAAAATAAAGGCAGATATGGCAGCTAAAAGGGGAATTTCATTAGCATAATGAAAAGCAGGAACGAGGAGAGTGTTTTTCATTAGGTTGTGTCTATAATCCTCAGAATTTGAAAACAAGGTTAAGCAGGGATGTGTTTAATTGCCTGCTTAGAGCGTTTTTATTTTTTGTTGTTTGTTTGTTTGTTTGTTTGTTTTGTTTTTTTGTAAATGAATTGCTGTGGAAATATACTGTATGCTGGAATAAACTGAAAGAAAGATGTTCATATTATATATCTTTTTAAAGATTAACATTTTTATTATCATTTTATCACACGCTTGTGTACCTCCAAAATTAAATATCATTCATCCTAAACAACAGCAGACTACACAAATAAGAGACTGGCATAGAATTCAAAATGTATCATGAATAGGATAGTACAAAAAATTATAGTAATAATAGGGAAATTAAAACCACATATGAAGGTCAGAAGACTGCAAGCATCACTCGCACCATCTTATTACTTTTTGAAAGTTAAACATACATGTCGATGCATAAAGACATTGTCTTCATACCTCCAGTGAAAACTGAAGGTTGTCGCTTGATGAAGTGAACAGAACAACAGCATCTGCAAAAATCAGAAACGAGATCCTGAGGCCACCAAACCCAAAGCCCTCCACTGTTGGGCTGCACCTAGAATATCTGCCTATAAATATTCTGAAAGGAATCTGTGAAAAGGACAGCCATGACAGAGCTCAATACCAGCAGGAGTGACTCTGACTTATTGCCAGCAATGCAAACTTAGATCTTTACAGGACCTGATGAGCCCATAACAATAGGCTAGATACCACATACAGTGAAGCACCGCCCCACACAATACCCTGAGGATTGGTGTCCGGAAAAACGCAAGTGTCCTATGTGTTAGCCAGTCGGGATGAGTACTTGCAGCCTCCTTATTTGTACTGCCAGGCAATCAAGGAGTGCCACTTCTAAGCTACTGTCCAGCTCCTTCCTTTTGGGTTTCCCTGATTTTGGTTTCCAGGCTTCTTCACCAAGGGAGGCTTCTTCTACATGCATACTTTATCTGATACCCAAGAGTTTCTAGGAGTAATGTGACAGTGGTGTATATAAGGTCTCCTCTGATGGGACTTAGATAGGTTTTTGCCTGTGCAGACTGTGCACTTGCAGTTAGAGGAGTAACTAACATAAAAACCAGAGCGCTGTCTATGGGTGAAGATCAAGCAATTGGGAAGCTGACAGAAAATGACAAATCAATCTGAGCCATTGCACAAACATTGGCTATAGCCAGTACACCTGTTTGGAATATCCTGAAGAAGAAAGTTGTCACTGGTGTTCTAAGTAACAGATGTCGTATCATACAGATAGACAGAGGAAAACAACAGTTGATGACAAAAACACTGTAAGTGCTGTAAAGAAAGACCCGAAAACAACTGTTAGTGACACCAGGAACAACCTCCAGAGGGCAGGAGAGAAGGTATCACAATCTACTGCTCACAGAAGACTTCACGAACAAAAGTACAGCGGCTTCACCAGAAGATGAAAACCACTAATTAGCAAGAACAGGAAGGCCAGGCTGGAATTTGCTAAGAAGCACAGAGACAAGCTTCAGAAATTCTTGGACGTGATGGAAAGGCTAAAGTTTGGAGGAAGAAAGGATCTGCTCATGATCCCAAACATACCAGTGAAACACAATAGAGGGAATGTCATGTGTGGGCTTGCATGGCTTCTTCTGGGACAAGCTCATTAGCCTTCATTGATGACATTGCACATCAAGGCAGCAGTACTGTGAATTCAGAAGTCTACAAAAACATTTTCCCTGTCAATTCAAAGAAAGATGCAAAGAAACCTATCAGGAGATCCTTCATCACGCAAAAAGACAACGACCCAAAAACACGCTCCCAAAACTACAAAGGAGTTCATCAGGGCCAGGAAGATGAAGGTTTTAGACTGGCCTTGTTGATCTCCAGACTTAAACCCTTTAAAGCATTTTACCTGCTAAAGAGGCGACTGAAAGGAGTAACTTCCTGAAAGAGGCAGTGGTGAAAGCCTGGAAAAGCATCACAAAAGAAAAAAAATCACAAAAGTTTAGTGATGTCAGTGGTTCACAGGCTTGATGCTTGATGCAAGCAAATGATTTGCAATTGAATATTAAGTCTTATTCTATTTAATCTCTTTTAGATTGACTTATTCCAACACTGTTAGCGGGGACTGTATATATGGGTGATTTTCCTGTTTTTCCCAATATTCTTTCCCCAAAATGACATTTATACTGTTTTTTTGTGCCTGTGTACATGTCTCTTTCCCATTGCGCATAAGAAGAGTCTGACATCTTGATTTGTGTATATGTGTGTGTGAGATGTGTGAGTTTCTGGTTGTGGTCACTTATGTCTGACCAATTGATTAAAAAAAAAAAAATCAATAGCATGAACTGCCACAGTCACTTTTAGAAGTCCACACGTCAACCACAAGAGCACATTCAATTTAATTTTCACTCTAGTTTGTGAATCTTTCTCAGTCACATGTCAAATGATAAATGTTACGTGTGTAAATGAGGTTACATTGTATATGGACCAAATTTAGTAACAAATATGTAGAGTTAGATTGTACACCCAGTTTAGCCCCGAGTCATTTGTCTCATCTGCAACATGGCATGAAACCCATCAGTGGTTCAAAATCATTATTCCTTATGTAAAATAATAGGGAGGGGTAATAAAAGTCAATGACTAATTATTGAGCATACTGTTATCAGACCAGCTGCAATGTCATTGTGTTTTTTTCTAAATTATTATACACATACATTAGTTATTAAAAAGAACATGTGATCAGGTCAGTCACTAGCTAGTGCTCTTTATTATGCTCCTTAGACTACAACCATCTCTTAACTAGTGCCAAAATATTTAAAACTACCTTTGTGATTATTCCAGCTACACAACACATTTTTCCACAATAACACATGCACACAGTAACAGCCAAATTGCTATGGCTAGCAATAAAACAAAGATTATTTAGCTATGTAAAGTATATAAAAAGACTAAAACAAAACAAAACAAAAAAAAACTGTATCCTTATTTTATTTAAATTAGAGCATTTAACATGATTACACAAATATCATATTAGCTTACTTATTGGTAATAAGTTATCTGTACTTTTTGTATGCATAACTGAGGAGTGTAGTTGAGCATAGTTCACTCTGCATTTGCAAGTGCAATTATTCATGGAACTGATAATGTCATTGTTGTTTCATTCGTGTTTAAACTTTTATTCTTGTAGTTGTGTGATGTAGTTTCTAGTGATTGGTCTGGCCAAGAACAGACCACCCTGTCTTTTACTGCTGTGGAGATTAATAGACCTCTGCTTATCATTTTCCCTTTTAATGGATAGTGTTATAGTGAGGATTGACAGGAAAGTGGTAACCACTGAGCCAGCCTGGCTCACCTGTTCACCATTTTTGTTTAGGATTCTTGTTCAAATTTTAATAAAACATGTGCTCCTATAGTGGTACACTGTACATTGAACAGAACAGTGAAATGTTTAAGAAAAAAGTAACATTTAACGCATTAAAAATACCATTTTATGTCACATTTTCTCAGTTCATTTACCAAATTTTAGAATTGAGTCAGCTTTTTTTTTCTCTTTCTCTTTCTCTTTCTTTCTTTATGAATCTGCCATACTAGCCTAATAATTGTTCAACATTAATACTAATGGCTTGAAGGCTGCTTATTTTAGAGTCAGTTTAGGGCTACTACTGATGGTAATGTTAGTTGCCAACTGGCATATATTTTTTTACATGTATTATTTATATTTGAAATGCATTTTTACAAAACCTTTAGTTATAATAAAATAGATAGATAGACAGACAGACAGACAGACAGATAGATAGATATAAAATAATGAGGCATAATAAAAAGAGTAAAAGGGGCAATAAAATTCTGTCTTTCTGAACAGAATCAATGATCTAAATCATATTATTAACAAATCCTTTGTATTTTTATACTCTTTGTGGTAAAACTGCAAAAGCTGTCTAAGGTCACAGAGTATGTATTTTCACCATAGTCATGGTTGAAGTACTCCACCCTGCAAATTGATGGAGCCATTAAAGAGACTTCAAAGACTTCTGGGTTGTTGCCTGGTGTTTTATCTTTGTTTTACAGATTTATTATCTGCAGCCATTTCTTAGTCCTACCTGAATTTGTATTCACATCGTCTATGTGGCTGTCTTTCCATTCACAGTGTCTTGACCTCTATAAAGCTTTGACATTTTAGTCAAATAACATGGACTACAATTTCCTGTTTCAACACTGTGACACCCAAATCAATGTGGGTTAAAGATACAATACGTGATTTATTCACCTAATCTAAATGAATGTGAGGTACATTTTCATAGGAAGAGGAAGCTGCTGAAGTGGGACAAGTGGGCTTGCAGGTAAGAAAAGAACAAAAATATAAATAAATAAATACTCAGATATTTAAAGCAGTGTACCATAGAATGCACTGAAAAGCAACACATAAAGCTAAATACTTAACTAAGTGATACATGTTCATATTCCTCTAATCTGTAGATTAAAGTTGACTTTTTTTATATATATATAGTGTTTAATGTCTATCAAAAATCAACATGCACACTGTGTTTGCCAGTATAGTATAGTATAGTATAGTATAGTATAGCAGTATCAGAATTGGGTCTCATCATTACTACTTAAGTGGGAATTCTCCGGAAAGTTACCTATTCTAATCTCTCAAAGCCTCAGTTGGACATTCCGTGATCTTTGGGCTAGAAAGACGGCAGGGTAAAGTCTGCTGAATATCCAATATGGCAATCTGAATTTTCACTTACAGATCTGGGTAACTTCTAGAAAAGTTCAGGGCTGCAGTGCACACGTGAAAAGGTTTTAGTGAAACTTTAAGCTCATGGACCATGACACAACAGATTTTCATGGCTTATATAAGCATGAAACCTTTGCCGTAGATTACCATTTAGCTGTAGTCCTTTGCAAACTGAGACACTGATTTTGAGGGTCAGAAAAGCAATTTGCTTTAAGAGGACAAGCAGTCATCTGGCTAACAATGTTTCAGGGGGAAACACCATGGTGGAAGTACTCAATGAAGCTTTCATGTTTGGTCCAGCTGATAAAAGCTCTGGATGAAATCATTTCCTCCTCAAAATTATAGCATTCAATTCTTCTGAAAAGAGCTAAGCATGAACAGAAAAGGATGTGATGAAGAAGAATTAAAAAGAAGAAGGAAAGCAGTAATGATCTGCCAATAAGTAATCTTCTGAAGATGTCACACAAATCAGTTGGTAAATTTATGGAATGAATGATATTTAAATGTTTGTATGTGTGGTGAAAGGAGTAGAAGACAAGAAAGATGGTAACATTAGAGCAGATGCAAAAAGACCAATTAGCACTAATGGAAAACAGGAAGAACACAGAAAGAAGGTGCAAGATCAGTTTCATATATATATATATATATATATATATATATATATATATATATATATATATATATATATATATATATATATATATATATTCAAGCTCAGGCCTTCTACCTCAGTTGTGGGAGCTAGAGTCCAGCACAGTATCTTAGCTGTTCCAATGTTTGTGATCTCTGGACAGAGATCTCAGATGTTGTTCCTGAAATCTGCTGGAGCCACATCCTCTCTAGCTCTTCTCTCAGCCCTCAGTATTTCTCAAGCTTCTGGTGTTACTTCTTACAGATACTGCTATCAGTTGGTATTGCTACATCTATCACTACACCCTCCTTCCTCTGCTTGTCCACCACTATGTCTGGTTGTGAGCCACTATCAGTTTTTCGTCTGTATCTGGAAATCCTACAGGATCTTAGCTTGGTCATTCTCAACCACCGTTGGGGACTTCCAGGTCATACTCGGCACATGTTCCCATATACTATGCCAACCACTTGGTTGTAGCGTTCCATGTATTCCTTGCCTGCTAGCATCTTACACTCTGCTGTTATGTGCTGGATTGTTTCTGCACAGCCTGCACGTGGCTTTGGTGGTTTTAGTTTTCCTAGTGGCTTCTTCGTGGTTCCCATTTGTCTTTGGGATTCTGAAGTATGTGTAGCTATCCTCAGTGTCTGCAATGTTCCCTTCTGGTAGGCCAGTCCCCTCAGCTCCAACTTCCCACATCCTCTTCATGCAACAACTTTCACTTGAGATACATGCGTAGTACCATTCCAACAGTTCCTTATTCTCCTCTCTTGTACACTTCCAGTAGCACACGTCTCATTGTATGTCCTGGTTCCTCAACACCTGACGTGGCCCTTGTTAATCCAGGTGACGTCCAAGCTGGTATGGTTTCAGTTACATGTCTCTCACTCATATTCCACGGTAAGCTTGGGTAGCATAAATAGGCTGCTAGTTTCAAAGGGGAGAAAGTTAGGCTTGCCTGACACTTCAGATATTATCAGAAGCTTCACTTGTAAAAATATGCATAATTCTTTTATTACAACAAACATATGAATCAGACTATGCATAAAGAACATTGCACTAGAGAGATACTATACACTGACTGAATGATTATCTTAATAACACAGCTATTAGAGAAGCAGCGTTCTGTCACTGTGGCTGAACATTTTAAAACATGGATAAAAGGATCTTGTCACTTACACTGCTGATTACATGGTTTCAGCATTGTAGAGAAGATATTTCTGAAATGCTCACTCTTTTTCTCCCCCTCCTTTTTTCGAGAGCTTTTCTACCATGCTCCTACACAATATTTATTCTATTTAAACCCAACACATGAAGACTGACAATTATTCATTTAATATATACACTTAATTTAATATATACAAAAGTATAAATGCACAAACCCTAAAGGTAAAGTTAAAATGACCTATCCCTTAACATGCCCATGCCCTCCAGGAGGAATGGGACAGCATCCCACAGGCCACTACTGACAATCTGGTGAAGCCTATGCAGCACAGATGCATGACGCCAACAGTGGACACACTCGGTACTGAGTGCTGTGAACTCTAATCGCTGACCATGCTGTGTTCGCTTTGTGATAACACATGGACTGTTGCATAAAGATCTGAAACACTGGTTGCTATTGAAGCCTGAAATGATACTGAGTGTATACACAAATTGTTGTGCTTATACATTGTTGATTAGTTATGAGATGAAATGGAGAAACTGTTTTGTGCATTTATATTTTTGTACATGGATCCCGCAGGGACTTCTAAGACAGGCAGTCTTCACAGGGAGCCATTTTTCCTTAGCTGAGGGTTTAGCTTTGAAAATTCATGAAGCATAATAACTGATTTGTGTGTTTTTAGGTGTATAATTATTTGTGTACACATTGTCACTGTCCAACAACATAAGGACTTAACTATGACTGTCCATATGTGTGGATGCATTATTCATATGGATGGTTCAGGACTTCAGTATAGACCTCCCTCTTCTTTGTGCCTATATCTTCTCTCCTTTGCTCCTGTAGAAGTGCTCTTCTTGCAGCTTGTCCTCTTGCAGTCATGTCATTTGTCCTCTTTTAACTGTTGTCTCTCATATTTTCCCCATTACAATCCATTTGCCGTGTGTGCCCTCACCACCCCACATCTGTCATCTTTTCTCCTCTCTGTTTCCCCCTCTCCTTATGGACTTTTGCAGATGTCGGATCAGACAGACCATGCCTCACAGTAAAGGACCAAATTCCCATTGGTTTCAGTGTTCCATATCAAACAGTGTGTGGTGTGTGTAGAACCTAAATCCATTGTTAGAAACATGAATCACTGACAAAGATTAAACTGTGATTGTATGGGAGGTCATTCTGTCCACAAGATGACTGCAGAGGCTTTCATTTTAACGCAATCTGTTTAAGGTTTTCTGAGTGAAATGCTAATTTCAGTTATAGCTGTGATGTAATTTGATTGCTTTTATTCAATTTGCCTACAAAACAGGAAAGAACTGAGCTTTAAAAACTAGTAGTGAATGAAGAAAGAATAACACAATAATATAGGTGACATTTATATACGAATAAGCTACCTTGTGCTGTTTTTTTTTATTATTAAGCATTGCAGTGTGTTTACACTTACTTCACGTCTTTGTTTGTTTATTGTTCTCCTAAACAAGGATTTCATGTATCCTAAAGATTTGTTCCCAACGACAGAGATGCTGGTTGTCATTTGTCATGACAAGTGAATAACTCAGCACCAGTGTCTCTTTCAAGAAGTGATGAATTAGTTGAAAAAAAAAATGTTCTTGTTAGCCATGGGCTTTCCATTTGGGCTAACAATGCAGGCACAGCTTGTCTAGTATAATCTAAAAAATAGACATAAATTAAAATGACACCAAAGTGACAGTGATCTCTCTTCTTACATCTCAGATACATCCATTTGTATCTGTTTACATCCATCCTGTAAATAACTGCCCTCTTGTGGATGCAGTTATGTACTGTCTCTGGAAGCTAGCATAACTACAAGCCTTTGTAATCTGTCATTTTTATGATTTTCATGGACATGTTCTTGCCCTGTTAAATGCTGGAGTTGAGCAAGCTAAGCGATGAGTAGCCTTTACTGGTTGTGCAAACTTACACTGTAAAAAAGAATATCGTTAAATCACGATAATATTCCGGCAGCTGGGACACCAAAAACATACCTTAAAGAAGCTGAGATTTCCCTCATCTCCTGTGAGGGAGGGAGATGGGTGTGGGAGATTGACAGATGGAATATTTCCGTGATTTCATGAAACTGAAAATTTTATTTTTTTTTAAAAGGGATTTTGCTGCCATCCCCAGCTGTTAGAATGTTTTCGAGATTTGATGAGAATTTTTTTAACAGTGTGTGGTCACGAGGTTTGTATAATGACTGAAAAACAACAGTGTTGTCAATATAGTGACTTTGTTGTTAGATTTAGTGATGGTTCAGACCCCCCGCCTGTGAGTTTTTTCCAAAAAGTGAGTAGTGACAAATTTAGCAGCTTTTCTGGGGACTTCGGCGACTTTTGGAGATAGCCTGGAAACCTGAAATCCTTTGACATCGTCCACCCCCACCCCTGGACCTTGCTTTGGACCTTTTAGCAACTTCTGGCAACTTTTGAGACAATCGGCAGCAAGTTTTCTTACACAAAAATTGGCAACAGTGAAAGAAAGAGTTAACAGATACAAGCTATGGAAATGAGCTGGAGGAAGTGATCCTTGAAGGGAGAATGACAGTAGATCAGTGTGCTGGGTAAGCTCCCACTGGCTTAGCTTTTACTGCTCTTAGATCTGTTACAATCTGCAGATTATAATGCATATAAGCAGATATGTATGTGTGGTAACAGAGAAAGTAGTATCAAGTAAACAAGCAAATTGTGATTTATCCTTTCATCCAGCTTTTGCGATAGAGAGTGCAGTGTGAAGTCACTTCTTTAGCATATTAAGGAAATCCTTCACAGAGAAAATTCAGGTCATGAAGAGGCTTTGATTAAACAGGCTCATTCAACAGGTGCAGGTGCAGTTAATCAGTGGGTTTTGAGGATGAGGGTTAACTTCTCTGCTTGCCTCCCTATAAAACTCACTGCACACCAGTGCTGTGAGCAATTTCTTGTAGTTTCTTTCCACTGAACTACACCAGTCTACTGCAGCCCTCTGCAGAAGGAATCTACAGCATCTACTCACCAATGACATGCTCATGCTAATGGAAGCATAACAAGGTATAAATATTAATAGTGTTTATTAATAAATGTTAACTTGCTATATGCTTCTTCTGGTTGTTGAATGTGGACCCATCCATGTATCTTCTTAGTTTATCATTCATTCATGGTTAGGGTTAGTTTCAGTTCATTCAGGGTTATGGGAGGGCTGGCGCCTTTTCTAGATGACATTGGGCATGAAGGAGGGTACACGCTGGGTAGGTTGCCAGTCCATCACAGGGCTAATGCACAGAGAGTGACAAGTTTTCATAACTACACTGGCCAACTATGGTTAATTTAGGATCCCCAGTTAAGCCAACATGCATTTCTTTGAACTGTGGAAGGAAGCCAGAGGAACAGAAGAGAACACACAGGTACTGGGAAAACATGCACACTCGGCTGGAAAGGCCTCAGTTGGCTGTTAGGTTTAAATCTAGAACATTCTTGCTGCGAGGGAACAATGCTAACCACTGGTCCACTGTGGCACCCATGAATGCATATGAAAGCTTATGGATTTTTTTAAAGTAAGGTCATGATTGGAACTGTCTCTTAAAAGACATTGCTGTTGAGTTTGTTTATTTTTTTCTCACTTAAGTGCTATTTTTTCCAATTTATTCAAGAAAATGAGACAACACTGCAGCTGAAAATTTACACAGGCATATAGCACTGTGTGCAAGCAGAAATGTTTTTGGGTGGTCTCCTTAGGACAAAGTGTCTTCAGATACTGGGTCCATAATAGTGACAATGACAAAACATCTTGCCAAATATTTTTCAGATCTTTATCTGTTTGGCAGTTTCAACAAAGCAACAGGACTTTCAAGAATTAAAGCACTTTGGGCATCTAGGTTGTAAGGCTGCAGTGGAATGGAGGAGCACACCATGATACGGTGGCAGGCTGTAGAGAGAAGTATGTCAGTGTAACATTAGACCATTACACTAATCCTTCCCATTTAGACATACTTCAAAGAAGCAGTTAAAAACTTGAGCCCAGAGGGGTGGTCTGGTGTCAGGGCAGTGTGTGTGTGTGTGTGTGTGTGTGTGTGTGTGAGTGAACATTGTTGCTATTATGAGTGTTCATCTGTGGTGACAAAGTCTGTATTTGTTGAGGGCGTGTGTTGGTTTTGGCAGAGAGGTGAGGACCTGACCCCTGAGGTTAATCCTAAATCTTAACTATGGAGAAATTTGAGCTGGAGCACACACACATACACACTAACATGGAGGGTGCAGAGGAAGCAGTAGGGTGCCCAGACGTTATTAGCAGTATTTTTAGCTTTCTTCATGCGTCAAACAAAGACTGGCTTTCACATGCCCAGTCTGGCCTCCCTGTCTCCCATTTTCTTCCCTTCACCCTCCGTCTCCTTTTCTTATTTTCCTTTCACTCCCCCTTGTCATTATCACCACCTTGGCCTTTTTTCATGTCATGTTAGTTTTTTCTAACTCTCTCCCTCGTATCCTTTTTCCCTCAGTCTCTCCATCCCTTGAGACCCATTCATCTAACACTACCTTAATAATGCCTGCTTCTCCCCAGTCCTCCCTGCAGTCACAACTTTCTTCCTCCTTCTTTCACTCCGTCATCACCACAACCCAGCAGCTCAGGCTAAATAAACACTGGATGCACAGCTGGTGATCAACTTCATATTCCCCCTTTCAGATGCCACTGTTTTTCCTTGTCTTTCCTCTCATCTTTCTTTCATTCTCGCTATTCTCTTTATAATCACTCTATGTTATTCAGAGGCTTTAGAGCCAGACTTCAGTCGCTACATTTGTTGCCATTTTTGAAATTCAGCAGAAAACTTTTAAGAGTTTTGTCTTTTGGCTTGAAGACACTGATTTTTACTGGAGAGCCAGCATTAAAGGTAGAACCTCCATGTACTGTTCATTATTTTCAAGTGCAAGTGTCTTAGCTGGAATGGTTTGGCTCGAATAGGCAAGAAAAAGGCAAGAACTTAACATGGCAAACATAATCCTTAGTAGGCTTGGACCAGTTTTACATTAAAAGGTGTCAAAACATCCGAGACATACTTTTCAAATCACCTCTCCAGCATACTGTATTTTCATGTTACCTGTCTACATGCTTACAAGTAGTATTTTTTTCAATAAAAAAAAAATTGTAATTGAGGAAATGTCAGAGAGACTTGATGCAGATGGGAGAAACTTGTCTTTTAATGTGTATTTAATGTTGTGGAAGGGTGAATTTTGTTTTCCTCACGTTGGAAATCAATTCTAAATTGTTGTCTGTGTGTCTGAAAATGATTCTAATGGACTAACCCTGTGTTAAAATATAATGAGGAGGGCTACCACATGTTAGTTTTGGATGAGGTGGGAGTAAGTGTGTTCTTTTGCTTTGCTGGAGTGATTCATATCAAATATTTATATAAATGCAGTCTTTGCATGGAAGACTTTTTTCCCCCATCACTTTAGAGGACATGGTTCATGGTTTCTTATCCTTTCACCTACTTAAATACATGAACTCAAATATCAAGACACATGCATGTCTACACTATACAGACATATACACAACCAAACACTGAAATACAATATGGGAGACATAAATATATCAGTCACACTCACATACTTTTGAGATAAGGCTGGATCGGATAAAGGTGCTCATATCTCAGCCCACCAAGTCCCCACCAGGCTTAGCCTAGAGTGTGTGTACATTTGAAAGAGTTGGGTGTGTGTGTGTGTGTGTGTGTCCAAACTTACATAAATGTGTGTGCCCTTCCCTCTTATTCTGTTTCAAAGAGCATGCTGAGAGGTGTCACATCATAAACAAAGAGCTGCAATAAAAAACTCATATCACTGGAGCACAGTTCAGCAGGCTTGGCTGTGCGTTCTTTGACAATCACATCTCTGCAGTATTACAAAGGCATTATTCATTAATCTATTTAGTACATGTCCATCTAATTATAGTGCTTCCTGGCATGGTCCTTTCTCAGAATAAATATATCAGTATTAAGTTCGTGTTTGTCCATTTGAGAGGAAAGTGAAAAGGGTCATTACTAAGAAATGCTGCTTCCTTTAACACCCTAAAGGTGTTAAAGGTACTGTACTAACAGCCTGCAGTTTTCCTCTCTCTGTTTCACTAGTTACACAGACTCTTCTGCTCATGAGAGTCTGCTCCACAGTGAGCATATTCCACTTGTTGTTTAATTATAAAAGCTACCTGGACACCGTTGATCTCTGTGTTCACATGAGCACAGGCATCACGCAGCAAATCAACTTGAGCAAAGAACTTTTACAGGTCGTATAGACACATTCTCAAAGCAAGACACAGTGACCATATATACAAACAACATTAAAGACATATGCTTCTTTTTTATTTTAGAAAGGTAATCAGTTAGTTCAGACTAAGATGACAACATAAAACTAAAAAAAGAATCCATTTGTATTGAATTTTGCATACATGGAAGTATTTTCAGTTTGGGTGGGGGAACATGTGATTTCAAGCAGCTGGATTAGCTTTACTTACAGTAACACATCCCACAATGTTTGTACAGATGAGTGTCATTGTTCCATGTGTGTGTCCATTTTGGAACTGAAATTCTCCTCATTTAAAGTCTAACTGAAACTGCAGTTCATTTCTTCAATAATAATTCACATTTGTGATAAGCTTTAAAGTTTAAATTGCTTTCTTCATATAAATAAAATCTGAACTTCTGTATCTTCAGTAATGGAATTTTTAGGATGAAAGGTTTCAGTGCATATTTTACTGCATTTTCAATGAAAATTAATATAATCTGATCAGCTCTGCTTCACGGCCCGTGTGTCTCCACTGCCAGGCTGTGGTCTACAAGCCAGTTGCCCGAAGGGCAAGCATTATGACCTCCTTCACTCTCTTCAATAATGTGGATATGTATTGCAAAAAACATGAACCATCACAGCAATATGCCTCAAACTATGTCTAATAATTATGGTGAGATATTTATGAATGTTTTGTTTTTGTATTCTGTTTTCTATGTTTTCTTAAAATAATTGTTTGAATGTGTAAAAAGATAAAATTCACTATGCAGAACGATGGTACAAAAAAAAGAAGTGTGCAAGATAATTGTATGATTGTCATTCACAAACATCCCAATATCATAATTGGGATATTTGCATATTTTTGCACTTTACTTGCTTTCAGTATTATCCATGCATTAGTATGCATTTACCAAGGAAGGCGACGATAGAGTCACATACTCTACATTAGTGGAACTGACTCACTACCAGCTGTGGCAGTAAACTCTAAAGTTAATGTACCAGAGCACTATTATGAACTCACAAGAAAAGAAGGCTAAATAGTATATCCAGCATCAGGCTGAGACAGAGTTTCTAAAAATGGAGGAATATGTACAAAATTGCTATAATTCCTAATGCAATACTCAAAGTCTGCTCTTCAATCACATCTTAATTTTTTGACTTAGACTCCTCTATGGATGCAATAGAGTGATGACCTCTCTAGATTGTACCTCGCCTTAAGTCCAGCGTCAGCTGGGATAGGCCCTCTGCTACACAGAATTGGATAAGTAGTTAATAAAACAGGCAGCATGGTGGTTTTCTTTTTCCAGGTACTGTTAGGAGTTCAGACAGAACAATTTCTTCATCTGAGTGAAAATAGTCAGCTGAGGTGATTTGGGCAACTGATTAAAATGCCTCTAGGATGCTTCACTATGAAGATATTCTGGACACATCCAACTGGCAGTACACTGCAGGGCAGATGCATAACATGCTGCAGGGATTATGTTCTCTGTTTTGCCTGGGAGTGCCTTGGGATCCCCCAGGAAGAGCTGAAGGACGTGGCCGGGGAGTTGAATGTCTGGACTATCTTGCTTGCTGGCTGATTGCCATCACAATCGAAACAAGCAGAGCAAAGTGAATGAAGGATTTCAACACATTTCTTTACACATGCTTGTATATGTGTGTACACATGATATATAATGATCTTAAATTAAATGTAAGTCATGTGTTTCTCAGTTATACTACATACAATCATGTCAGTGTGAGGGTTCACTGGGACAGCAGGTTTCTTGAGTGGATTCTTGAGTTAATAAAGTGAAGAAATCCCCAGTTTACTTGTGAAGTGATAATCATCTCGTCTTACAGAACGATCCCCTGTCATGAGTGCACATATGAGCTAAACTAAGAGACTTCATCACAACCAAAGCAATGAAGCATGAAAAACAACAAGACACTAACTCCCACCACCTTCTGTCCAAATCACACCCATTTATATCCCAGCATGCATCAGCCTGCTCTCATTCACTTCAGTTATGTCCCAAATGTGGCAAACAACCATCATTTTATGGATATCACAAAGGGCCAATGGGGAAATATGTAGTTTAGTAAAAAAAAAATGCAATAATCAAGTCAGGAAATAATTTAGGACACACAGGCACAGGCACATACAGTAACAGCAGCAAATTCACACAGGCTGATTTAGACATAGATACACATACACACTCATTTACACATGCACACACATTTTTTTCTTATTGGTCTATCACTTACACACACACACACACACACACACAGCTGTTTCCTTGGGGAAAGTTTGAGAATTCACACACACTGCTGTGTGCATGCACTCTCTCACATATACTTATGCGCACACACACACACTAGAGAGATGAAAAATCCTCATTTATTCATTATCCAACTCCACCAAGATATTATTCTTTTATGTGAGCTGATTAAAATTACCCAGCATCAGGAAAATATAATAGAGCATTTGTTTTTCTTTCATAATGATTAGTTCAACTTGGCAATTAATAGGCACACAGTCACTGTTGGAGGAATACGTTTTGGTTAATTGAAGGAGCGAAAGAAGAAATTGTGCTTAATCTTCAGAGTCCAGCTGGGAAGAAAAATTCAAGTGGGAAAAAAAGGGGTGGCGGGGGTTGGGGGGGGGGGGGGGGTTGGGGGGGGGGGGGGGGGGTGCTAGCTTTAAGTGCTGGCAGTGATTTTAAATGTGATTGCTTAGTGATGTGTTTTATAGATCTTGGACATCTACTGTGATCACTGACAAGAAAAATGTTACAATATTTGCTGTGCAGTATTGGTACATGAGACTTACCCCGTGGCTACACTGAACGTGCAGCGTATGCGTATGCCATCTCTCCTGTCAGCATTATAAAAGAACCCAGGTGAGGTGACACAATCATTATAAAGACACCATTTTTAGACACAAATGTGAAATATGCATTGTAATGTATGTAATATTGGTATGTAATACCAAACGTTTAAGATGCTGAAATATGTTTTGGTCGTCAGTGCATACTGTGTAATTTTTGACCTTATTTAATGCATTCCACAAAAAAATCAATCAATCAATAAAAACAAACAAACATGCAGGAAAGAAAACAAACAATTAAGGACATTCCAGGAAGTTGCTGTTCATCTGGATGCAGCATTTTCAGTGGGAGGAATGTTTCATCACTTAGACTGCAGCTGACTGCAGGTTTCCCCAACATTTAAATAACTGAAACTAGCACCATTGCCTAACAATTAGTTATTAGATCAATTTTATGATTATTGATATGCAAATGTCCGTTTACCATGAGAAAAAAATGTCCCTATTTAGTGAGAAAAATACTTGAAATGAGATCTAGGTAGTGGTTGCAGAAAAAAGATGGATGATGGTCAGGACAACACTATGCACCGGACCTCATACCACAGAATATACCCAGAGGAAGCTACACCCAGACTGTATGGTTTACTTAAGATACATAAACAGGATGTACCTTTAAGCTCTATTGTCAGAATGATCAGTTCTTTTACCTACAACATCTCCAAATTTCTGGCTGTGGTCCTCAACCCGTTTGTAGGCAGCACCAAACGCTACATTCAGAACGCACTGGATTTTCTGGAGAATGTGAGAGAACTCATTATGGAGGCAGATGAAACAAGGGTCTCTTATGATGTCACGTCTCTCTTCACTTGTGTTCCAATTTCTTAAGCAGTGGAGGTATTTCATAAGAAATTACAGCGTGACCCCACCTTTAGTAACAGGACCACCCTTAACACTGATCAAGTGTGTCTGCTCTTAGAACTTTGTCTTCAACCTACATATTTCACATACAAAGGCCAGTACTGCAAGCAGAAACATGAGTGTGCCATGGGATCCCCAGTTTCACTTTTTATGGCCAGCTTGTAGGGGAAGTGGAAATGATCTGTTCTGGAATATCACTGAGCCGGGTTCAGGTATGTAGATGACGTCTGGGTGAAAATCAAATTTCAGGATGTATCACAATTCACTGATCACATTAAGTCAGTGGAGAAACACACTGAGTTCACCAGTCAGGATATGAAAAATGTCAGGCTTGCGTTCTTAGACTGTGAAATTTCCATTGGTAATTGGAAATATTTGAAAGTTGATCAGTGCTGTAAACCGACACATAATCCACCGATTATCATCATCTACTGGATCACAAATTGGGTTCCATCAGGACACTGCAACACAGATCAAACACTGTCCCCACAGACACGATGGCCAGGGAAGCAGAAGAACACCGTATCAAAGAGGCTCTGAGTTAATGTGTTTGTCCCACCTGGGCATTTGTCAAAGCTGGGAAGATGCTTAAAGGATGCTCCAGGTGATATATGGACAGCTGCTGCTTAAATAAAAACCACTGGTAATCCCTTATGTGTCAGGAGTGTCAGAACAGCTGAGATGCATATTTTCAAAACTTGGCATCTCTGTAGTTTTCAAACCTCAAAACATGCTGTGCCAAAAACTGGTCCACCCTAAGGATTGGGTCCCCAGGCACAAACAGGTGCAATATAGTGTATGCAGTTAAATGCCAAGAGGATGGCTGTGAATTACACACTTGGGGAACTGGCTAACTGGATAAGTGGATGGCACAACACAGAAGAGCTACCTCGTCAAGCCAGGACTCTGCAGTCTATTTATACCTACTACAGGTAAGTGGCCACTCTTGGAATGGTGGTTTGAATGTGGAGTCGAGGAGGCCCCAAAGGGAATGACCATCCTTGAACTGAGGAGGGGCCCTAAGAGTACATCTTTTGCTATCTGTTGTTGCAGCCATTCCTCATTCTCTGTGAATAGTTCATATGGCCATTGATCAGTGGTCATGACAATTTGCATATTAACAATCATGAAGCTGATCTTGTGACCCATTGTTAGATGTGCTGGTTTTGGTCGTTATGCAGCTGTATTGTTTACCAGCAGTAGGCTGAAACTGAAGAAGTCACTTGGTTCCTTCCATTGAAAATTCTGCATACAGATGGAAACAGTCAACTTTCTGAGATTCTGACTATCTTTGCATGCAGATGTACATTTTAAAACAATGTTACACCTGCAATCCTCCATCACATATAGATGCTAGTGATATGTATGAAGATGGCGCCAACTATTACAGCACCGGGATCACCTTGAGCAGAAATGCAAGTCAGAGTCCTGTCGTTAAAGCATGAAATTCATCTGATGAGTTATCAGCAAGCCAATTTAGAAATAGTATTTCCCTTTTACCACAGATCAGCTGTTTGGCATGGTTCAGAATCATTTATATATCCACCATGAGACCACATTTGAGGCTGCTAGAATTCATTCTCATGGTTAATATTCCAAACAGAGCATTCATTGGACCAAATACTTTGTTTTTAATCAAAACCACCAGATATTCTAGAGCTGTTTGACCCCTTCTTCATCACTTCTACTAGCACAACACTATACACTGTCTGAACATACTCTTTGAATGGCAGTGAACCGGTGGAATCTAGGCCAAAATTTCTCTGGCCAAAGCCAACTCAACTCATTAACACATGACAAGAAAGAGCAAATGAAAAGCAAATCATCTGCACCACAGCAAAGCACTTAACCGTCACTGAGTTCTACAACATGCTTTACAACATGTTTCAGATTCACACACAAAATGAAGGTAAAAGGCTTGCAAATTGCTCAGTGTCTTGCCCAAGGACACTTTGGCATGAATTCATGGATCAAACTGGCAACCCTTCAACTCTTTCTGACACCTGAACCACTACTGCCTTAATGTAAGAGCATAATAAAAGAGCACAAACAAGTAAAAGAGGAAAACAGTAAAAGAATGAACAGAAAAAAGCTATTGAAAAAGCTATAGAAAAAACGGTAGCTATTGAAGCTATGTAACAGAGAAAGACTGCAAAGGAGAAGAAGAGAAAAGAAAATGGCAGGGCTAAAACTGTTGTCTCATTCTCACTAATGATTTCATATAAAGGTCAACATCTGAAGTGTTTCTCCCCAAAAATGTCAGATGCCCAACAACTGATGATTTTAACCACCCCCTAAAAAGATCCAACAGCAGTGATGAATAAACTTATACTAAATGCCTTATGACAGCAGTTTTCTAAGGCTATGAATTAGCCTTAGATAATCACTTCTGAGTGATGATTTTGGAGTGATTTAGGACACTTTATTTTCAGTGTCTTGGGTATTTTCATGCTGATCCCCTCACAGCAGAAAGTTGCAGTAGTCCTGATTGGTGCAGATTTGTTTTGAACTGCATGATTCTGAGACAGGTCACTCGTGTTAATGAGGCTTCTGCATCAACTAGCCATGATTGCATCACAAAATTTACCAATTGCTCATTATCCCTGGGCAGTGGAAAATAAAACGATGAAATCACAGGTCAAATATAATTCTGACTACAATTCTATATTAGAAAATGGGGGAAAAATGTAATATGAAACGTCTTGTTGAATGAAACTGTTTAAAATGCCTTTTGGTAAAATTTCCAAATAAATATGTTTGTGGAATGAAAATAGCTAAGATACAGTATTCTAAATTCAAAATTTATTCCAACCTTTCTACATCTTTGTCCCAATAAAACTGTGTAACAGTGACAGAGAGGCCTTTAAAGCCCAGTAGATCCTGTTTGAAATGTTTTTAAATTCACAACTTGGCATTCACACTTCACTGTCTGTGTTACTTAAGGCCAAACGATTCACATACTGGTGGCCACCATCCTATCAAGGATTTTATAAGTTAGTTTTCAAAGCCAGGATGTAAATGTTGAACCCCTTAAGCACATAAATTTAAACAGTGTGGGAAAGCTGATATCATGCTGGCAAAAAACAAAATGACCACTACTATAAGGAAGGCAGAACAAATAATAACATTATAAAGAAAGGTGCATCCTACAAGAAAGCTCTTTTGCATTTAGTCTCTGTCCCTGAGGATTACTGGAATATCACTGAGCCAATAACAAAACCTAAAAAATGCACAGTTTGAGTATGTATAATTATGATTAATTCAATTGCTCTTAATTAAACAAAATGTTGTCCCTTGCATTTCTCTTTTTATATGAAAACAGGGGTATCATTGCTCATTTATTATAAAATTCACATCATATAATTTCACTTTTTTCCCCCTCATTTCCAATTAACTTTGGGCTACATAGCCCAGTTTTATGTGCATTTTAATGGGTTGTAAGAGCAGGAGCTTTCATGTGTTTTGTGATTAAACCTCCTTAATAACAGAGCATATCAGAACCATGGATGAAATCCAATCCAAACTTACTTATAAAGCACATTTAAAACAACAAGGTTGTTCAATAAATATATCTGAGAAATCACAGAAAATAAATAAGATAATGAAACAGCCTAAACAGCTCTCACTCTGGCTTGAAAGCCAAAGAATAAAGAAGAGTTTTAAGGTGTACTTTAAATACATGCAAAGTGGAAGCTGACCTAACATGAGGGGGTAGCTCATTCCACAGTTTAGGGGCTATAGCTGAAAAAGCTCGATCCCTCTGTTCTTAAGTTAAGTTTTAGGAACACTGAGGCGTAGCTGGTCAGCAGATCTCACTGACCTAGAGGGAACATAAGGTGTTAGGAGTTCAGCAAGATATGATGGAGCCAACTCATTAAGGGATTTGAAAACATGCAATAAAATTGTTAAAATCAATCCTAAAGCAAGTGAAGGGAGGTCAGAACAGGGGAGATATGTTCTATTTTGTGAATTCAGGTAAAAAGGCCAGCGGCTGCTTTTTAGACCAGTTGAAGGCCTGAAAGGGAGGTCTGATTTACACCAACGCAGAGGGCATTACAATAGTCAAGTCAAGTTGAAATAAAAGCGTGTATAACTCTCTCAAAATTATTAAAAGATAAGAAGGGATTGACCTTAGTTGGTAGAAACCTGATTTCACAAAAGAATTTATCTGTTTCTCCAGTTTTAAATCTCAATCTATTTTCACACCGAGATTATTTACAAAAGGGTTTAACATAAGGATCTAAGGGGCCCAGGTCCAATTTTGCAGCACTGCTAGAACAACTGGGTCTAAGTATCATGGCCTCAGTCTTGCTCTCATTAAAATTTAAAGCCATCCAGGCTTTAATGTCATCAAAACATTCTAATAACACTTTTAGTGAGCTGACATCATTTCCTTTCAGGGGCAGATAGATTTGGAAAACATCAGCATAGAAGTGGAAGGAGATATCATATCTTTTTGGAATTGATCCCAGGGGACGTAAATATAAAGAGAAAGGAATCGGGCCCAGAACAGAACCCTGTGGAACTCCACATAGGAGCTGCGCAGAGGAAGAATTTGAGCCCCCAAACCTGACTCTAAAACTTTTCTCTGACAAGTATGACCTAAACCACTCCAAAGCTATGCCTTTTACCCCCACACACTGCTCAAGGTGAGAAATTAGAATACTGTGGTCGAAAGTGTCAAAGGCAGCTGTAAGCATTAAAAAGCATTAAAATAACAGGATCCCCAGAGTCAGTAGTAGCTAATAAATCATCATTAATAATGCTTAAAAGAGCTGATTCTGTGCTGTGAAATGCCTTAAAAACAAGACTGGAACACCTCAAGAATCCTATGTGTGTCTAAAAAAGGTTGAAGCTGGAGAAGAACCACCTTCTCTAAAATGTCTGAAATGAAAGGGAGCTTGGAGAGGACTGAGGTGTCAAGATTTGTTTTTTTTTTAATCAAAGGCTGCACCAAATCAAAAGCTGTTTGCTTAAAATATGAGGGAACAACACCAGAGACGAGGCTACTGTTTATGATAGACTGAATATTGAGCCGATGGTGTCCCAAACTTCCCTAAATAAGCGAGTTGGGAGAATATCAGTGACACAGTCTGAGGGCTTCAGGTACAGTAAGAAATGATTTTCTTAAGAAAAGGGAGGAACACCGGTTCAAATCTACTAAAGACAGCAGAGCGTGTAACTGAAACAGAAGGGTCAAAAGTCGGAGCTGAGATGTTTGCTTGGATCCTGGTAATCTTATCCACAAAATACTGGAGACATTTTTTTTCTTTGTAGATGTGGTATGGAGGGGTTTAAGAGAAGAGTTAATGGTACTAAATAGAACATGAGGTTTTTGAGAATTATTCAAAACACCACCAATACTTAATCTTCTCAGCCTTTACAGTTCTCTGATAATTACACCAATTTTCCTTGAGAGCATCATAAGCCACTTATTGCTTATGCTTCTTCCATGAAAGCTAAAAATTACTGTCTACTTAAATTTCTGTCTGTGTGTGTGTCTGCACCTGAGACAGACAGTGTGTGTGATCGGGGTTCTGTCAGGTTCACACTTGTGTGCAAGCATATTTATGTTTATGCATGTATTTGCCAAATGAGTCTGCATAACAAAAACGCTGAGTGTGTGTGTGTGTGTGTGTGTGTGTGTGTGTGTAGCGTGATAAAACATGACAGATTTGAATGTATGAGTTTGTTTATTTTGCTTAGGGTGATTTGTTTGGTTTTTACTTGTGATAAAGTGAGTTTTAAAAACTGTCTTCTTCCTTTTTCTTCTTTTGGTTTCTCCATTTAGGGGTTACCACAGCAGATCATGTGCTTCTGTCTCACCCTATCCCTTAGATCCTTGTCTGTCATGTTAACCCTCTGCTTTTACTCCTTCACTACATCCTCCAAACACACCTTCCCTCTCTCCTAATCCTTTGTCTTTGCCCAACAGCAGCACAGTTTCCTCTGGCATGTTGCTGGTCCAGCAGCACCGGTGGTAACTGTTTTAACCTGAGCCTCATCTAATCCATTATGGAATGGTTATTGATGATCTGCATGTTCGATATGACAAAGATTTTACACCACATGGCTTTTCTGACACTTCCCTCCCCCCCTGGTCTTTGGGGTACACTGGCTTGTGGCCCCCTGTGGCCTGTTACAGTTAAATTTTTACCTCATCTTCCCAGACCTTTTGTTGCCACAAATCAGCACAAAAAATAAAATCTCTTATGCATTTGTTTCTGTTTCTGAAAACATTATTCCACAGTGAAACTGTGACAGGGTGATAAGTTATAAGAAGCATATAAGAAATAAAGAGGGACGGTCAGTGACTTTGATAATTAAATCAGTATCTGATTTACTGTACATTTTACATCAAAGAAATATTATTTTGCAGCATTCTGGAGTTAAACAACACCAAAGAAATGTTGTGGATTTGAGTCAGAAGTCAGTTCAGCTAAATATAGATGCTGTGGTTGGAGTTGCTGAGGTGCAGGTGTAATCTTTTGCTCTTTGCTTGTTTCTAATTTCACATTAGTTACGTTAACTTAGTTGGTGTTTCTTTCCTGTCTTTTTTTTTTCTTTTAATTCACCATCTCTCATTTTCTTTTCCGTGTCAACCAGTGTTAATTTTTAATTTCAAATATTTTCGTCATAGTTTTCGTCAACCATTTTTTTCATGACAATAACGAGACGATAACTAAATAAAAACTACCTATAATGATAAAAACGATAATGAAATTAATTGACACTTTAGTCAACGAATGAAAATGAGACAAAAATGCTTGGCAGGGATGAAATCAGCACTTATTTAATTTTGTGACAGGGCGGGACAAGTTAGGAAAACATCCAATCAAACGCATAGTTGCACAAATTTGCTCTAAACCCTGGAAGGACAAACTAGCCTGTGATTTGTCTTTACTTCCGATAGAACTAAGTAATGCAAACAATGTCAGCAGGGAGAAAGAGAAGAGCCGATGTACGGACACATTTGTCCTTTGACGTGACAAACCAAACGATGTGTAAACCATATGGGGCGACTATCTCAGGTAAAAACACAACAAATCTTAAACAACATCTGCAAACCAGTCACCCGGATCTCCATGCAAAGGTAAGCATTTTAATATCATGCAGGGTAAAGTGTTTTTCCCAGTTTAGCGTTTGTGTTTAGAGAAAATCTCCACACCGCGGTGGATTAGCCTTTCCTAATCTTAGTCCTGAACACTGCCCTGTACCTTTCAGAGCATCCTGCTGTAAAACGCTCGGATTATCTCAGTGAAGTGGTGTTAATGATCAGGTGTGTGGGAAGCAGGTGAAGCCCTAATGTTAATATTAATAATTTTCCATAACTTTTAATAAATGTTTAATATTGTGTAAGTGTGTATAATGACTAATTCAAGGGAACTGAAGAAAAACCTTTACATTTGACACTCTTTATATTTTAGTCGACTAAATCGACTGTAGATTTAGTCGACTATATTCTTACGATAATTCATCGACTAAAATTAGACTAAAACTATTTAGATGACTAAATTGTGACTAAAACTAAATTACATTTTTGTCAAAAGACTATGACTAAAACTGAATCAAAATTTGCTGTCAAAATTAACACTGGTGTCAACAAAACGTGTTTTATTTTCAGCTTTGTAGCTTGTCTTCTTCTCATCTTGCTTAACACTCAGAAACACACACAAACAGGACTTGTTATCAAAGAGACAGACCCAGAGTGATTGACTCAGCAGGTGAGGAGACAGGCTGCCAATAAGGATAACTCAACACAGAGCCCTGATTCACACTTATAACAAAACCCACATATGTTACACCAATTACCTTAGACAGCTTATTGTAGCTCAGTGCGAAAATGAATGAACTTGACACAAAACAACTGATCTTTGATGGACCAGTAATGCTTGACTAAGCTCTACAATTCCACCTTCAAACAAAAGAGGAATCATTTTGAATCATTTCTGAGTAAAGTCATTTCCTCTGCACCGTTTATTCCAGTCATTGCTTAAAAATACTTAAAAAAATAAGTCATTGCTTATTTTTTAAGTCACAAACTCGACAGTACATTAATAGTATGTCACTGCATTGCAAACCATTTTTGAGATTATATTCAGGCTGAAAACACATTTTCTTATCACCTGGCAACCTAGGAAGCTGGAGTTGCTGCAGCTATAAACACACCACTGGAGAGACACATAGTCTATAGAGTCTACAGAGCATTTGGAAAATAATCCAAGACCTTCGCAAATTTTTTTTTTTTTAATAAAGCTTATGCATAAGTTCAGTAAGGAAGATCTCGCTGCTTGTCTATTCTTCAGATCACTTCCACTTTCCCTTATGTCAACCTCAAGCTGACATAAATGCTCCAGTCCAATCATCTTTCTGCCCGCCTTCTTCAAGCCAGTCAGCCTCCACTCTGTCTATAAATCTCACCACTTACCTGTCATTCTCCCTTGCAGACTCATTCATACAACCCACCTCCTCCCCATCTCCACCGCCCCCAAATCACTCAGTGCTCCATCCAAGCCTCCGTCTTTATCTTCACCACCACCAGCATGTAGACTCCAGGCCCTGATTCTGCTCTGCTATGATGGGCCATCGGAGTCTAATCGCCAAATAGCTTAAGTGAATTCTCTATATCAATAAATCATGTTCAGTTCCTCCTAATGATCTCTCCTTATTGAATTTAATTTTAGCTTACCCTCAGTATAAAAGTTTATAAGAACGGTGAAAACATATATAAGGAGAAAAAGTACAAAAACAATAAACCAGGATTTTGTATTTGATTTGCAACAATCTACCCAAAAAGGCAACAAAAAGCACTAACAGGTCACTCTGACTGGCCTCAGCCTTGCAGCCCCGTTTAATGGCAACTTGGGATATAGTTAGCAGTCTGTACCTGCTTCATTCCCATTATGACCATGATCACGGTAAACAGTGTTCCTGAGGGAAGTTTAATTTCTATCAGAAAAAAGTACATTACATCTCTGCTTTAAAACGCCAGAAGGAAACAGTGTTGTTGACAGGTCTTAGATTTAGATGATTTAGACGTATGATGACATCTTCAAACAATGTCCCCAGGTCTATGTGGGATGCAATGACTCATTTTCATAAATCCAGCTACTTTTGCTTTGTGTAGAATTTACATGTGTTATACCAAAGGCCTTGGAGACTCTTACTCTCTGTGCAAAACGAAGAAGTCGCTTCCAAATTTCCAAATAGGCAGATCCAAGCCTCTGATCTATGATATCTCCTGGCACTTAAATTTAAATGCTAATGCCTTCAGTTCTGAGCCGGTAGACGGCAATCTCAACTGGCAAGTTAACTGACTTCTGACTGCAATATCCACTACAAGGTGAAGAGCTGCAATCTTTAGGAGAGAACAGGTGTGGTTTCTCAGGTAGTTTGAAGGCATGAGAAGTCTAATGAATACAGAATATGTTGCAGTTCAGAACCAGTTGAGAAACCAAGGCAGACAAAGTGAACAAGAGATGCTGTCACTCTGCAGTTATCAACAAAATGCCCTTGAGCAAGGCATGTTCCTAATTGAGCAATGAGAGTCCCTAGAAGCGTCAGCAATGATTTTTAATGGCCAAACAATAAACAAAACAGCAGGCAACTATTGGGCCTGACTGAGTATAAACACATGCCAACCTCCATCTGCTCCAACAAATTACTGAGCGTCCTCAGTGAACCTGCCTGGATAAAAAGGGACACGATGAAATATTTACACGGCTAATCCCATCGCCATTTAGCATCATGTGTTAACCATGCTTCACTTGAGAGACATCTTGACCAGGATTTTGTATTTTGTATTTTTGCTTAAACACTCTTCTTTCCTTTGTTCACATCTTGAGAGAACCTGTTAGTATCTGTTCAAAGGACATATTACACAATCCCCACATCATTGTTTCTTGATAGCTTAGATAATGTTTTGTTATACTGCTGAGCTGTGTAGCATCTGTTTGCAACATGTTATGGTTAAAAGGACAGACCGCCTACACACTGAAGCCATTTACTAGCAATCAGCACTGAGTTTGGACATTACAGATCAAAAAACTGTGTTTAAGTTTGAAGTGTCATTTTTGATAAATAGGAGCCTTCCAAACAGTACAAGAAACAACCGGAATTAGAGAGCCACAAACTCAGCCCAGATCTCAATTCTAAACAAGACTAAGCTGATTTGTGTGTATGTGGCTAGCTAAAAAGGATGTTAAAGCAAAACATGTAAAATGGACAGATTTGGAGAGTCGTTAAGGCTTCAATCTCCTACACTGAGCTAAGTGACTAGACTACATTCTACACCAAGTGAAGTTTGAGATAGACAAAAACGGTGAAAGTTTGTTTCTGAAACGTTCTCCACAGAGATCCTATTTTCTTAATATTGATGCATCTGCATAAAGAATGCTTAACTTTGTAACGTATGTACTGCTCGAAACTCCACTTTGTCATTTAGTCCAGAAGAGCAGTGGAAATGACAAGCTTTGTACCACTGTTGATATTTTGTAAATTGTTTTGTCTTTGTTTTTTTCTGCCACCTCTTTTAAGGTCTGGCAGAGTCGGGAAAAGCCAGTGACAAAAGACATGATACTTTTGAGTCCTGATTGGCAAGAGTGACTTGAGGAACAAATAGAGAGAGACATTCAGTCAGGATTTGTGGACTTTTGTCACTGTCTCAGTCATTATCGGCTTCTCACCACCTCCTCCTGACTTTCTCTTGCTGTCTCTTTTTCTCACATTTTCAAAGAAAATTGTATATAACTGAGGTGCTAGAGAGTACAGACATTGTCCTTTAAAATTTGTCTCTCTGTCATTTCTCTCTCTCTTTTCTTGCCTGTGAATCACATTTTCTTTCTTTTTCTCTCCTCTGTCTTCTTGTTAGTCTCTCGCACACTGAAACTAAATGGGATACAGAAAGTGCTCTTAAACACTGCAGTACATCAGTTCACTTGTTTTTCGTGCAACATTACACTGTTGGTCTTTTATGTAAATAGCTACATTAAGCCCTTCACTCTGACATTTCTGTGAAAACACACACACACACAACATTTCCAGTCTGTTATGTAAAGGGTCACTACACTATATCTCCATCAGATGCTTTGGACTTAAAGCTGACAGAGATGCTTTTGCATGACCTTAAACAGGTTGTTCATGCTCAAAAGCCCTCCAGTATGACTGAATTACAACTATTCTGTAAATAAGAGGGGGCCAAAATTCCTTCCTTTGACAAGGTCACTCCAAAACCTTTCCGCAGAGGTGGAGTTGCTGGTTTGTTTTGGATTACTGTCCTACTGCATAACCCAAGTCTGCTTGAGCTTCGGGGCACGAACTGGTCGCTGGACATTCTCCTTAAGAATTTACTGGTAGAGAGTAGAATTCATGGTTCCATCATTCGTGGCAAGTCATCCAGGTCCTGAAGTCAGAAAGCAACCCCAGACCATCACACTAGCACCACTATGTTTGGTTGCTGGTGTGATGCTCTTTTTATGAAATACTCTGCTAGTTTTAGATGTAACTGGATGTAACGGAACACAAGCCTTGCAAAAAGTTAAACTTTTGTTTCATCAGTCAACAGAATACTTTTCCAAAAGTCTTGGGGATCATCAAAATGTTTTTTGGCCAACGTGAGACCAGTGGTGTTCTGTCAGGACATGCTTGCCCTGTCAAATCTAAAAACAGACATCAATTAAAAGGTACCAAAATGAAAACAATCTTTCTCCTGTCATCCTAAACTTCTATCATAAAGCTTCTTGCCTGTTTGCATCCATCCCTTATATCACTGCTATCTTGTGGCCGCAATTGTCTGTCGGATGGAAGCATGCTTGCCTTAGATCACACAGGAAACTGTAGCATTTCACGGGCATGTCCATCTCCCATTAACAATGGCTTTAGCTTGTCAAGCTGAGAGGTCAGCAACTTTGTGGACACACCTCCGGTCTTTGATGGGAGACTTATGAGAGATTAGCTCCCACCGACTCTGGTTTCACTGCTCTGATATCAGTTACGAGCCATGCTACTTGTGGAAACAGCTAACATTAGCAAACAGACAAGCTTCTGTGATTTATCATTTTAATAGATACGTTTTCTCTTATTGACCACCTTGGCCGGTGTGTGATATATAGACGATGGAGTTTTCAATAACTCCATCAGCTGCGGGAGTGTAAAATTATCTCAGGTTCAGGTCTGTCTATGAATGAACATCCCTGTGAGTCAGGGATGCAGAGCTTAGAACACACTTCAGAAAATACTCCAGGCAGCTAGAGCTGTACATGCATTTCTCTGATAATAAAACACACATTACCTGTGTACCTGTTAACATGTATGAAAATAGCACTTTTATTTAACTACTAGTCTTGCAGGACTGCTGATGCATGAAGGTCAGTGCTACTGTTAGGAGGTTGTAGTCATACTGCGCAAGCTTTTTATATCATTTGATAAAGATTCAAATATACACTTGAGCACACTTGACCCTGTGCATATATCTGAATCTTAAACTGCATATTCAAACACAGTGATGGAAAATAACATTGCCACAATATTAGCGTATTTTATCAATGTGCTGCTTCACATGTATGAAGAGAAAGGCACATCAGGGAGAAAGAGGGAAATAGGAAATAAGATTTTAAAAAAAAAACTGTGAAAAGAGGAGAAGAGAAAAGAGGGGAGTGGGAGGTGAGGGTGGGAAGATGAGAGTTGTGGATGAGAGATGAGAAGTGGGTAGTAGAGGAGAGAAGAGTAATAGAGGGGCTAAGGCTGCATTGGTGATGGTATTGCACACTGCGTGTGTGTGTGTGTGTTTGTGTGTGTGTTGCAAACCACTTATGAAGGTGTGATTCTGGCTCTTTTATTATTTGTGTTTGTACAAAGAGTACCTTTAGAGTGCAACAATTGAAGATTTTTATCACTCACACACACACACACACACACACACACACACACACTTATACCCTTATCCACCATTCAGCAAGGAGAGAAGTATGATCAAAACCTGTGCTTGCCACATTTATATTTCAAGAAGTGGGCCACAGTAGCAAGCAATCTATTAAGAAAAAAATTATAAAACCTGTGTGCTGCACCTCTGAAGCATCTGAAGAGCTTTCAGAGAAAACAATGTTAGTGCTATCCAGATTTAACCGGGTCAGAGTAAATTTCGCACCGAAGATGAAGAAGTATGTGGCTGCCTTTTTAATTTTAATTTTTCAAGTGGGAGCAACTTAAATGCCACAGAGGTAAAAAAAAAAAAAAAAAAAAAAAAAAAATATATATATATATATATATATATATATATATATATATATATATATATATAAATAAAATATGGCTTGTTATAGGTGGAAAATCTCTTGAATTCTCAAATCTGTTAAATCAGTCTCAAGGTCTGTTTTTCATTCTTTATTTTGTGCTCTTTGCATTTGTTCTTGTGCCACTTTTAGGACTCATAGGTTAATAGTAACACTAGTAATAATTCAGTTCTTGGAAACCATTACATCCTGGTATATTTTGATGTTACTTTGGCATATTTAAAGCGTCATTGCAGACCAAGCACACTTCCCAATGACAGCAAGCAGTCATTGCTGGCAGCGGCCTCCCCGAGGGAAAAATATACAAGTCAGCAAATAAATAAATAAATAATCTTAAGGATTCTTACCAACACACAATTATGAAGTGCAGCTTAAAGAGCAACTGAGCTGATTATGGTTCAGAAAGAACAATTACAATTTTGGAGTAGCTTTTATTTACTTTGTGTATAATTTGTTTCTTAATGTAACATCAGCACAGTGTATGTGCAAACCTGAGAGCAGTATTGCACCACATATTATTGCATTAAATCAAAAAAGAAAAGTTTAAACACTCTTCTTTCCTTTGTTCACATATGTCAGAATACACTATACTGTAAATGGGAATAAAGTTATTATAAAACTTTTTACTATTGTCTAAGCCTTCAAAAATGTCTGCAATTCCCGCCCACACTCACACACCCTCAGACACACACGCACAGATCCGTGTTAAAAAATAAAAGTGTATATGCAACACATAATGACTTCAAAGGTACAAGAGCTCTCACACACACTTTGCCCTCGCCTCTATGAGTGTGTGGGAGGTAAAACCTTTTAGTAATACTACTCCTTGTCAAGTGGCAGCATTTTGATAATAGCATGTGTGTGTGAATATGTGTTTGTGTGTGTGTGTGTGTGTGTACCTTTTGATTCATGTGATTAGATGCATAGCTGTCAGTGAAGGTTTCTGTGTTGTGTTTGATGTGTGTATTATTGTGTTTCATTCATTTCCTTGGCTTACTTAGGTTGTGTGTGTGTGTGTGTGTGTGTGTGTGTGTGTGTGTGTGTGTTGGAAGGATGCATCTGCCCTTGCTTTAATTGAAGCTTGTGCGCTGTCAGTATTGGTCAAGTGGTCCTCTCAGCTAAATGATGAGCAACAGCAGCATAGCATGCATAACTATCACTCTATTAGCCCCATGTAAACACAATGATTACCATTATAGAGATGAAGTGAGAAGGAGGCAGACAGATGAATGAGACTGAATGAAGGAGAGTGAGAAGCAGGAGGAAATGTTTCAGTGCACATAGTCCAATGCACACATTATTTTATTTACACAGAAAAACCTCAAGTCACCACTCACATCATGTTATGATCCTAAATGAAACATTAGTTCGTCAGGCTTGATGCTTAGCTCTTAAGGGGATTTTGATGTAAACTTCAACAGGAGTGCATTTTTGCTTTCAAGCTGAAACTAGCAGCGACAGCACAGTGATGTAAGTCCATCCATCCACCCATCCATTCACTTCCACAAATCCTACATATATTTTATTATTATTATTATTATTATTATTATTATTATTACTCTTTATGCTTTTATTTTTGTATTTTTTTTTTTTATTTCAGACTCAACTTATATAATCCTCCTATTGTTTGTTTTTGATTTTAGGTGAAGTATTCATATTAGGATAGTCTTCACTTTTAAATACTTTACTAAAAAGCATGGCTGCAGCTGTCTACTGACACGACCCCACAGGAACGCTCTACTTGTTGCCTCTCACTTGAGAGTAGTTAGCTCCACTGCAACACAGGTACTCATTAACTTTCCAAAAAGGCCATGAATGTGCTCCTAGTGATGCTGGATCCTGTTTTTCCATCAATGAAAAGAGGAATAATGTTGTATCTGGTTAGCTCTGACTTTCACCTTTATGTTTCTGGCTAAGGTACAATTAGCAGTGATTTTTTTTTTTTTTTTTTTTTGAGCGTCCACTATGTCCCCTGATCCTCCACACCATATATTACATAGTCATAAGGCTGCATTCCCATACTATGCAACTGTGTGATTGTATCCTGTCAATATGGACCAGATGAATGTTTCTAGCACCTTGTTGAATTCATGCCAATGACAATTAAGGAAGTTTTCCTCTGTCTGATTATTTTGATCAGAATAGAACGGCCACTTAAACATATTGACTTTTCCTTCTATTAGCTACTACCTATAAGTTTCTTTCTGGTGTGGTCATTTGCTTTGTGGAATTACACTGAAAACCATTATCCGTGTTATCCAGTTATAATTTTTTTCACTCAATATTGGACTGATAGCAAATGGCAAACGGTTCTCCAATCTCATTGTACATTCTGTATAATGACAATAAAGGCATTCTATTCTATTCTATTTTATTCTATTCTATTCTATTCTATTTTTGTCTCTAGTAAAATTCCTAGTAATATCCCAATAGATTTGATCATTTGGTTCAGATTTTTAAAAAAAATAGAATAGTCCTTTAAAGGTCATATTTAGTGCAACAGGAGTTAGGTGCAAATGTGATATTTTTATGTCATAAAAAAAATAGGGGTGTTCCCCTTCAATAAAAGAAGAAAAAGGTAAAAAGCAAGGTAATCATAAGTGGTTAACCATAAACTTTAGAATTTTAATTGACTTACCAAAATAAATAATTTAGAAGCACTGTTCCAATTTTACTGCTACAGTTTTGTCATAAATAAACCACTTTTTAACATCAGTGGAATAACAAAGTAAATTTTGAATGATTTATTCTGTACAGCACTGCATTCTTAGGCAACGGTAAACTTGCATACATAGTAAAAAAGTATATATTTTAAAGTTAACCTAAGAAAAATATACAAAAAAATACAGAGAGGGAGAGTGTGAGCACGCATGCTTTGGTTTGTGCTTAACAGATGCGCACCAGAACAAATGTTTTTTCTCTGTACATGTGATTATGTTTAAAGATAATAGCAGAAAAACAAAAAAAAAAACGAGGCTGCTTCAGTGGAGAGTGAGGTAGGATCTACTGAGAGTAAAAGAGGTTAGATGGAGAACAAGCTGTGGTTGTGTTGACCCGCTGTGTGGGTAGTTCAGGTGATCAGGTGACTCTCTGACTTTCAAAGTAACAAAAAGCAAATGCAGGAGGCATGGTCTCAGGGATATATGTATACTGAGAAAAACGTGAACTCTGGCCTATTATGTAAAGTTTGCAGAAGGGCTACAAGATTTAGAAGACCTAAACGCTGAAGTACACTGATGCTTCAGATGCCTTCAATGAATGATAGCCAAATAGAGATAGCAGCTTGATTTCACAGTAACTGGATTGAAATGATTCCACAAGCAGCACACCCTCTATGCTAAATGAAATGGAGTTGCAGCTATGCAACCTGAATAGATATCACTCTGTTAGTGAGATGGAAATGCAAAGATTACCATTAGGCTCCCTGTTCAGCCACTGAAAGGCTGTAAAAGTATAGAATGTTACTTCGTGCATCTTCTGTGTGTTTACAGAGCCTACTTCACATGGCTCTGTTTTCCCTTCAGAGAGCGTTGCCCTCAGAGATCACTGTGTAAGTGCAAAATCATCAGGCCTGCACTATGTGAGAGTGACATGATTAAAAAATAAGGAGTTTATGCTGTGTAATTTAAAGATCATTCAGTCAGATACCCCGTGCTTTTGGAAAGTGCAGAAATGACTGGATAGTATAATTATACTTGGGATGTTATTGCGTGACCAACTGAACGCAAGGATTGAAATGGACAGTTTAATTAGCATTAGGTTAGAAGACATTGGGGAGAAACAGAAGAAGTGATGTGTAAACCAGTAGGCTTTATATATAAAAATAAAGAAAAAATAGACTAATCTATTTTTAATCATTGGAATATAACAGCAGATATGTGAACACAAAAAAATTCAAAGCCATGGATATTAGCATAAATATCCTCTTAGCTGAAACACAGTATTTGTAGCAATTACCAAGTTTATTATTCTTATCCCATCTTAATCTTCAAGTCAGAGTTTGAGGTGCTTTTCACTTTTCTGGGAATAAAAGTGTGTTTGTGGAAAGATATGGTTGTATTGCCCTGAGGGTGCATGACACATTCCCCTTGTTTCTGTGTCCCTTCATCTTCCTTTGTCACCATCACAAACAACTTTAAAGTCTTACTGTAGTTTTCACAGCACAGTGAAACTCTGTAGGTTTTAGGAGTTGGAGCAGAATAGCTGTCAGGGACAACTTTCCAAGTTCCACACATCCAACAACAATAAAAAAAGAACACATGAACAGCAGTCAACATGTACTTCCCCTGCCTAAGATCTTCCCACCAGTTTTGCAGCGCATCTTCTCTGATGTCAAAACTCAAGGAGCTTCCGATTTGACCAATCAGAAGCTCCGCAATGAAAGTGCCTAACATGTTTGTTTCCACAAACGCAGAAACACCTAAGACCCAAGAGAAGACGGGAAACCTCAAAGAAGCATACAATGCAGCACTCTGCCTCAAAGACAACAGCACTATAAACCAACGTAAGCACCCAGGCCAAAATCCTGAAATCCAGATGGGAGAAAGGAAGTCTGTTAATCCCTAATGTGCAACTCAAGACATGCAACCTGTAATGATTGTTCCCCAAAGAGCCCACACTTCAGTAACAGGTGGTGCAGATGAGGCAGAGAGAGCAGGGTGAGGAGAAGTAGCTGATAGAGAGCAGTTCAACATCCCTTTTTGCAAAGCAAATATTGCATGTTCCAATAAGAGTATGCTGCTAAATATGCACCCATATACATATTATGAAAGGTAAATTTCACAACGGTATTGCTCAGTCAAGAATATGTGGTGATGAGTGGTTATACTATTACACTATGTGCTACTGGATTGGAAGGAAATGTCCTGTATGGTAAAGCATGAGCTCTGCAAATGCATTATGGCCTTTTAAAGCCCTCTACTTACAGGAAAAAAAAGAGGGAAATGTAATATGTAATGGAAAATTTGCAATAATTTTAACACAATGAGATTGTTTTGAATATATATATATATATATATATATATATATATATATATATATATATATATATATATATATATATATATATATATATATACACACACACACACACACACACACTGGTTTAGCTCATATGTTTATACAATTTGAATACAATGGGCAATCTGAGAAAAGAAACATAATAATTAGTAGGTATGGAGGACGGCTGCAAGTGAACAAAGTGAGACTGACAATACATGCTCTCAATTTTTGAACTCATAATTGGACCCAGAGAGAAATTAACATAATGCATTCTGTGGATTTCTTTTTAACTTCTGAACTTCAGTTATGAAAACTTAATGTTAAAAAAAAAAAAAAGTCAGTTAAATGGTGCCAAAGTAAGACTCTTCTCTAAAACAGCTTATGAAACTTCAGTATGAAGAATGTGCTGCACTCTGTCTTTCTGTCTCTGCCACCAACAGATTTATCTACAGCCCAGCATTAGTGGTTGATGCTAACAGGGCACCAGCCTGTGCTGTATCCAGTTCTGTGACTGAGGCACAGGCTGCACAGATTGGAAAATCAATTACCAATCTCACACCAGAGTCCCTGAGAAATACACCTACTCACGCATGTGCACACACAGTAAATCTGAATTGCAGTTCTGTCTTAGACAGTATACGCCATCCTGGCCCTACACACACACACACACACACCCCACACACACACACACACACACACACACACACACACACACACACACACACACACACACACACACACAGGAGCATAAACAGAATGCATCCACTGTGCACACACAACAATTCAGCCTGATACACACTGATAAAACACAATGGGTCTACCTCACACATATACATCTACCCTTGCACTTCAGGGTACTCTGATGTACCAATAATCAACAGAGTGTGTGTGTGTGTGTGTGTGTGTGTGTGTGTGTGTGTGTGTGTGTGTGTGTGTGTGTGTGTCCTTGTGCATGTGGGTGTCATCGGGGAGATGTGGTGTTGTCTCAGTTATAAAAATATGGAGATGTATGCAGACATCAATTTATCATTCTGAAACAGAGGGATAGAGAAGAGAAGAGTGGGGAAAAAAGAGGTGAGGAAGAAACATACTTTAAGAAATGGAAGTCTATCACATTGGAAAACACGTGTGTGTACATATATACATGTGTACATGTGTATATGAAATCTTTCTTTTTTTTTAGAAGAGCATCTTGATCTCTTCATGCAAATAACCTGGAGTTTGCAGCTGCACAACAATCACTAACCAAATGATCAACCAACCAGTCATTCAACCAGTAAACACTGCATTAGGCCGTGTGCTGTATGTGTTGTTCATATTGGTTTATTGCAAAGCTGGTAACAAACTATTTTTTTTTTAAATTATTGCATTGTTTATATTATATTCCTTTGCTGTATTGCGGTGTATTGCGGTGTACTTATGTATGAAATCATACATAAGTACCAAAGATGGCTTCAGTAAAGATAATCTTAATGCTACACAATAAGATAATATTCCAAAACATAAAGTGCTTCATGAAAACATTCTGAAGATACTGAAACCAAATAAATACAGGCCTGAGTTTAGTTTGGCAGAACTTAACTGACGTGATCTGATCATCTAACATCCATACCTGACTTTACTAAAGGTCTTGTGGCTAAATGGGAGGAAATCCCTTCAGCCAGGAGCCAACATCTTGCGGAAAGCCATCATAGAAGAGGAAGTGGTATCATAGCAGCATGTTAATGCCTACTGTTTTTGGAATGCAATTTGCCACATTCCCACATGGGTTCTGCATCTAGAGTAACATGATTGTTACTTTTGCCTACAACACTTTGCAAATTTCTTAAAACAGATTTTCAATATGGTAACATTTATTGATGCACCAAGTGTTTATCTGCTAACTGAACAACCCAGAAACAGAAAACTCACAATCTATGAGAAGCTATACAGAATGTGATTGTGACCTCATTAAAGTTGTGAACTTTCACTTTGTGTACCAGAGCTTTTGTGGCAACTGTACATCATTTAGCCAAGATGGACATGTACGGTGGGTTAATATGTTTCAACATGTCAAGTAATATTATTATATTTCCATACAGGATCTATTCTACTGCAGGCAGTGTGATTGTAGGCAGGATATATGGGGTCACCCAAATGTCACTGCCATTAACCAGCACTTAATTAGGTTCTTATAAAATGACTGTCAGTGTCTTTTGGCTGTTGAAGAATGTTCATGAACAAATGAAATGTAAGGATGAATTTATGTTGTCACTCCAGCCATTTATATTTGTCTTGAATTTAGTGTGTAAAAACATGATTTATGTTAGGCCTTACATGTAAATTTAATTAAAATGTGTCCTTTGACAAAGCGACACTGTCAACGCATAACATAATTGTAACTTTTGAACATGGCGCTACAGCAGAAATTCAATAATGTCCCAGCTGTGAGTCAACATGTGAAAAATATTTTAACTTTGTCTCTTAAAAATATATATATAAATATAATAGCATGTATATAAGCACAAACAAGGGAACACATACTTCTCTGAGAACAAGTTCAAAAGCTTCCTCTGTGTATTTCAAGCAGTGACATTTGGAGCATAACACAAACACTCATTTGAATATCTCTGAGCTCTGGAAACAGAGTTCTTCCTTTTTCAACCAGATCAGATTTGTTTGAAGTTTATCTCACACAGCAAAAATTTGACATCTCAGTTTGCAGGAAGAGGAAGATTAAAAAAAAAAAAAAAAGTCTCATGTCTCATTATAGTGGACTGAGGCTGTACTCTGCCTCATGATATAATTTTAGTCACATTATCTTTATTTATATGGCTAGGTATGCCATGCACCCCTTTTAGCTTAGTATAAATATGTTTTAAAGAACCTCATGAGCTTTCTTTATTCCTCTCACAACTGTGAAAGTGTCAGTTTAGAATTCTTAAATTAGAAGTAATAGAAATAACATTCAGATAATTATTTACCAGAATAAAAGCTGGTTTTACTGGTTCCTGCATCCTTTATATGTTTGTTAGTTTGTCTGGATTCCAGTTAGCTACTGCATCATTAGGTGAAATAATGTTTGATTCATTCAGTAGCAGATGCTTCAAAGCCATAAATTATTATCATTCAATAATTTGTGACTGAGCACATGAAATGCTGTTGAACATGTGATGCAAAGAAAATGACTAGTTTGTCAAACCTAGCGCATTTGATGCCTTAACTTAATCAAGACGTTTTGGGGGCAAAACCAAAATCAGCCTCCAAATGTGGACTTTTCAAATGGAAACACTCATGTATGTCTTTTTTAAGAACAGCCGACATGACCTTTACTAAATGGAAATTGAACTTTTCTGCAGCTCAGTTTAAACTTAGATATAAATTGAGCTCCAGCTCATTTGTAATTTCTGAAAAGCAGCAACAGCAGATCTTCACTAATGATAACCACTCAGGAAACCTAAAGCACACACAAACAGTTGCACCTCAACCTTCACACTGGCAAAAATAAAGAAATCATCACTTAAAATCTGTCTTTTTTTGTTTAAACATGGTCATCTGTGTCTGTTGAGGCAAAGGTGTAAATAAACCAGCTGCGTTTCACTGAGTTTAATTGTCTCTTTATCACTAATAAGAGGGTAATGTCTGTTTTGGCCCTTGATGAAAATTCAAAAGAAAAGGAAAACATTTCTATTCATCCAATTAAATGGTGAGCGTCTAGAGCACAGATTTGGTGTGCAAAGGTCACGTTAATGAGCAGCAGAGAGCTGAGGCGACAGACCCATATGACTGTCAAACACAATCTGTTAGGAAGTGGAGAAACTGTGGTTATGGGACTGTGCAGCCCTGACCGACCTATCCACTTATTAGTAACAGCAGATTAATAAGTAACAACTAGAACTCTCAGCAAACCATCAGGTAATATAAATAACAAAACACAGATATTTTCTGACAAAATAATATTTCCACAGACTAAAATTCTATTTTTGAGTCCTGAGATTTATTTTTTCTTCATCCAAACAAAAGTAATTTCAGACTAACTCACCTTTTTCATGTATCGTCTTTGTACACTGCATTTAAAACTGGGTTAATATCACAAATTCTTGTAATATTAGTTTTCTGTTTTATTTGTATTCTTTCACCCTCAGTTTTTCCCAGTAGAAATACTGTGTTGCATATTTCACATTTTTCTTCTCTATGATGTAAATGCAGCCAAGGCCTCAAGCCTGAAGGAAACACACAAATGGAGCTCACTTTTCTCTGTGACTCTATTCTCTCTATTCCTCCATCTTCCTGTCTGAGTAATGTAAATAAAAGTTTCAAAGGAGTCTACGCTGCCTGCAGCCAACAGTAAACACACCAGCTGTCCTACAAAAACCTTATTCCTTTATGATTCTTTATAATGTAAAATGAAAATAAGTATCCGTGCACAGCTCCATTCTCTTAGAGTATTCATCAGTTGTATGCTAATTTTTGAGGCTGCAATTAGAAATGTATCTGCATGTACTGCAGTGTGTGCATGTAGCCCATTTACCAAAAATGTGCATTTTCTTAGTATTCCTAAGAAAATGCCGCTTAGCTGTGTCTGATTGATAAATATTGATAGCAATATAAAGAAAAAAATATATATTTGGCCCCTGGGTGAATATAGTGGCTCTGTTATTTTACTGCCATAGCTTAGGTACGGTGGTTTGGGACCACCTTTATCCTGTAGGTAATCATTTCTATCCTGATCAGAGTGATCTCTCGCAGGAGGATAATGCCCCAATCCAGGGCATGAGGTTGCACTGAATGGCTTGATGAGTATGAAATGATGTGAATCATACAGTATGCTATGGCCTTGGCAGTCACTAGACTGCAACCCAACTGAGCGCCAGTGGGAATCTTAAAAAAAAAGAAAGTACTCTGTATAGAAATGATAAAGTCACTTTCTGATATCAGAAAGAAAATATATTTGAATTTCTTGCCCTGAAAGGTATTCTTGTGTAACAGCATGGTGCAGCCCATTCACATTCCCATCATGTCAAACGCTCCTGTTTTGTCAATGCCTCTGGCCTCTCACAGATACACACACCAGATATTTTTTTCACAAAAATACTATTGTCCTTTGCCATTAGTACCATGACGCCATGACACACTATTTATAGATGGGCTTCACTCCTAATGCATTACATAAAGAACCACTGTAAATGGTTGCTAAAACCTTTTAAACATTTAAAGACATTTAAGAGTTATTTTTCAATGTACAGACTTAAAATTATGAAAACATTTATTTTTAATCAAACCACAATATCTTTCCTGAACTTCAATAGCTAGTTTTTGCTGTCTCAGCCTAACCAGCAAACAAAAGCAAAATTAAAATCATTTGAAAACAAAACACAATCTCCCAAATGGGATATGAACCAAAGTTTTCTGGCTGAAAATGTGACATAATTCACAATCACCGTTCAAACCCTCTTTATACTGAATGTTAAACAGGACTCTTAAATACTGGCATATAATACTGCCATAGCTTGTACATCAAGGACACTTTGTACTTATATGTGACACATCTGACAGGAGAGCCTTAACTGGGCATTAACCTCCTGGGATGAGAAGGACATGGGCATCTCCCTGGGTGCAGTCAGCTGGTCACAGGTATTTCAGACCCAGCTTGCTTAGAGCAATTTGGACCGATTTGACTCAAAACTGGAGCAAATGCTGCCAAATTAGTTGAGCTTTTCTGGATGTATAGACAGCCCTTGGTATTTTTGCACTTAAATTTGATGACCTGTGTTGTCTAAAATTATGTCAAAAGGCATTCCTGCAGTTTGAAAATAACTGTTTAGTTCAACCGTGCCATTATATGTAGCTACTGTCTTACACTGTGTAGTCTTTAGTTTTTTTTTAAAAATAATAATAAAAATGTTAAAAAAGAGATGAGTAAAGGTAATTTTTCTTACACACACATACACACAAACAGGATAGCTGGGACATTTGGCAGGGTAGCCAGTGGCCACTGTGCTTTCATTTTGTCTTTCAAAACAACAAAAACAAATTCTCTCTTCATATTTATCTCTGTCCCTTCAAAAGCAAGCATCAACAGGCAGGAAGAAACAAAGACAAAGAGAGGCTGGGATGAAAGACAGGGACACTGAAAGTGCTGAGGCTTTGCTTTATTAGAAGGGGTTGAAAGCATCCCTCTTGGCAGTTAAAACATGATGAAATCACTTCAGCTGATATGATGAAATCTACAGTGCTATTTGGAAAACACAGAAAACAAACCTGCGTGTGTAGCAAGGTGGATAAGAGGAACTGAATCACATTAGCCCAGTTCCAAATGATGCTTTGGATGTCGCAATCTACAATGTAGAATTAATGTAGGGAGACACCGCAATGTTGTGCAGTTGTGTTCATTGTAGATATAACGAGCATGGGAAACAATAAAATGTTTCATGAGAGCAGCAAGTTTATCTGTGCACGATCTACTTTAACGACTGTGTTTTTGTTTTTGATTTTTTTTAATGAATATAGAAACATGAAGAGTTCAGATGCAAAACCTTCTAAATCTGCCTGGACACTTTTATTTAAAAAGATAATAATAATAATAATAATAATAATAATAATAATATAATAATAATAATAATATTGTTATTATGTATTTATTTATTTATTTTTCTGAATTGCATGCGGGTACACGTGAGCCGGGGAGTACACTCGGCAGCCAGTAACGATTGACGGAAATCTCATTACAGCTTTTACTTGTTACTCAAGTCAAGTTTATTTATACGGCACATTTAACACAACAACAGTTGACCAAAGTGCTGTTAGGCAAGTTTAATCGCCGAGCATTTTTTTCTACACAAAACAAGGTCAGACTTACCTTCAGCTGTGTTTACAATCTGGTCACCACCAACAAAAGCGGCTCCTCAGTGCAGCCAGAAAATGCTTGCAGTCACATGGTCCGATCTTGCATTCTGATTGGTTCTAGGAAATAAAGGCATTTACGGGCAATGGGAAGTGGCGTTTGGAGGCTTTTGATAATTCAGACTAGTCAGAGACAGGTATTTAACGGGTTATGACGTGACATTGGTGTATAGAACCTGTGGCAGTACTATTCGGGGGGCCGGATGAAAAGCTCTGGTGGGCCAGATGTGGCCCACGGGCCGCCACTTGACATTTCCTGAGTTAAAGGATGTTAGGTCCAAGTAAAGTTTGGGAAGATTACTTCTAAGGTAACTCATCAATTATCCTGCTGCACTGAAGTCTCAGGGATCACTTAGCAAACTACTTAGTCCTTCTACAGGAATGAAAATTAGTTAATTAATTTAGAAAGTATATTAAAATAATTTATTAGTTAGCCATCTCTTGCTCCTGTTGGCATTTTCAAAATGAAGGCATCAAAACGAATGCTTTTAAAATTTTAATTAGAGTTAATGATCTGTAATGCAGCATCTGGGTGAGAGTGCATAACTAAAACTCTGTGTTTGCATTTGTAAACTGTCCAACCTAAGCCAATAACCTTAAAGCGTAAAGTTAGTGTGAGTTCATGTTTGTTTGTGTTAATGCAAATATTACTCTTTGAGGAAACTGTGACACTGTTTACTTCAATTTGTGATAACTGGTTTAAATGGTATCCCATTCCCCCAATGGATGTTTGTGTATGTTTATGTGTTATGTGTGTCTCTTCGTGGTTTAGTGTGTGCTCCCCTGAGAGCCTGTGTGTGTGTGGCAGAAATCAGCTCTCGATTGACTTAACTGCATCAGAATTTGTGTAAGTGCATGACACTCGTGATCATTAAGGCTGTGCTAACATGCCATATCCGAGATACAGCCTCCAGGCAGTAAGGACCTGGCTAGCATCAACATCGTTCAAAAAATTCATTTTATACAGGCGTTATTACATCCAGTTGTAGGGCACATTGCTCACAGTAACACTGCCATTATCTGCTCTGTACACACCCATGCACTGACTAAGGCGCAGGTGTGCCACCACCATTGCTATCATGGTTTCAAATAGTTGCAGGAGAAAATGGCTCAAGAGGGAGGCAGACCAAAAAGGAGATAGGGCAACATCTAAATGTGTTAATTAAGGGAATCAGAAATGCAGAAGCCAATTTTCTGCTAATCCATGATACATATAACCAATAACATTTTTTTGCAATTCGATTAGTTGGAATGTGGGTACAAAGGTAGAAAAAGAAAGAGAGAAAATGTGAGAGCACAGCCACATGGAGATAGACAGACAGAAATGCAGGGAACAGTTATGATGTGACTTAGTTTGAATTAGTAGCTCAACTCTAAAATATGTTTTTGGATTATCTCTGCTCAGTTTCATGCATTTGGCATTTCATCTGCATTTGTACGTGCAGATGAAATAAAGCACTGCTGGACTTCTTTTGTGCCGGTGAGTAATTTACTCTTAAACAGTATGAAACTTACTGAACTGTAATTAATTAAATTAAACTGTATTTTTAATTGCATTTCCATTAAGTATTTAATTCTCCTGCTCGGTTGTAATATTAGTATGATTTTTCATTCCATTTTATCTATGATAAATATATAAAATAGAATGAAACTGGAACCATAGAATAGCTGTTAGTTCATATAAGCACCAATGTGCAAATGTCACTTCTACTTAACCCAAAGTTGTCCTTGGTTATTTTACCTGTTTAGACCTCTTCTCATGACTGTGTGGGTACTTATAGACTTTAATTTATTGATATCTCCCTAACTTTCCTGTTAGTTTTGTGGCCCCTGTAGAATTTCTTAACAGTAGCAAGCTCCCAGCAGAGCTCTACTCAACTTAAATCTACCTCAGTAACTGAAGAGACCTGTGTGGGTGTGCAGGGCTCTGAGAATTATGTACACGACATCTTATCCAGTAGTGTTGTGTTTTAATAATAAAGTTATATCCTCTCAAGGCACAGTTCAAACACCCCCACCTCACTTGTAATGTACATGTTGACAGCAGCAGCCTGCAGCGTCTGCGTTAGATGAGGAGTAAATAGCAGCAGTATCCGCATGGATACAGAAAGATGTTACATTCATTGTTCATTCATTCACAGTGGGTCATAGACTGAAGAACAGCAAGTTGTTTAAAGGTGCTTTTGGAAAAACTGGAAATACATACTAGAAGATCTCGATACTGTGATAAATATAATAGCTTTGTTAAAGGGAAAATGTAGCAAATGCAGCAAATGCATGTGTAGGCCAGCATGCCTTTCTAATGTATAAATAGACATGTTTGTTTGGGCTCAAAAACTGGGAACTTTAAAATTGCCTGACATTTTGCATGGCACAGCAATACTCCCTGAGGTTGCTGAAGCACCTTTTCCCTCATAAAAAAAAAAAAGACATTTCAGCTTCTTGCATTTCAAAAAAACTGCAACAGTCAGTGATGATTTCATTTTTTTCCAATTAATTGTGAAGCCCTCGTGGATGGGCACAGTATGTTGGTGAGCTACATTTCATTGTCGTATTGACTGTCTCTGTCAGTCGCTGAATGACATCTGCTTCAAGGAGAAAGGGCCATTACTGTCACCAACGCGCACACACGGACACACACACCGACGTGTGTGAGGTAAGCAATAACAGCAGACGTTTGCCAATGATGCTCCAAGATGGGATCGCCTCTGGGCAGAGAGTGACAATAGTTTTCTCTCTCTCTCTCCCCCCTATATAAATAAAAGTGTAAATGGGTCATCCATTATGAATAGTCATACAAATGAGGCCACACTTCCAATATCCTGATCATCCTTTCTAACGTAGATATAAAAGCCGATCAATTTACAATTTTATTAAATAAACCTTTCTTTCTGTCTTTGCTTCTTTCTTTCTTTCTTTCTTTCTTTGCCCACCCTGACTCTCTTGCTTGTAAATTGGTCATGAATAATGGATGGGAGCAAAGCTCTTTCCTTAGATACCGAAGGAAAGGTGGGATGAAGAGTGGAAAAAAAAAAAAAACATGCCACCTGTGTACACACCCCTGTCCCATCATCCCATCCGTGTATTTTTGAAATGTCACAATTTTTATTTTTTTGACTGACAGTCACCTTGACAGGACAACCATTATTTTTGACACTCTTCACTGTCACCCAGATTTCAAATGGTGAGAGATCACAACTTTGTATTTCAAACAGAGGAGGGGTGACTGCTGATGTCTTTAGCATTTAATCTGTAGACGGGTTTTTGGCTGCAGAATTCATTCAAAAAATAATGACCTCACACACAGAGTAATTTAAAGTTTTACTCCAGCTCTCCGAGGCCTTTTACCTCTTTATCCAACTTTCTGTTTTTTTAGTTTTTGTATATTGACCCAATTACTCTTTCCAGTTGTCGTATTAAACACTAGAAAAAACAATTAGAAACAGTAACTGGTTACAATAAAAAAAAAGAAAATAATTCTACATTATGCCAGATAAGTTGGAATAAATTTATTAAATACCCTGTATAACTTTGTTTAGTTAAATACAGTAGCTACAGATGAATGTCACAGACTTGAACACGACCACAAGAAAAATAAATAACTCCCTCAATCATTTAAAAATTCAAACATGTCAGTAGGTAGTCCCATGTGGCCTCATAAGAAACTATTGTCCTTTTTAGCCAGCCTCTCATTATTTCTTTCAGTACTTTTTCATGCCTTGCAGAATTTGTCAATGACTGCAAGTTTCCCAGTCAGTCTCTGAGGCAGTGATGTAATCCCAAACAGCTGTTGTACTGTATGACGGTAGAATAAAAGGTAATAAAAAAGGTAGAATGCTACAAGTGAAAGTGAACAGTATCATCACCCTAAATTGAAATTGATGACTGCTGCCCTGGATCCAATCTAGCAGATATCAGCCTTTTTTTTCTGACATGTTCTACCTCAGAAACTACATATATATATATATATATATATATATATATATATATAATATATATATATATATATATATATATTTATATATATATATATATATATATATATATATATATATATATATATATATATATATATATACGTGTTGAGAGTGTAAGTGGGACCGTGCAAGTTGAGCAAGTCTCTCCATGGCATTGGCTGGAAGTACTGCTAGGCTGCAATACACAAAAAAATGAACACACTTGACAGTATTTTGTATTAAACTGCCTAACAGACTTAAATAGACTTAACTGAAAGTAACCCAGTTGTTCCAGCCCATTTTAAACCATGCCTATAACTGTACCAAGCAAATGCAGTCTCTTTTTGAGAGTACACTTAAAGACTACAAACTGTGTATTCTCAGTTCATAGTACAGTTTATAGTCACAGCTACTAATGGTTTAAGAAAGGTCATTCTTGAATTTCTTAACTAGAATGCTTTTTTTTTCAAAATGTGAAGATGTTTAGTATTCTTAGAACACAAAGCAGAGAGAGAGACTGTACTCAAGAGTATTGGGCTGCAGCCAGTAGTCGGTATCTCAGTGAGATATCAGTGTGCAACATGTTTATGTTCCTCTGCATATCCTCTGCTTTTAGGTCAGTCAGTTGTATTATGACAACAACTGAAATAACTTACAGGTGTGTTATAATATATCAATGCAGCAAGATAAGGTGCAGATCAGACCCAGTGGGGAGGAAATATTAAGACACCAGTGAGATTACAGGGCAGATGTTATCACAGTTTAACCCTGAGATCCCACTGATATAAAAAAGCCTGCTCTCTGTGAGAAATATGCACGCAAATTAAGTGCACAATCCACAATGATATATACACTATATTGACAAAAGTATTCACTCACCCATCCAAATCATTAAATGCAGGTGTTCCAATCACTTCCATGGCCACAGGTGTATTGAACCAAACACCTAGGCATGCAGACTGCTTGAAAGAATGGGTCACTCTCAGGAGCTCAGTGAATTCCAGGGTGGTACCATGATAGGTTCCACCTGTGCAACAGGTCCAGTTGTTAAATTTCCTCGCTACTAAATAGTCCACAGTCAGCTGTTAGTGGTAATATAACCAAGTGGAAGTGATTGGGAATGACAGAAACTCAGCTGTGAGGGTGTAGGCTAAGTGAAATGACAGAGCGGGGGTCAGTGGATGCTGAGGCGCGTAGTGAGCAGAGGTCGCCAACTTTCAATCGCTACAGACCTTCGAACTTCATGTGGTCTTCAAATCAGCTCAAGAACAGTGTGTAGAGAGCTTCATGGGTTTTATGAATGAGCAGCTGCATCATGCAAAGTGTGAGAGGCAGCGGTGTAAAGCACGCTGCCACTGGACCTCTTCATAGTTTGGATGACTATTGATCTACACTGCAGACATTTTTTTAATAATGAAAAACCACTTAATAATAATGTGTCCAAATTTTAGACTGGTACTGTATAAGTAGGTTACTTACAGTATTTTCATTAAAAACATAACTGAGACATATATGTCTGCATAACTGTGTTTTGCCATGCACTTAAACAGTCAGTAACAAAATAAATCAAATAATGCTAAACAGTATCTACACCCCAAATTTAAAAGAAAAAATTACTGAGATGAGGGACATTTTTTCAGTTTGTCACTGTCATTTAAGAGGTGAAACCCACTCAAAAGTACCCCAGTGTGCTAGTTTAGTATTTTGATTATTCCGAGGTTAAGTAGTGCGGTATAGCCAAGGATACTCTAAAACGGTTAATGATATATTACAGGAGATGATATAATAAAGGTATTGTATAAATAAAGGCTTATATTGCACAGCTATGTAGATGTAAAAAATATTTAAGCTACTTATTGTAATACATGCATTTAGGGTTTACTGTCAATTGTCATTTTGCTTTATTTACTTCTATATTTATTCATTCTTTCCTTCCAAATAGTAATTACATCCTCGCTCATTTTCTTTTACTTAATAATTCCTTGATGTATCCTGTTCTTGACATTTCTCCTGCCAAAAGCAAAAAAAAAAAAAAAAGGTGTGGACAGCCAACCTTCCCGAGATAAACAAATATTGTTTGGAGGCTGTCTGTCTGTGTGGCTGGCTGACTCCTGAGTGATAGGAGGCAGACTAAAGTTCTCCACATATTTTGAAAATTCAGAAATGAATGACACTGTGTCATGTAGGACAGCAGACAGAGCAGCTGTGCTGCCCAGTGCCACTCACACCGTGGCATACCGATGCATGCTATGCCTAAAGACTAAGAAAACGTGGTGAGATAGAATGTGTGTATGTGTATGTCAGAAAGAAAGAGAGAAAACCTTGTGCATTATCTTGTGTGTGTAGTATCTGCATTTGGTAATGTGTTGTGTGAGGAAGATACCGAGGGTGTGTCAGCAGATGTGCACATATGAGTGCGTGTTTTCACATGTGTGTGTTTGGTGTCATTTGCATGCAGGTCGTGATGACCCTCTCCTCTCATCTGAGATTCTCATTAATTCAAAACCTCCAAGTGCACAGACTCACACTCACACACACACACACACACACACACACACACACACACACACACACACACACACACACAGGTACATCAGGGTCTACACAGGCCATCATATTCTAATCACTGCACCCTGCCCCTTCAATCTCTTTTTCTGCTCATCTTTCTTTTTCACTCTGCCACTCTCCATCTCCTCTCCCCATATTTATCCCCTCCACCCTTCCTACCTCCCCATATGTCTCCCCTCAGTTTCTTTTCCCTGTTTTCTTCTTTCTCTCCCCTTTTTTCAGCCCTCCAGGTCCTTCCATTTCTCTCTCTGCTGTCTGTCTCTCTCATGTCTAATTGGGGTAAACACTGAGAGCAGTTAGTAGGGACATCTCACCATGTTAAGACCTCATTGTGACACCCTGCCATTATGTCCCCATTATTGTGACACCCCCGTATGCCCCATGGATGATGAAATACAATTGACCTTGTTATGATGACCTTGTGTAATGCCATACTGTAATGATATCCACTTATTACAGTAAGTGCAAGTTATGAAAAACATCTGAACTCATCTCATCTGAACTACTGGCAAATCTTTTTTTTTTTTTTTCCCTGTGCTGTGACACTGACTGATACAGTACTGATGGGCAGGAGCAGACCAGCCAAAGTGGCTTACATTGTAAAGGTGAGAAATTTAAGCCTTATAAAATCTACTAGTCAGTGAGTGTCCTTAAACAGGGAACTATAACTTCACCATGAGAGAAACGAGACAAAAGTGCAAATTAACACTTTTTATTGATTTGTTTAAAAAAAAAAAAGACAGAGAAAGACATAAGCAAAAGCATTTATCAGTTTTCTAAAAAACATATGCAAAACACATTTAACATTCAAATATAGATGAGGGTAAACTTAAAGAAAAAACTGCTGGGCTATTATTTCTATTTTCATCTCCATCTCTTCTCTTCAGTTTATAGATAGGTGATAATTTCTTGTTGTGTGATATTGTTATATAATAGTCATCTTCAATAAACTGTGCAAAATGACACTGTCCAAAAAGTTTTTTTTTTATCAATTTTTAAAAAAGTGAATAAAAAGTAAATAGTGAAATTTGTTTGTAATCTGTTCAAATTTTCATCCGTGTGCAGTTGGAAAATATCACAAACACCTCTATAGTTCAATGGCATGCAAACAACATCCTTTATAGTTATGATGGGCATACAGCTAAAGTTTTACCTGAATAATTGCAGTTTTCCATAAAATGGCACAGTACTGTACAAAAGGGAAATAAAAACACTATGCAGTAACTTAGATTACAAAATACAGGACTCTTAGGCCTTTTCACTTCACAGTGAAAAGGATGTTGTAGCTTGTTAATTAATTAACTGGATTTATTTTATTTATTTTATTCATATAGCACCAAATCACAACAAACAGTTGTGCCTATAAAGTGCCTCAAGGCACTTTATATCGTAAGGTAAAGACCCTACAATAATCACAGAGAAAACTCAACAATCAAAATGACCCCCTATGAGCAAGCATTTGGCAATAGTGGGAAGGAAAAACTCCCTTTTAAAGATAGAAACTTCTGGCGGAACCAGGCTCAGGGAGAGGAAGTCATTGCTGCAAGCAGTTGGGGTGAGGGGTGGGAGACAGGACAAAAGACATGCTGTGGAAGAGAGACAGAGATTAATAATAACTAATGATTAAATACAGTGCATCTGTCTCCCAAATCCAAACTGGGAGCTGGTTCCACAGTTGCCTTCCATTTGACTCTGAAGTATCCTAGGAACAACAAGTAAATCTGAGAGCAAAGTACTTTATTGGGGTGTTACAGTACTATGATAAGGTGGGACCTGATTATTCATATAAGAAGGATTTTAAATCCAATTCTGGATTTAATAGGGAGCCAATAAAGAGAAGTCAATATGGGAGAAATATTCTCTCTTTCTAGTCCCCATCAGTACTCTCACTGCAGCATTTTGAATTAGCTGAAGGCTTTTCAAGGAACTTTTAAGGCAACCTGATAGTAATGAATTACAATAGTCTAGCCTAGAAGTAATAAATGCATGAATTAGCTTTTTGGCATCACACTGAGACAGGCTATATCTATTTTAGAGATATTGAGCAAATGTAAAGGCAGCCTTACATATATTTTTTAATATGTGCACTGAAAGACACTGAAGGACAAAACTGACTCCTAGATTCCTCACAGTGTTAATGGAGGTCAAGGTAATGCCATCCAGAGTAAGTGTATGGTTAGATACTGTGTTTCTAAGATTTGTGGGGCCAAGTACAATAACTTCAGTTTTATTTGAATTTAGAAGCAGGAAATTAGAGGTCATCCAGGCCTTTCTGACATTCCTGCAGTTTAACTAATTGATGTGTCATCTGGCTTCATGGATAGATAAAGCTTGGTATCAGCTCCATAACAATGAAAATATATGCAGTACTGTCTAAGGGAAGCATGTATAGTGTAAATAGAATTGGTCCCAGCACAGAACCCTGTGGAACTCCATAATTAACCTTAGTGTGTGAAGAAGACTCCCCATTTACATGAACAAATTGGAGTCTGTTAGATAAAATTAATTCAAACCACTGCAGCAAAGTACCTTTAATGCCTACAGTATGCTCTACACTACACTGAGGTCCAGCAGGACAATCACAGAGATGAGTCCAAATTATTTGTAACCTTCACTAGTGCTGTTTCTGTACTGTGATGAATTCTGAAACCTGACTGAAACTCTTCAAATAAACCGTTCCTCTGCAGATGATCAGTTAGCTGTTTTACAACTACTCTTTCAAGAATTTTTTAGATAAAAGGAAGGTTTGAGATTGGCCTATAATTAGCTAAGACAGCTGGGTGTAGTGATGGTTTTTTAAGTGATGGTTTAATTACTGCCACGTTAAAAGCCTGTGGTACGTAGATAATTAATAAAGATAGATTGATCACATTTCAGATTGAGGCATTAATTAATGGTTGGACATCTTTGAGCAGGAATGGGGGTCTGATAGAAATGTCGATGGTTTGGAGGAAGCAATTATTGAAGTTAATTCAGAAAGATCAATTGGACAGAAAGTGTCTAAATAGTTATCAGCAGTACTGAAAGCACCTGTACATAAAGATATGCATGTGAAATGTAATGAAAAATACTGAATAATTTTTTGTAATGTTTAAACTTTCATTTATGAAGAATTTCATGAATTCATTACTAGTTAAATTTAAAGGAAAACTCAGCTCAACAGAGCTCTGACTCTTTGTCAGCCTGGCTACAGTGCTGAAAAGAAACCTGGGGTTGTTCTTATTTATCAGTGATGAATAGTATAATGTCCTAGCTTTATGGGTTTTTTTTTTTACAGAGCAAAAGAATCTTTTTTCTAGGCTAAATGAAGATCTTCTAAACAAGTGAGATGCTATTTGTGAGTCAGGAACTTCTGATTTAGTTTTCTTTTTCAGAGAAGCCACAGTATCCAGAGTCAGACACAGCGAGGATGTGAAATTATTGACAAGATAATGTCCCTCTGTGGGAATAGGGTGTAGGTTTCTATGCCATATGTCAGAACAAGATCTAGAGTGTGATTAAAGTGGTGTTTGGGCTCATTTACATTTTGAGGGAAGCCAGTTTAATCTAACAATAACTTACATGCAGTGTTGAGGCTGTCATTAGCAGCATTTACATGGATGTTAAAATCCCCCACTATAATTATTTTATCTGAACTTAGCACTAAATCAGATAACAAGTCTGAGAAATCAGACAGAAACTCTTGAGTAAGGGCCAGGTGGACGATAGAGAACAACAAATAAAACTGTTTTTTGAATTTTCCACTTAGGGTGGAGAAGACTTCAGGCTTTCAAATTAATTAAAACTCTGTGTGGGTCTATGGTTAATAAGCTGGAGTGGAAGATTGCTTCTACTCCTCCTCCTCGACCTGTGGTTCAAGGATTCTGACAGTTAGTATGGCTCAGGGGTGCTGATTCATTTAAACTAACATATTCATCATACTGTAACTGTGTTTCAGTAAGGCAGAAAAAAAAACAATCTGTTGATCAATTATTAAATTGTTTATTTAGCAGGGACAGAAGAGAGAGACCTAATGTTCAATAATCCACATTTAAGAGTTTTACTCTTTAGTGCAGTTGAGGATGCTATATGTGACCCAATCTAGCAAATGGAGGCCCAATTAATTATTTAAATTATGTTGTAATATGCAAAGTAATTTTAATAATAACATCACTGGTTGCGCATATGAGCGCTCAAAACATGTATGAGATCTCTTGCTTTGTTTTTTGGTGGTATGGCATAATTCAAGGTATGACAGGAAGAGAGAAGCTGCAGAGACTCATGTAAGAGTGTAACTGCCTCCTGGTCTCAAAGCTACATAGCCACATTTTGGAGGATTTAATAAATTTGGTCAGATTTCGAGAAACTAGAGTTTCCATCTAAAATGGGATGGATACTATCGCCTAACAAGACCAGGTTTTTCCCAATGACCTATAAAATGCACATCTTTTTTTGGACACCACTCAGACAGACACCAACTTAAGGAGAACACGCAACTAAACATGTAACTCCTGGTTCAGTTGGGTATAGAGTCCAACACTGTTTTGGAAGACAGTCAACTATGGTGTTGCTAGCTTCACATTTTTCAAAACAGAGTCACCAATAACCAGTTTGTTTCATTGCTGAGTGGGGGAAAAATTACTTGAAACATGAATGGGCTAGTGGTGTACCGGGCACTTCTGTTTAGGACTACACTTCCTCCTCACAGTCACCCATCAGGCCTGATTTCACAGCTGCTCGGGATCTGCTGGGGGAGAACTAACAGTGACTAAGCTACCTTGGTCCACACTGGCCTCGAGGCCTGGCTAACTACAGGATTTTCCAGGGTGCGGAGCTGGTGTCCAAGTATCGTTCCTGCTAAAGGAGGCCAAGTAGTAACTAAACATCTGACACACAGAGCAGGAAAGTGCAGGAGGGATAGGAGAAGAAGCTATGCTGTCTACAAATAGGTAGGCTAATAGCTATGCTAAGCTAGCGAATCCCTAAAAAGCACACTAAGAGAATACTGTGAATATAAATGACAAGAGACTCAACAGTAAGTGTTTTTTTGATAAAGCACATGAAGAATACAGTATAAAATAAATTGTTATCTAGAGATTTATAATTAATCAAGCTACACAGATTAAAAACACCACTGTGCTCTGTAACAGGAACAGGAAGTGATACGACACTGCAGTGATAGCCAACACCAAGTGAGAGCCCTTTCCTCACTTGGTGTTGGGTTAAAGCCATAATATCACAGGTCTTGCATCTAATAGCATAACTGGTAACATTGTTCTAATTAGACGTGCTTCATTTAAAAAGTGTGAAGTATCAACGCAGAATAACCGAAAAGAAAAACCTTAATGAGTTATTCAGTTATTCACAGTATAAATTACATCTGTGAGAAGCCCTTTTGTACTGAATTGTCAAGATGCTCTAGCATACCTGTCAAGTCTCCTGTTTTGGCTGGGAGAATCCCGTATTTTACCCCTCTGTCCTGCCATTCTCCCGTGTTAGTATTTTCCCGTAAATTTCTTATTCTTTCTTATTTTATAATATAATTATTTTTTTTAAAAAAAGCATTCCTGTGCCTCTCCAAACTGAATTCTGTCACTAGCCTCGTGAGAACTGCCACTTGCAGTAGCCTGGGTGAAAGTTCTCGAGGTTAGTGCTGACAGCGGGAACAAACCCAGAACAACATCTGGACCTTGGATGGGCTCAGTGTTGCCAACACTGAGCCCAGATAAACGTCTTACACAAGTTGGCAACACTGGCCCAAATAAAGGAGGAGGGTTGAGTGTAGCTAGCAGTCGCACCACACGAGTGTTTTTGTTAAATTTGATATTCTAACATTAAATAATATGGGACAAAATTGATTTATGTAATGTGGGTCTTGGGAAAGCATTAAAGTTCTTAAATTATTTCATAAAGTTGATTTGTAGTTCTAAACATATTTATGGTGTTTTTTCTCTTTACTTTTTGTCTCTCCAAAGATGTTATTCTTCTCTCCTTCAGCCTCGATTGCAACTACATGCAAATGAAAAATTATGCAAATTAGGTGATGACGTCATATAGCAACTTCTATTTTCAGCAGTGGAAAATTTCCCTTATTTTTAAATGCAAAAATTGACAGGTATGTGCTCTAGTCACTGGTACAGTTCCTTGTTCTATGTAATACAAAAAAAAAGACAATGACACTGATAACATTTGATGTACTATATAAAAATTCCTGTCATGTAGATCAGTTACTTAGCTTTGTTTCCCCACAGATCATTTTGACTCACTTTATATTAAATCCATCCCACAAATGAGTGACCACCTGAAAATGGCCAGCTTCAGTACCTTAACCTGTCATGAAACCTTATTTCATACATAATATTTCAAACAGTTGTATGATTACACATTGGCACTTTAGACACAGGATTCATAAGCCTATCACGAGCTCCTATGGAAACTTTCCGCCTGTGAAATGAGGTCGAATTATAGAGGATTAACCATAAAAAGACCCTTTTCAGATCTATTGTCATTACATCTGTCTCCTCTCATCTTTTGTCCTTCTTTAATTTCCTCTCCTCCTCACCCTTTCTGTCTCTCTTTTCCTGTGATGACAAATTTATAAACCTGTCATCTTTGCCTCTCTCTGGTCTTCTCCTCCCTACCTTGTCTTCTATCCTCTTCATGTCATCTTGCTCCTCCACTCTCTCCTCCCTTCTATTCGTCTGTGCTCATAATGTCTTTGATAAAGCCTGTCAGATTAATTAATGTGATTAACTGTGCGTGTCCTCGCTGATAACAGACCTTCAAATTCAACTAAAGGACATTAGCGTGGCTGACTGGAAGGTTGAATGAATGATTGACTGACCCTAAAACGGGTTCAAATGGATAACTGGCTGGCTGCCTGACTTTTTTGGGTGGCTCATGTGTACTTTGATCTGATTTTAACTAACTGAGATTGTATATATTATCATCTGTGCAGGATTAGTATCCAAACGCGTACTCAAGACAGGCTGAATAAACTGAAAACGCACCTTTAATTGGAAGGTAGATAATCCAAAACACAATCATAAGGTCCATTAGAAGTCCAAACTGAGGAAGGGTAAGTATAATTCAAAATTCTGAACACAGACCAGGAGAACAGACATTGCGACAACCAACACAAGCAGACTGAGGTTTGAGTAGTGGATCAACTCTCCTCTCTAGTATCCTGACATAGACTTTCCTGGGGAGGCTGGAGAGTGGGATCCCTTATAGTTGGAGCACACCCTCCTGTCCCCCTTCATGAACAGGGGATCTTGCATGCCAGTCTGCCAATCTGGAGGCACTGCCCCAGAACTCAATGCAACATTGCAGAGATGTGTCAACCAGCACAATACCCATAACATCAAGACCCTTAAGGAACTCAGGGCGAAGCTCATCCACCCCAGGAGCCCTGCCATTGAGCGGTTGTTTAACTACATTAGTGACCTCACCCCCAGTGATGAGTAAATTGCCCCCCCCCCCCATCTCCAGTCTCTGCTTCCATTACAGAAGGTGTGACAGTGGGATTGAGGAGATCCTTCCACCACTTGACTATATCCTCAGTTGAGATGAGCAGCCATCCCACTACCACTGTAAAATAGAACATCAAATAATAAACAAGAATTCGGAGTCTGCAAACTGAAAATTCTGGGTCCAAAATCCAGGACCATGAGAACTTCCTCTTAAAAATGATGCCTTTCCACCTGTATTTCAGAAACCAAGGTGTATTTTACTGGATCATGTGCTACTATTCTGGTAATCAAACAAAATAATGAGAGAACAGAAATTTGCAAGAACAACTGCCTTCCATCCACAGCAGGTGATTGCTCTACACATCCATCCTACTGTAGCAGGTTGTAAGATTTAATCAGACTTTGTTGCAAAAAGGACCACCAATGAAATGTTCACCAATGCTCTTTCACTTTATTCTTTCAGTCCATCCAGTGTTTCAACCTGAGCAAGCACTTTGCTTTGCCTTAGGCTATATAACACCTCCTATTGGTAGATTTAAATGGCTTTACACTGATTCTGGCTAAGGTAGCACAAGTGTTAGTCCCAGCTTTGCAGATTTGGTGACAGGCCCCAAAGCTTTGTGAAAAGGGGATGACTGACTGTGAGCCCACTCTGAGGCTAGTGAGGTTGGGAATATGAGCATAGTGGGATTAAAATCCAGCTTTCCAGTGTTGTGCTCCCTTGTTCATTGTCTATACATGACAGGTGAGTGTGTGGGCCGCAAACAGATAAGATGGCTGAGTGTGTGGCAGACTGGCAGGCAGACAGATAGGCTGAATGATTGCCTAAACCAGGTCTACAGTACTAATATTGTATTTATTTATTTGCACTAATCTGTAGGTGTTCAAGTACAGGGGCAACTACTTGGTTAGCTGTTTAATTAATAAAATATGTTTAATGAAGGATTCAGAAACAAACAAAAATAAATAACTAAATAACCTGAAGTGCTATAAGAATATTCTTAAAATCATGTATTTGCGTCATGGGTTCTATTTGCAGATGTTTGTTTAGACATTCATTCATTCAGAAATATATAATTTGGGGGATTTTAAAATAAATCTATATATACTGTACCAGCATGGACTCCACTAAGGAGAAAAATCAGAAAATGCACAAATGTCAAATCTTAATTTTTTTTTACAAGAATGCACATTCAAAATATGGTTATACAATTATATTCAAAACACAGAAGGTTGGTAATTTGGGCTTTTAAAAATGGCCAGAAGTGAGGTGGAGAGCAACCAGTAATTGCAGCAACACATCAGTATAAATCAATTCTACGTTCAATAAAAGGAAAGAATTATCAACATTTATTTGAAGAAGAGTGATGCCAGACCCGCGTTAACAAAATTTGTATAATTACAGGTTGTTTTCTCCTGATTACCATAAATTAGTGTTTTCTTTGATTTGGAATTATTTGGACTCAAAGCCTACACTGTATTGTGGCTCAAGTGTTCAATATTGGGAAATAGCAACAACAGGTTTGATTTACATAAATAGCCCCGTGTGTCTGCATAAGAGTATGTTTGGCTGTCCTCAAAAAACAGGTTTTCATTTTATGACACTTCATCCATGATGGTTGAAATTGTGGATGACTGAGCACTCGGGTGATGGCTGAAAACATTTTTCACTGTTGAACACTCATATATAACATGCTTGTGTGGGTGACAGTCTACAGAGATGTGCTGAATCTTAAGCACTGCTACTCCTCCTCATAAAGGCTGCATTCACTCAGCAATCTCTGTTCATCTGGCATCTAAACTGTGACCCAGATTGAATCTTATGTTGTTTTAGATTTATTTTTACTTGTAATCATAAATTGAATTTGATGCAAATTGAAATTAATTACATTTATATAACATATCTTTTTTATCTTTTATGATTAAAGATTTTTTTTAAAGCCACAATTGTGTATACTGTAAGAATATATTGTTAATACTTTGTTGATAACTATGCCATGAACAATTCTGTTATGATGCCTGATATATATTCTGTGTGGAAAAAGCTAGGCTTGCACAGGTTTTCAATGGCAGCACAACAGTTTTATTATCTGTATCTGAATACGGTGAAGAAACAGAGAAGATAAAAGCTTGCATTCACTCAGGTATGCAAAAGCTCACCTGCCATGAGGTTGATGTTATTTTTTTTTTTTATGTGCAGCTGTCAGAAAAACAGTGTTGTTATGAAAAGAAAAGGAACAACAACAACAACAAAAAAAAACCTTGGAGATATATTGTACATTTACAAAAGATTTAACAATCTGGTACCCCTATTTGTAATTCAAAGTCAAACCTCTAAAGGTCAAATTTAAACGGGGTAAATTCCACAATCACCAAACTGCACTGCTAGGAGTAGAAATTAGTGTGTTTGAACTTATAAAGAAAGATGTAACCAGTTAATTTCAACAATGACCAGCTTTCAATGAAGAGTAAAATTTGCAGGTCTAAAACAATTAGAACCAATGAGGGACCAAGTAATCTACTAACCCAAAGGTGAACTCTAAAAGAACTGATATGTTTTTAATATAAGGGCAAACTCTTCTTTTACAAATTGCTGTGGCCTGTGTCTGGTCTTGGTTCTGAGTTCAAACTCAGGTGGAGTGCAGGATTAATCCAAATGAGGGTTGTGCTATTACAACTTATTCCACCATATAAATGTGAAATGTTTGTGTTAGAACTGATGTGCACGATGTCTGGAACACTTTGAGTGATCTAATAGAGCAGAAAGCCGCTATATAAGTACCAGTCCATTTACCATATCCTTATCCTTGTGTCTTAGAAGATACTGTTACCATATCACATGCCCAAAGTGGCTGGTCAGCTCTGTGGTACAAACCCTACAGAGTGGAGAATGCCATCTTTTCCTTATACTCCAGAGACAAGGGAATCTACTAGTAACCTTGGTCAAATCCAGTGTTGTAAAAAAAGGGAGCAGTGCCCCTGCCTGGATGAATCTCAAAGTGGTGCTGTATAAGAGTGGTGCGAATAAATCTGTAAAACGCTGTCGCAGTGCAGCAACATCTGCTCTCTGGGCCGGCATTAGATGGACATCGCAGTGGAGAGAAGAGGGAATGTTGAAAGTTGGCACCTCAGGCCTCAACTTATCTCTATCTGTCACCAGACTCACCAGAGAAACAGATTCCATGCTGACGTGGTACATCTGTGGGGCTCCCCCTCTATCTGACCACACCACTTCATAATCAACATCCCCCACTCATTGTGTGACCAAATGGGCCCTTGCCACTTGGCGAGTAGTTTTGAGAAGGACAAAGGAAGTAATACAAACACTTTGTCTCCGGGTGTGAATTGTCTGAGTCCTGAGTCCTGTGATGACCAATCCAGCATATGCAGCCCTCAGGTCCAAAACATATTGAATTTCATTCTTGCTTGGGCTTGGACCTTCCTCCCAATTTTCTTTAAGTAGGTCCAACACTCCCCTCGGTTTCCTGCCAGGCAGCAGTTCAAAAGGAAAAAAAATCCCATGGAGGCCTGGGGCACCTCACGCATGTCAAACAACAGAGGGTCTAACCAACACACTTTTAGCAGAAATGCTGCGCAGCGGGACTGCTTCGGGATATCATGTTGTATAATCCACTAGGACTAAAACAAAACAATATCCCCATGCACTTGGATAAAATGGCCCAATGAGGTCCATGTCAATGCACTCAAATGTGACCTCCATTAACGGGTGCAAAGGCACTTTTTGGATGGACAGCTTTTTTACTAACTGGCATTCTGAGCTGGATGCACACCACCAACATACATCCCCCCTTATGTCCCGCCAAGAGAATTGGGCAACAATTTGATCTAGAGGTTTCTCATATCCCACGTGGCCAGCCAAAAGGTTATACTGAGCCACCTGGAAAATTAATTCAGCTTTTAGGCACCAATAACTGAGTGTGTTCCTCTCCAGTTCGAGTGTCACGATTCACTCGGTACAGTCTGTCCCATTACAAAATGGCGCACTGTGCTGCCTCAGAGTGCACCACGTGACCATCAACTTTTATCATCATGTGACCATCAATTTTGATCCATGGCTGAATGTTGTCACAAGACTGCTCCAGTGGAAAATCTTCCATGGAGTGAATCACAGGAATCACTGTGGTCTCCTGAGAAGGCCTCTCAGGTCCCCCGAGCAGTATTAGACAACCTAACAAATATCACACATCTCGACTTGTCATGAGCGCACCTGCAAACATTGTCCCGTCACTATTAAACCCAGGCCAATCCATCCCAAGAAATAGGGGCGCACAAGGCAGTGGTGGACCAGGGTCTGTGAACAGTGAACAGCCTGAGTCCACTACAGCCCATTGTGTACCCCATTGGCACCTTACCGCAACATTGTATGTCTCTCCCAGACCGGGGGAAGGTGTTGGAAGGCCAGCGACTCCCTACGGAAGTGCCCCTATCAGCCCCCTGTGAGTGGGAAACAGCGCCCATAGCTGCTGGGACCTGAGGAGGAAGAGCAGATGACATAAAGTTAAGCCATGGCCTTAAACGTTTCCAGAAAGGACTGCCTCCCCAATCTTATGCAGCGCGATGACCGTGGGAAGTAGTGGCTGCACCGCAGACTGAGACCGAGCCACAGGGTTTTCCAGCACTTGTGTGTACCACTCGGCCTGGGCCTGCAACGCCTCACGCTGTTAGCTGCAAGCAGTTGCTTGTTCCGTTCTGGTGCATAAGCCCAACTCCTCGCTAGCAGCTCCCCTCCTCCTGCCATGAACATCGGTCCCAGCGTCCTACTGCATGAAATGGGGAAAGACATAATCATTTCCTGACTGCCAACTATGCCAGCCAGCCTCCCCTTTTGGTGTTAAATTCAGTGCAATCTGCTGCAACCCTTAGTAACTGACATTTGTATGAATAATTTAAATACTCTCTACCCAAAATGTTGCACTCTGAAAGGGAAACCCCAAAAATATATGCATAAGACCAGCCAAAAAAATACCTGTCCATGCTTTAGAGGTTAACTGAAAGTATGTGAAGCAATAGAACTTTGTTACCATTTAATCCTCACTAATAAAACTGTTCTCAATGTAAGATGATAGATTTACCAAGATTTAATGTTGATTTAATTAATATTTTATATGTTTATTGTTTTTTCTTAGTCACTCGAGACCCTTACTCAGAATTCTTATTTAACTTTCACATCATTGTAGTTATATACAATAAAAAGAGTTTCTCACTCTTTTGAACAAGTAATTAAATGCAACTACTTATACAATAATAATAATAATAATATGTCCTGCATATTACACTTTACTGTATTGCATAAGGAGAAAGAAATACAAAGTCATAAGAAATATATACATAGGAAACACCCTCTGGGCAAAACTTTAAGTGGTAAATTGTGCTGTAGTCATGATACCTCTCCTGAGGCTCCCATGTTTCAGGCTTACAGTGGATATCTTCCTTTGCGGTGCAGTGCAGAAAGGGTGTTTGGCACATCTTATCCAGCCTCTACAGGCATCTGCTGTGATAGGTTAATTTTTTTGCAGTGCTTTTTTTTTTTTTTTTTTTTTGATATGGTCTCTGAACAAACTGCAGCACAAACATTAAAGGTGTTAATGTTAATTCTGTCCAGGCTCTCACAGTCCATATAATAACTCACATGTAATAACTTTATGACCTTGAAATTAATGTGTGCAACAAGAAAACGTGTAGCCTTGTGCATTTCAATGATTGTCCTTTAAACTAGCCATCATTTACGCTGGAAAATTCACAAAGTACACCATAACTCTGACAACACGGTGTTCTAGCTAAGCATTCAAGAATCAAGAATCAAGAATGCCTTTATTAGTCCCACAAATGGGGAAATTGCAGTTAACAGAACATCCATCCAAAACAAGCATAAACATAACACAGACAGGGGGGACAGATGTCTGAGGTCATGCAACCATTTCTCAACGGCGCTACCTTTAGCAGAGAGACAGAAAGAGATACATTGGGATAGTTAGGTTAAAAAAATCATCTCATACTGTGTTCATAAAGAACACCTTACGAGGTTCCAAAAAACACCTCAGCAAAAAGCATATTGCACATATAAAGCCGGGATAGCAGTATGGTGGGTAGGGTCAGGGTCAGGAGGGGATGCAGACGGAGACGAGAGGGTGGGGGCATTGTGGAGCCCAGATGCCAGCTCCCAGCCAAACAGTTCGCTGATAGTGATGGAAGTTCATCAGCGGCCTTGGTACACCAGATCCAGCTTCAAAAATCACAGAGAGGGCTGAGGGGGAGTGCGGCCTTCACACATAGCTCTGGAGAGATATGATTGCCAGCCAAGGCCGGCTAGGGAGCCGAATTCTGATAATGCAGATGTTGTTTTGGAACAGGCTGCTTGTTTTTTCAACAGCCTTCAGTCTCACTGGGAAACCATTCAATAAATCCAATAATCCAAATTCATTAGTTACCGTCCTCACTGTGCAGAACCGTACCTTATCTCCAGATCGAACCCCTCTCACCTGCTACTTCCCAAGTCTACGGCTCAGGTTCATCAGGCTTTGAGTCTGAGTCTGTACCATTCTGGTCAGCCCATCCACCTGGGTCGGCAGCCTCTGCAGATGTCGAACTGCCGTCCAGGTTTTCTTGATTTCTTGGTAAATCAGGTATCCTCCAAGCCCAAACAGAAAAGATACCGCTACCAGATAGCCAAATATGTAAGCGTCTTCCACGTCTTCCACCTCGAGGGCCGAGAAGCACACAGGTCTCCACGAGCTCCAAGAGTCGATGACGTATCCAACCGGGTCTGTTCCAATCGGACACGCATGCTGCCCTTTCCCAGATCTCATAGTAGAAAAAATTCGATCAATGGTCTTGAAGGCCCAGTTTGCCAAATCCATATTGCTCTCAATCTTATTCTTATTCGAACAGTGTGCAAGAGACGCTCTCACAGCAAGCAGCAAGCAGGAAAGATAGGGAGGGCAGGGAGAGAGATAGAATGCGACCGTCCCCGTCAGAGGCTGGAGCAATTGCCATTGAAAACAATGACACAAGGACTTTGATATCTATCACTGACATGTATTGTGAAATAAATTTTATTACTGAGGGCTAAATAGGTAAACAGTTATGTTATACTGCTTGTGAGAACTGTTTTGACAAATGTTAACAATAATTTGAGAAAGTGACTGAGAAAAAATAGTAATGCGGACTGTAGTGCAGTGATGAATCAAATTATTTCCATGAATTTTCCAATTCTCCACCTCTGCTTCTCCTGATGAGAAAATTTACTACATATTATAGAGACTCTTATCACATTAGTTTCCTGCAAGAGGTAGGTTTTTTCAGAAATGTTTTTTTCCCACAGTCCAAAGACATGCACTTAGCGGGGTTAGGTTAATTGGTGATTCTAAATTTCCCATAGGTGTGAGTGTGAATGTGAATGGTTGTCGCTCTCTCTGCGACAGGCTGGCGACCTGTCCAGGGTGTACCCCGCCCTATAAGAGCTGTGCCCCCCACGACCCTGATGAGGATAAAGTGGAGGAGGATGGATGGATGGATGGATGGATGGAAGCCCTGCTAATGTGCGTATGTGTTATTCAACACATGAAACTGCAGAATCAAAATCTAAAAAGAGAGAAACATAACTCAAATAGAATACCTATTTGCTGTTTGTCTGCTGGACATAGAAAACATATAAAAGTAAATACATCACCAAGTCAAAATCTTTAGAGCTGCTCATCTGCCAGCTCATCCTGGAGTTTCCTTTGTTTGCCTAAAAACCCAGAAATGTTCGCTATTTAAAATCTGTGCTTAGTTCTCGTACACTGAAAGAAAAAGAAAAGATAAGCTGTAAATCTTTCAGGTTCCTGGAGAGATTGTCATAATCAACAGCTGCTAGGTGCCCCATTGAGAGCCAGATATTTTTTTCTTTTTCTTTTTCTTTTCCTCGGGGTAGCACCTTGCTTTGGGATTCATCCCAGTTTTATAGATCATAAGTTTAAAGTCTAGTCATTTAAAGTCCATGGGGCAGAACATATTGGATTATATTTTAAACCTGTTTCAGAAGTTATTTCTTTGTACAGGAAAAGGAAATTTGGGTCATTAACAATGTAGTTTTCAGACAATACACAGATGCAGTGGTACAACAAAATATATATAGGTAGTTATAGTTGGAATAGCACAGGGAACGTGTTTCTGACGTTACACATTTCTATTGTTTAACTCAAACCCACTGCCAACGGTAACTCTGAAATGCAAACCATCAGTTCAGACAGTTCAGTACTGACAAGACTTTTCTTCAGTTGCGCAGCAGCACCCTAGACACCTGAGTTACTGTTTCTTTCTCCGCTGGGAAGCTGCATACACCTCTGCTCTTCTGCTGCCTTTTACCAAAGTCTACAAAGGCCTTGAAAGCCTTTTAACAAGTGAAAAAAGGCAGAAATTCTAACGTCAGTTTTTTTTTAAAGTTGAACATGGGAGCCGCGTCAGTTAGCTGGTACCGTGCCACTTGTTCAGAGAGAGCAAAGGAGCGTGGGTGACATCTCTCTCTGTCACACTCTTTCACTCTTACTCATTCTCTGTGTCAATATCCCCTCCTCTCTCAATCTATTTCTCCATCTCTGACTAAACCAGGGTGTGATGACTTTGTGACAGCTCCACAAAAAAGGCCCATTTTGAAGTTAAAATGTGGGGTGCTTGTCAAGGGGGGGGGCTGAGTGGGGGGTCTTTGTGCACATTTGTGTGTGAATTTGTAAATGCATGATGCATGCTAAGAGTGACAGGTGGTGGGCTGAGGGGAGGGGAAGAGGAAGAGAATTTAAAACTGGCTTGACTGATGGCTTGATTGTCAAGGCTGGTTTAAACCACAAAAGATATAAAAAGCATGTATAATCTAAACTTTGTCTTTTTTTGAGAACTTTTTCTTTACAATTTTTGAAGTTACAGAATTAGTCTCCCATTTAGACAGCACTGAAAAAACCAGATAGGAAACAGCCTCATACAATAACCCCAACCACTTGGAGTGGGACGTTGTGCAGTGAACTTCCCGCAGACAGGACACGTTAGAGCTCTACCATGTTGTTAACTTTTTGAAATATTCTATTTTAACCAAAACTATTAACTTCTCCTAATCCTAACCAATCAGTATTGTTTTGTACCTCAGCCGAACCACACAGTGAAACAGCAAACAAGCGAAAGTCTATTGGCCGTCATTCTTTGTCACCACCGTGTCTCCTCCAAATGAAAATGTTGTAGGTGTGTATATTGCCTCCCTAAAAACTGCTAGCAATCCACATTTGATATGACTTATTGATTGTCAGTCTGTTCTCACTCCCAGGGTGTCAGATAGACAAAAAAAGAAAGAAAGAAAAACATGCACAATTGTGCAAACACACATTTGTATCATAAATATAATGTTTGTCTCTGCCTTGTATGAAAAGAGAGCGGAGACAAGATGGTGTTCATCAGTTATGCCATTACATATGATGAAAGACACAATGCAAAAGGACTGAAGACAGAACTGGTGTAACACTGATCATTATTTAAAACTTGCATCACAATAGTTTATAAAATATGTAAACAATCATGTTCAATGTTTTCTTCAAAATTATATGTTTATTTTAAGAACTCAAGCTACAAAGCCGGGACACGGCTGATGGGGATTAGGCGCCTTGTTTAGGGGCACTCATCCATCTATCCTTTCATCCAGCCATCCATCCTTCCTCACAGCCTACCAGCCAAAGAGCCAAGGAGTCCTTGAAGCAGCTCGCCAACATCTCTCCATCCCTCCGTCCATTTTGGCCAGAGCTACAAAAAGTAATTGAACTGCTCATGTAAGCAGCCTAAATGGCAAAAAGACACACACACACACGCACGCACGCACACAATCTCCTGTCTGTTTTGCTCTTTCATTGTCTTCCTTTTAATCTTGCTCTTCATATATTTCTGTTTTCTCATTCACTTTGTCAGAGCCAGCAGTCAGGATCTATTGTACAGTCTTGGACTGAGAACCTTCCTCTTGTTCCAGTGAGAAAATGTGTTAGTGTCCTTCTCAAAACAGGATGGATGGTGTGTGTGTGTGTGTGTGTGTCTACGATTCTCTGTAATTTGTGTGTTGCAGAAACAGATGTAATATCACTGAAAACATCTGTCTCTCATGTGTTGAAGGAGGGAAAGGATATGCAAAGCCCTGCACTTGGCTGGGTTATCGTGTGTGCCAGTGTCTGTGTGTGCCTTTGTATGTATGACTGTTGCACAGAGATGAGCTTTTATTGCTTCATAAATCTGCTTCCAAAAAGCTCGGTGGAGGACTGTGAGTGTAGATACATGTAAGAGTTTGCACTGATACCACATGTGTTCAAGAGAGATTACTGTTTGTCATAGAGTAGATAAAAATCCAAACTGAATTTATGTATAATTGTCCACTTATTAAAATCACTCAAAAAATATTTCAGTTTTTTACTGTTGATCTCACCTCCCCAGGATCTCCTCGTCTATACCAACAGTGTTGTCTTAGCTTAATCCAGGTCTATGCTCAAATTGGAGGTGTCGTTTAAACGCGTCAATCAAAACCAAAAATTCAGGCATCACGCACACACACGTCTACATGTAAGCATTTTCTGACGTCAGTTAGAGCCAGAAACTTCAGATTCAAAATCAAGTTGGTACATTAACAATATATAAGTTTTTTAAATCTAAACAGAAAAATAAACCAAATGAAAAGAAAGTGTTGAGAGCTCAGAGTGAGATGGCTCTTAGAGCACGTTCAGTGTTGGACATTATTCTTTCTTTCTTTCTTTGATACACTGTAAACAGCTTCTGTTTTGTATACAATCAGGACTGAAAATTAAAAACCAAAAAAAGCATCTAATTATCTCAACCTCTGTTGGATTTGTCTGAAATACTCATAATACTCATAATTACATACAATTTTTTCTTACTGCTTATTGAACCCTGTCACATTCAAACATTTTAAAAAAAGTTATCATAAATTAGGGGATTTTGCTTATTCCCACTGTACAAACAGCAGTTCAGTCTCAATTATGGAATAAATGTGTTTTTCATCTGGCAGCTTTATACACAATGTTGACGATTGTTTTTCAAGCTTGTGTATTTGGATGCTTTCAGTGTAATTTGCTATCATGTTGCTGACTCTGATTGTCACATTTAAACATAATTAGTACCTCTTTAGTTCATCTCCTGGCATGCAGGTAATGCCATAAAATATCATTTTGCCAAATAAGGAGGACTAGTGACCAACATGCAAACACAATTACATGATTTCCAACCAGAAGACAGTAGTTTGAGTCCTGTTTGGTATTTTCAGACTAAAGTTTTTGTTTTTGACTTCTTTTTTTTTTAAATACTTTTAAAAAAAAAATATTTATTTTAAATTTAGGCAGCACAGTTATGTTGTATAAAACAAAAACAAGAACTGTCCACAGGCTCAAAATATTTAAAAAAAGCTGTGCTTGAGAAATCGATTTTGCATTTGGCGACTTTTATAATTGGATTTTCTTTCTAGAAATGTGCAGCCCTGCTAACCAAGAAAATTTAAAAAATAAATAAATAAATAAGTAAAATAAATAAATGAACCCTGAACTGGGAGATTGCAGATTTGAAATCTAGACTTACATAGATGAATCCAGTACCCAGACGAAATACAAAGTCTTTCCTCTTCCCTTAGCAGAGTTCATAATCTCTCTTTTCTCCAGTGGAGTTGTTCAGTGCACACAATAACAGACTGTGGTTGTACAGGGCAACCTGCAAATGTCTTCTGCAGCGTTTATGTGTGTGAATTCAAAGTATGTTTCAAGGGAAGAAAAAGAGCAGTTCTTTGCAGAGAGGATGATAATATGGCACTGTGACACCACAATCCTCCACAGAAACAAGTTCTTTGAAAGAGCAATTGCAGCTCATGCAAACTCTTCTTCAGTCATGAAATTCTTTCAGAAGTAGAAATTCTGCTGGTGCAGTGGTTCGAAGTCATTTTCTATCTGTGTTTAATTTTTCTTGTAACAGTTTTGAATACATTATTTAGATGCAACAATATAAAATAAACCCAGCCAAGTCTTACCGTAATAACATATATTTTTAAAGGTTTAAATCTTTTTTTTCAGCCTTTGATATAATAATATTCTAACCTATGCCACTTTAAATGCCAAAGATGCATTTACATCTCTGTAATTTCTATATGTATGAGGCAATCAGATTTAATGTTTATGCAAATAGCAGCATGCCTTAGCAGTCACTTTGGACTTCATTCCTCTTATTTACAGCAGAAGATGTGTAACCACTGTGATTAAACCAGAGTTTCTTTATGATGATTTTAGGTCTTGCAGCATTTTGTACTTACCCATCACAGAATGCACATCACTCAGGATTTCCCTCAGGGAAAAGAAAAAAAAAAAGACATTCTTGCAGCTGAATTGTAAGGTGCACAGCGTTTGCCTTCCTGTGCTTCCACTTCTGCCTAAGGGAGAATGTGTGCCTCTGTGAATTCAGACCTCTTTAAAACTAGCTCAATCCTAAAGAAGCTAGGCATGATGGGCTTAGACCTGAGAGCTTCCTGTAGTTTCTTTTTCATCAAGTTGATTTCCCAAGCAAACCAGCGTCACTCACCCGAGCTCTCCAGCAAAATTCTTTGTGTCGAACTCTGCAAACAGTGATTTTGTATGAAAATTAGGAAATGAGACAGTTGGAATTTTGTGATGGCTAAAATTTACAAGAAAAAGAACAAAAGGGGTGCACGGCTTTATAAATCTGCTGACAATAAATAAATAGAAATACAAAACTTTTATTTACCTGTCTGAGAGTGTGAATCATATCTACTTGCATTAAGCTAAAAACCCAAACTGACTTAAATATTAGCTCTTGGCAGACATAGAAAAGGCTGGAAAAGGTAGCAGCATTTAAAATGATTAAGGATCATGTCTTGATACCAGTGAAAGTCAGACCCACCTGTTAGATGAGTCTTCAGAGTACATCATGTAAGAAGCACGGAGAACATTTTGTACTGTAACCCCTGTGAGCTGCCATCTATCAGTATAACACACTATTTCCCCACTCGGCTGCATCTGATGTGTAACTTACCAGCCAAACACTGGAGAGTCTTTGGGGTGTTTACCACACAAAGGACTCATAAATAACTGGCTGATTTTCTGCTACTATGTGGAAGTGTAAAGTAGATCTATGAGGCACATTTTACTGGTGACAGATCCATTCTTCAGCGAGTATGAAGACCTGTCATTACAGCTACTGTGATACAGGACAACAAAACTACATTGTTATTTTAAAAGCAGATGTTTTTTTTTTCTGCTGTGTCAACAGGCGCCCTAATGTTTGAAGGATATGGTGAAAAATACGAAAGGTGAAAACTCTATTTAAATTTATCAATGTGACATTTTAGAACAGTTTTTATATATGAAAGGATTAGCAAACTTTATATCAGTAACACATAATCAGAACTTCAGGTAAGATCAATGGCCAATGTATTAATTAGATGCCGGCATCTAATTTTGTATTAGAGCATACTTCACTGCAGTGCTTTCTCAGCACAAGTTACATTCAGGTCATCAAAAATACAACAGAAACTTTACTTTACAAACAATGCTTAGGTGGGTGGTACAGGTCAAAGTAAAAATCCATATGAATGCCAGGGAGCCGAGGTTTCAAAACATTGCATTGTAAGTGGAGCTCATGAACTGGCAACATTCTTTAATGCACATTAGAACTCACCTTTAAGCCTCCAATTGCCTTTGTGACTAAATATCTCTGAATAAATTCAAAAATGCCCATTTTGTTTATCTTATATTATTCCATAAGGCCACCAAGAGAGATTGCATAGAAAGGAAAGGGACAGATTGATAAAGGTTCACAGTATTTTTAGATTATTTCTGTGATCACTTTGTATTTAAAGAAAGATTGGATAAAAGAGTGGGTGAAGGAGATAAATGCTCTTAGATAACATAGAGAGGAAGGAGGTTAGGAAGTCAAACTCTGCCCATCATCTAAACTTACTAGTTTAGATGATAATCAACTTAAATTTGATCCCTGTGTGTGTATGTGTGTGAGTGTGTGTGTGCATGTGCAAACCAGTGTTGAACTGTTGAGGCCACTGGGATGTGAGTAGAGTGCTACAAGTGCAATAAAAAGTAGAAGGGGAGAAAGAAGCATGAGTTCAAAAGAGCCTGGAAGGAGGCAGAGATAAGAGAGAAGGGAAGTATGAGGTGATGGAGGAAGAAAGGGCACAGGAAGGGTAAAAAAAAAGAAGGAAGAGGAGAAGCACAGAACTGAGAAGACAAGAAAGCGAGGGGAGAAGGTGCCAGAACAGAATGAAACTGAGAATGAAGAGGAAGACTAGACAGGAAAAGAGTGAAGAACCTTGTTTTCACTGATAAGCACGTATCAAAGCTGCCCTGGCTGTCAGATCAAAGACTTGGCGTCACCACAGAGTCAGCCTTTTTAGGTATCGTATGTCCAGTTAGGCCGCTGGGATTGGCAATCAGTGATGGGGACCAGCTAAACTGACACATGTGGAAGGAAGTAAAATGTAACACAGAGTTCATCTGGACTCTCAGGGATCTCCAGTACACAGGAGGATGAGACAAGAGCTAAAAAATTATGTTAATTAAGTATGGCACATTTTTCATCTCTCGGTTTCTTCTTGATCCTGTGTCCTCTCTTTAAGAAAACCAGCCTTTACAGACATGCCCATCGAAAATCTGCATGTACTCAAAATACATAAGTAACAAAATTTCATTTTTTCTTGTTTGAAGATTTCTGTTTGTTCTGTACTTTCAAAGAAACTATTCAAAACCCAGAGCTGCAAAAACTTGTATGTGCTTTAACTTTTCTGTTTATTATGAATTTATTATCAATGTATTCCTTTTCAGGTCCTGAAATTTATTTTGATTTCTGTTCCCCCTATATATATATATATATATATATATATATATATATATATATATATATATATATATATAAATTTTCAATCAGCCACTGAATGTCAGCCAATGTCTGACACCCACTGAATTATATAAAACACTGAATGGAAATGAGTTAGATTGTTTTATGAAGATTAATGTAATTGGTCAATATTTCCACTGGCTTTTCCAAAATATAAATGTGCATGCATGAGAGAGTGTGAGAAAGAGTGAGAAAACAAAAGCGCTCCAAATTTACCAAAAACACCAGCTCTGTTATGCTCTGTGATGCTTTAAAAATGTCGTCAGACGTTCAGCAAATGATCAGCAAAAACACTTCTCTGTCCCCCTGAAGCTTGTCTTGGATTTGATGCGAGGATTTAACTACAAAAGACCAACTGACGGGCCACTTAAAAGAGCAGTCCTCAACTCAAATAAGCCGCTTTCACATGACTCCAGATTTATTACATTTCTAAAATCAACTGAACTATAAATGGAGCTGGAATGGTGGTATTGGAAATGATAGAGGTCAGAAAGAGAAACGAGGCAAGGTCGAGAGACTTTGATAGAGGAGGATTAAAAGAAATAAACAGTAGCTCGTAGTGTTTTATGATGGGAAAAGACAGCCAGACAGTATAATCAACCATCCTATAATGACTACAGAAAAACCTGTTTTATGTTTTTTGGTTAGAGTCCACAGTCATCTTAGTCAGGTAGCTTTTTGTTATTTTAAACTTTCTGTTACATAAATGGTTGTGCTTCTCTAGTATAGCTTTATTTTTGTGAGGTCCAGCCAAGTGACTATCAAGTAGCAATAACACTACACAGCATGACAATTTGGGCAAAAAAACATCAAAAGCTGACTTACTAAAAAACATTCTCTCTTATTTTATGGATGCTGGTAAAGTGAAGGTAAGTCCAGGTGGGAATATAATAAAAAAGAACGGTAACATAGTGTTGCATCCACTGATTAACAGTATATACCACGTACCATTTCATGTACTGTTTCATACCAGGCTTGCTGTATGGTAGTTTACCATCCATTTCTTCTGCTTATCCGGCGCCGGGTCATGGGGTCAGCAGCCTAAACAGAGAAACCCAGACCACCCTCTCCCGAGTCACCTCCTCCAGCTTATCCAGGGGAACACAGAGGCATTCCCAGGCTAGCCTAGAGATATAGTCTCTCCAGCATGTCCTAGGTCTGCCCTGGGGCCTCTTCCCACTCACCCAAGAGACGTCAGGCGGCATCCAATTCAGATGTCCGAACTATCTCAACTGACTCCTTTCGATGTGGAGAAGCAGCAGCTCTACTCTAAGCCCCTCCCAAATGACTGCACTCCTCACCCTGTCCCTAAGGGAGAGACCAGCCACTCTTCAGAGGAAGCTAATTTCCGCTGCTTGTATCTGTGATCTTGTTCTTTTGTTCACTAACCAAATCTCATGACCATAGGTGAGGGTAGGGATATAGATCGACTGGCAAATCGACAGCTTCACTTTTACAAACAGCTCTCTCTTCACCACAATGGACCAGTACAGCGCCCACATCACTGCAGCTACAGCCCTAATTCATCTGTCAATCTCCCGCTCCCCTCACCCTTCACTAGTGAACAAGATTTAAACTAGCAACTTGTCCCTGACCCAGAGTGGTGCTCCACCCTTTTCTGGCTGAGGACCATGTCCTCAGGCTTAGAGGTGCTAATTCTCATTCCTGCTGCTTCACACTAGGCTGCGAACCGTTCCACTGAGAGGTGGAGGCCACCACCTGATGACAACAACAGGACCACATTATCCACAAAAAGCAGAGATAAGATTCTGAGGCCATTTGACTACGCCTAGAAATTTTGTCCATAAAATTATGAACACATATCACATAGTTTAAAGTTTAAATCAGTTTTGTTAGTTTCTACTGATAGTTATCTTTAAAATAGAAGATTTGCAAATAACTACAAAGCTGTGAATGACTACTAAAGTTTCCTCCTTTGTGCAGCAGGAGCTGTTCGTACTGCTAAATCTCTCAGGGGAAAAAGGAAAAGAAACGATGGCTGTAAAAAGTTCAGCAGTTGCCAGTTTTTTCTTGGCTGGCATTAACCTTGGCTTGTTCAGTATCCAGACATTGAGAAGGTTTCCCTGGTAGCTCAGATTCATCGGAAAGAATAAAACTTCACTGACTTGTTGAGTGTTTTGCTCACACTGTGAATATAACCATTAGACCCTATGTGTTCTACTGTATACTGAATAGTAATGTAATGATCGATGGGCTTGAATACATTGTCGAAAATGTAGACAATAAAAGAAAAGGTTTTATGTTGACCCCCCAACATAAATACCATCATAAGTTAACAAAGAGAAGGACAGGAGAAAAACAACCTGCAAGTATAATGAAAGCCATAAGCAATATAACCCCAGTAGAGAGAACATGATTGTGAATGATGGAATGATAGTGAGTAACTGCCACTGAATAGGAATGGTAATTGCCTCGGGACCCCTTACAATATTTATCTTCTAATAATCTGACTGTAAAATGACTGATCTCTTGACAATTACACTATGGTCTGTGAATCATTATAACATGGAGTGAATGTTAGCATTTAGATTGAGGTTTTAAAAAAAAAGGAGCTCAGATGCTGCTGCCTGCACGTCTGCTGCAGGTTAGCCGTGCAGGGAAGCAGTAGCAGCACCGGTGAGAATTGAGTATTTTGCCCAAGGATTCTTCAGTATGGTAACAAGAAGAAGTGCCGTCTCCCTGTTGACTATAACATAAGAGCTGTGCCCTTCTGTTATGCATCTTTCCATCTTATTAAAACACATCTGAATCTCCAGATCCGTTTAAAATATTGCAGCTCCTGTGTAGCTCTGCCAGTGAAAATGAAAGTGAGCCAGAGGGCAAGACAATGAGCATGTGTGTAGGAATGATGGTGTGTGAGTAAAAGAGAGACACATGGCCAAATTTTATGTGTATGAGTAACTCAACCGATTTAAAGAGAGGGTGCACTGGGGCCACATCCATAAATGAGTGAAATGGAGAGGCATAAACAATGAACACAAGACAATGTGGCTGTGTGTGTGTGTGTGTGTGTGTGTGTGTGTGTGTGTGTGTGTGTGTGTGTGTGTGTGTGTGTGTGTGTGTGTGTGTGTGTGTGTGTGTGTGTGCCTCTGCCTGTATAAGAGTGATATGTGTAAACTGGTGTGTAAATGGCAAAAAAAAAGGGAACATAAACAACACAACGTGGCTCTGTGTGTGTGTCTGGATGTGTGTGTAAATCATCAATTCAGGGTAGTGAAAGTCTGTTTATTCATGCCGTGACCCACATATGCTCCCCAGAAAGGCCTCATCAAAAGCCTTATTGTCCTCCTCCTCTCACTCCCTTCACCTCCTTCTCCCCTTCCTTCTGTCCTCCCTTCCTCTCTTTCTCTTTCCCTCCCCTGCTTGCTCACTCACTCCTTCCATCTCTCTTGGGGTCTTTTTATAAGCCAGGCTTGACAGTCTCAGACAGTCTCCCCCTGCTTTCTCGACTTCCTGAACCCTGTGGTAAAGCGAAACTCTTCAACACACGCACAAATAACACATAGCAGCAGTGGGAAAGTGAGAACTTGATGGCTGCAGTCACTCAGCATAGAGGATCTATTCTGTCTTAATCAACCTGCTCATAGCTGAAAGGTTCCCGGAAGAACCCTGGATCAGAAAGAATTAAGGATATTTTGGATAGTTTTTTTTTAAAAACTTGAATCTGATTTTACTTTTTTTTCCTACAAAATGACACTTGCTTGAACCTGAGCATTGTTGCCAAGTAGTTTGGGTTTAATCCTTGAAATTCTGAACACGACTTACAATGCACACAATCAAGCATTCATCTTTCATCCCATGTGGATCATTTTTCAGATAACCACATCACATGTTGCACAAATTTAAAATACATGTATTTTAGCGTGGAAAAATAAGGCTTGGGATATACCCTGGACTGATCACCAACCCATCACAGGGCTAACACAAAGAGACAATCATACACACATTAACACCTGCAGCCAATATAGAAACACAAATTAATCCAACAAGCATACATCTTTAGAAAAGTGGATCACCTAAAGGACACCCCGCTGGACCCCACCTTTTATAGTCAACGTCCCAAAAGCATCACCCAACTATTATCAACAAGTAAAAGGATTCATGCAGTAATGAAAAAGTGTGGAGAAGCCATGAGATTCATAAATTAAAGAATAGCACTGTTCAGGCCTGCAAAGTTTTGGAAAAGTCAAGTTTTCTTCACAAATATCTGTATAATGGAGTATGTAATTCACTTGACATTATGCTGTTATAGTGTCAGACTTCAGCCTGAGTTACTGCTCACATTTTGATGAGACAGAAGCAGAACTTGGCAGGATGCAGTCACAAAGTTTCACATCTGTGTAGCTGAACGCTCCTGTCAGCATCTGTTAAAGATGAGTGTGTTCCAGCCCAGTAAAGTTACCATTAGAAAATGCAGTAGTGATTAATGGGCTGGAACATCAACAGTGTTATTATGCACCTATTTGTGTTTCCAGACACTGTTGGCTCATTGTTATTTGTGGTTATGAGAACTACACAATGGTGTTGTTTTATCCAAGAAAATGTTGTTATATGGATATGGATTTTCATGCATTCTTGGAGTTTTGTGAAAAATAAAGTTTGGTTTGGGATAATATTGTGTATTTTTCTGGCAAGTTGATAATTATCAACACTGATCACTTAAAAACTGTTCTGCAGTTTCAGGCTGTTGCCAAACAACAGTGTTTAAAATGACAGATATCCACAGCACACAAGGCACTGGGATATAACTCGCATCTAATTCACATTATGTAGATCATACTTAATATCAGAATGCTTCTTTGAAGTTCTGTCGCCACATTTAAATCACTTAAGTAATATTTTTTTAGAATGATGTGAGATTTATATAAAACAGTGATTCTATGTTAAAAAATAAATTTAATATATACGCTTCTACGAATGTATGAATGTGAGTCTTGACAGGCTTCCCAGTTTTTTCCTTACAGTGGCTTTTTGGAGCGCTCAGTCAACATCGGCTGAACTGCTCCTGCACCTCAGACTAGAGCCTGAAATTCTACCTGACAATAAGGGATTGTCTTGGTTTCCAGTTTTCCTTAATGGAAGTCAGCTGTGTGTGTGCGTGTGTGTGTGTGTGTGTGGGTCTTTTTTTTTTTTTTTTTCCTGTCAGAATGTTGTCCCATCAGGAGGCAGTCCAGTGAAAACAAAATGACAGAGAGATCTAAGCAGAGATGGAAAAACAGAAGTAGGAGAGCGGCAGAGAAAGAAATTATGGTAAGGAGATTCCAACAAAAATACAGTGGACTTATGAAGAATTAGGAGGGGTGAGAGTGAAAGGGCAGAATAGAGATGCGGTTCATTTTGAGGTCATTTGCTGCTACCTTCCTTTGTCAGTTTTCTATGAGCATATTTTTTCCTTTTTTTTAAGTATGAGCTCTTACTGTACTTCAGATTTTTGGGGTTTTCTCTGTATTATTGCCTTGAGGCACTTATATAAAGTACCTTAAAGCGACTGATGTGATTTGGTGCTCATAAATAAAACTGAATTGAACTGAACTGAATTTAGAGCTGCACGCGAGCAGCACATTGTGAGGAACTCTGCTGTTAACCTGGAAAATTATGTTAGGTGCAGAAATTGACACAAATGGAATAAAATTAGTAACTAGAACCTTCTTCCATCAAAGAAACTGATTTGTCAAATTCATGACCGTGTGAGTTAGTTGCCACTGCAGGAGCAACTACAGCAGATCACATGGTACCTGGGTTCCATGAGAAAGGGAGAAAGCCTTACCTTCTTCCTTGGAGAGAAGAGACATCTAGCATCTTTCCTGATGACTTAGCTCCTCCCTGCTGCTCCCACCTGATGAATACTCATCACTACAGAACAGACTGAATCCTGGGTGGGACGTTTGCCAGCTCTGTCTATGCATACTGTCAAAGAAACAGCTTCAGTGCTGCGCTTGTCTTCAGGTGGGATTGATAAAGAGAATCTGGTAGGTACTGACCCACCATCTGATCAGTCCATCTTTGTAATAATCCTCAGGTGCTGCCTCACCACGACTGGCCTTAAGAAATTTCATGTACCTGAAAGCGTCTATTACTCAACTCACTGAACAATGAGGAAAAATTACCTTTCTCCCTGTTCTGAGTACACGTTCCATCACTAAAGGAGTAGATTATTGATTTACTGGATGATTGCTCTGCCACATATTGCTCCAGCATGTTGAGATGCTGCCAGATGGCTACAGTCTTTTTGTTTTGGTGTTAAGTAATGCACTCATTGTAACCTCTAATACCTTCTGTTGGTAAGACACTAGCAACAGATTAGACTTTTTTTCTCAATCTTCCAGATTTCAACATATGCTCACAGTAAAATTTCAATATTTAGGTAAATAAATAATGTTATGTAAAGAGTAAATACATCAATTTAAAAGAGTTTGAACCAAAATAGTTTATAGTAAGTAAATAGTTTGTAGTGAAGACTGTAAGATGGGACTACTAAATCAGGGAGAAGACAATGTCAGTGTGCTTCTAACAGCTGGCTTTGACCATAAAACAAAGTCAAAAAAAATATAAACATACAACAATTTAAAGTTCTAAAAAAATTCAATTCAATTTTATTTATATAGCACCAAATCACAACAAACAGTCGCCTCAAGGTGCTTTATACTGTGAGGTTAAGACCCTACAATAATTACAGAGAAAACCCAGGAGTCAAAACGACCCCCTGTGAGCAGCACTTGGTGACAGTGGGAAGGAAAAACTCCCTTTAAACAGGAAGAAACCTCCAGCAGAACCAGGCTCAGGGAGGGGGGGTCATCTGCTGTGAGTGGTTGGGGCTGAGGGGAGAGAGACAGGACAAAAGACACGCTGTGGAAGAGAGACAGAGATTAATAACTAGTGATTAAATGCTGAGTGGAGTATAAGCAGCCTAGGCCTATAGCAGCATAACTAAGGGATGGCTCAGGGTCACCTGATCCAGGCCTAACTATAAGTTTTATCATAAAGGAAAGTTTTAAGCCTAATCTTAAAAATAGAGAGGGTGTCTGTCTCCTGAATCCAAGCTGGGAGCTGGTTCCACAGAAGAGGGGCCTGAAAGCTGAAGGCTCTGCCTACTCCTAAGTATCCTAGGAACCACAAGTAAGCCAGCATTCTCCTTTAGACTTCCCTTATTTCTATAGTCCCTCATTCATCCCGTATTTATAAAGTTCTGCATTTGAATCTAAAGGAAGTGACACACTTTTGAAGAGGACTCTGCAGGAACTTCAGATATTGGTACTTCCACATTGGGTTCATTTCATCCATTCATTTTTACTTACTCATAACAAAATCTCTATATGTGGAATATTTTAATGTTTGTTTACTGTAACATTTAGTCCGTTGCTATTGTAACTCTATCAGTGGGAAATTTATTTCAGTGGAGATTTTTCCAAAAGAGAACGGTTGCTCATGCCTCTCACGTGTGGAAAAAAAAAAACTTTGAGAACTCCATTGTTTACACTATAAGTGTGTCTGCTTTCTTGCATTACCTTTTCCATATACAAAATCCCTGCTTTGGAAGTTGAAAGGAGACCTCGTTGCCAAGCTCTTGTACTTTAAATGGGGCAGCTGCTCCATTTGCTAGAGATTATTCACAACAAAGCCTGGGTTTTGATGGGGCTTACTTGTGCACTTATGGGGGGATTGTTGATGCACCACACAGAGGGAGAAGAATTTTTAGTCAACATCCTTGTGCAAACAATCTTCTTGTCTCATTAAATGTATTTCATGCATGTGAGCTTGGTTTTAGTCACTTGTATCCCAAGTGTATTTTGCTACAGCCAACCTTAATCTTTTCATTTTCATTCCTTAGTTTTTTTTTTCCTCTCTTTTTTCTTTTCAGCACTAAAGTAGTTGCTCACCATATATTACTGGCAGAATTTGCAGAGTTTAATACTACTTGTTGAACACATTATCCTGTCTAATTTGTAGTCTCTCTCTCTCTCTCTTTCTTTTTGCATAAACTGGACCTTCAGTGGTTATTTAACTGTGCAGGTATCTTGTTGGAGCTGAATTCAAAGGTTGTGTGCTGTGCTTGTCCTCTTCCCTCTCAGCTGGCCTCTGTTTCTGCAGCCCCATCAAGACATGCATGGAGTCTCCCGTCAGTTCATTCAGGTATTCTCCCTGTTTCAGGGTTTTTCTAAACATGTCTGTATTTTCATATTTAAGGAGTAATTATCAGTGAATCATGATTGACTGGAAACAGCTGTGACCTTTAAACTTTTTGAACAGCTGTGTTGTGTTAATATTTACAATGCATCTATTATTAAAGAACTGTTATAAAAGATAACTAATTTATTAATTTTTATGATGTAACAACAAAGGAGACAGTTCTGTTTCATAATCAGGAAACAGCTGTTTGTTTAAACTGTAAGGACACAAACAAGGGCGCAAGTGGAGATGTAAGAAAGGACAGCTGTGTGCTGACAAAGAGAAGTCAGAAAGGGGTCAAGAATGGATTAGGAAGATGAAGTAGTAAAGTCAAGTGGCAGAGACAGTGCTATGTGATGCAAAAAATGAATAGCGTCAATAAATGCAAAGAGGTGAGAGGCTTAGAGTAAAGGAGGAGGAAAGGAAAGGAGAAAAAGAAAAAAATGTTATCCAGGGTGGATACTGTCCAAAGAAAATGCTGCAGATTGATGAAAAAGGGGAAGTAAAGAAAAGGAAATGGACTAAGAAAAGTCCAAAGAAAACAGAGCTGGGGATCTCAGAGAGCTAAGAAGTGATGGGAAAGGATTTTGAAAAACAAGAGGCTGAGGAAGGGTGGGCTGAATCGAATAAAGAAAACAGTAAAAGTAAAAAGATGGTATGAGGCAAAATGTAAAAACAATAAAAAAAATGCACAGAGGGATCGCACAGAGACTAATCAACCTCAGAAGACAGACAACAAAACTGACAATAGGGCAAAGGTAGTGAAAAAGAGAAATTCAGCAGAACATAAACAACTTTTTCTCCCAGTGTAGGATTTCTTTTCTTCAAAAACAAACTGAATCACACGTTGACACTTGCCAGATTTTTACACATTAACTGGCCCAATTTGTCTAAATTACAACGTGAATTCATGTAATAATTAAGGGGAAACAATGTAACGATGCAGGTGATAAATCACAACAAAGAAGTGCGTCTCTATAAAATCTTCTCTGCGGAGATCTCCGGTTTAATACCAAAGTAAAAGCAAAATTGGGTTGCTCAAAACTAACTCTAACTTTATATACAATATATGCATTATATGCAATGATTTAAAAAAAGTGGCTCTGACTTTTAAACTCATTGTATATAACAAGTCCAGTGATATATGACCAGAGACAGATGCAACGGTGAAGAGACATGAGCCAAATCAAACAAGAAAAAAAGCTCAGTGCAGAGCTCTGGCTTAGCAGTCAGATTGTATGAGCCAGTTTTTCCTTGAGGACTCTTCATAGGAAAGCCAGTGTGAAGTATGAAAGCCCACAAAAAAAACACAAAATGTAATGTGAAAAAACACAGCAAAACACTGAAATCACTGAAAATTATCGGCCAACAAAGAGAGTTAAATGTCAGTCTTGGGCTGGACAAAGCTATCAATTTAAAGAGGTCTGGTATTTTTTTTTATTTATGTTTTTACTTTTGACAGAAACAGAGGTAATGGTAAAATGTGTAGGCTGACATCAGTAAAATGGTTAAGGTTAAGGACTAACATTTATGCAAATCCAGCAGGAGACACCCAGACAGAAGCACCTTTAGAGCTACACTCCGGGGGTTATGAGAGTCTTTCACTGTAAATGCACCGAGGGCTGTAACAAAGCAATTTATAGGTAGATTAAGTTTCACCCATAAAAATGATTATTCAGTCACAGCAGCAGCTAAAGTGAAAGACTCAGTGTTCAGCACTGCTTTATTAAAGCATTAAAGTCCGTTACCTGTCGTACATGGAACAAATTATGTTGTGTTAGGAATGCATTAACCTTGATGCGGTGTGTGTGTGTGTGTGTGTGTGTGTGTGTGTGTGTGTGTGTGTGTGTGTGTGTGTGTGTGTGCAGTTTTTAGCACAGATCATTCTGAACTTAACATTTATTTTCTTTACTTTTTCCTTTTCTTTCTTTTTAAATATATTGTTTGTCTTTGTTTTTATTACTATTTTCCTGCACTTTACTAACCTTTTAACAATCATTTAATCACTACACTAATTGTGATTTCTATGGGATTTATTCATTTATGTATTTATTAAAGGAAAAATTTATACAAATTAATTACACTGATTTATTTTAATGAAAGAAATGCATTAGCTTAGTATTGATGTGTTTGTTACAGTGTGATTGATTGCACCTTGACTGTATTTAAGAACGACTTAGCACCAGAGGAGGCTAAAGGGGTGTAACTTATGGGGTTGAAAGATCTGACTTTTGGCTATGAGCTTAATACTCAGCAAATACTCAGAAAAAAAAATCACAAAACTCACACAAGCACCTAAAAGGTTTCATGCATCAATACTTTATTATATGTCTCCATAGAGTTTAAATAGACTCACACACCCACACAGCCACACACACACACACACACACACACACACACAGGTCCTTTACAACAAGGAAGCAATTAATCTCCGATTAGCCAGGCCAAGAAGCACCAGGTGTTTAATTAGTTACATGTGTGTGTATATGTGTGTGTATGTGTGAATGTGTGTTGGTGGGGTGCTCTCAATGGAAACTGGGTTGATTCATTGCCACATTAAGGCTGGGGTGGGTGGCACATCACATGTACGTATGTGTGTATATGTATGTGTGTGAAAGAGAGAGAAACAGAGACATTGAAATCCTTTGTATACTAATTGGGTTGAAACGGACTCACTGGCATACTGGGGCAGGAGAGGATGTGTTTTTGTGTGTGCCTGTGTGTGTCTGTGTGACAGTTAATAGAGATTAAATTGATTCACTGGCTGGCCTGTGTACTGACCAGGGGTGAGCCTGTGCATCTACTGGGAAAGAGACAGACAGATGGACTCAGGAAAAGAGAGAGTGAGAGAGATCATGATTGACTAGGTGGGTCTTGCATGACACTTAAAGGTTGTGTTTAAGTCCAACTTGCACAGCTGCTGCATGTGACAATCAGTATGTGTGTGTGAGTGTGTGTGTGTTGATGGAGCATCTGGTGTCTTTCTGACATTTTCAACTCCTGTCAGCACTAGCTTGACATCTCTGACATCAGTGATTTCTACAGACACGCACACATGCACACACTGCTAACGCTAGTTCAAAATCCTTAAAACAAACCCCACAATTTTTTAAGGACAGGTATATTTGTACCTTTGATGTTGATCGCTTGCAGTTGACAGCTCTAATAAGTTATATATTAAAATAATCGTAATTTATATTACATTTTTCTATTATTTCTGTATCTGGTGCACAGTATTGCTACATCAGCACTAGCCTTTCAAGTGGTCAAACACAAAAAAAAAAAATACATTTATGAATGTCTATTCTGTGTTCATCACTGTTTTCTGCTTGAATCTCATGAATACCAAAGAAAAACTTTGTAGAAGGGGATCCAAAAATGAAGGAAGAGTGGCTGAATCAACAAAGGTCAGTTTTACAGTTGATGCACACATGATTTCCCTTCATATTGTTTTTTTTTACTTAATAGGGCATGAAGAAATAAGAAGGGAATGGGAAGATACAGAGAATTTAAGCAGAGTTTATTTTGATTTAGACATTCTGAGATAAAACCGCACGAGAATCGTAAATGGCTTAGCAATAAAATAAAATAAAATAAAATAATGATCCTGAATGAGTATCTATCTATCTATCTATCTATCTATCTATCTATCTATCTATCTATCTATCTATCTATCTATCTATCTATCTATCTATCTATCTATCTATCTATCAAATATCAAATATGGAAGAATGTAAATATAAATGGATATAGATATGCATACATATAGAGTATAGATATGCCTGTAGTGGTACAGGATGCAACAGATGGTGACCAGTTCTGGGGTATTGACCTCAAATTGAATAAAAGCCACAGAAAAGTCACAGGTATAGGGTAGCCAGACATAATATGCCTGTAATGTTTTTAAATGGTTTAGATTTCCCAATGAACTTCCTTAACCCGTACTTTACAAAGACCACAGACATGTATACAGCAAGCACACACAGATGTCATATGGTCTTCATTTAGTCGTGTGTAATGAAGTTAGCTTGGGCTGGAGTAGGATCATATTGTATGTATTATACATTGTGAATGTGTGATGAGTTGAGGGGCGAGTGAGTGGCAGGTGAAGCTATGCTAACAAGATGCAGATTGAGAACATGAGGATTGCATCTGATCTCCAAACAGAACTGCTGAACTCTTTGCATCACATTTCAACTTTTTAATGTTTTTTTTTTTTTTTTTTTTTTTTTGAGAAACAAAGCAAGGATTAGCACACTGTGGGTTTGAAGAGGCAAATAAAGTGAACAAAGGTAAAACAAAAAGAAGCTCCTTCAGTTCTTTAGTGTCTTTAGTGAGATGAAAGCAATCCAAAGTGTAAAATGTAACAGCTCAGTGTATGATAGGTGGAGGGCTGCAATGAATTAATCCATTCTTCCATTTTCTGCTTCTCATCAAAATGTGTTATTGGGTAAGCAAAGTAGCCAAGACACCATCGTCTTTCCTTTCCTTTGAGGAACTCTAAGGCCAGATGGAATATATTATCCATTCAGAACTTTCTGGATCTCACCCAGGATCTCCTCCCAGTCTGTAATCTTTCCAGGAAGAAGATCCTGATCAGATAATAGAGCCTTTAGCTGGTTTCCTTTAACACGAAGGAACTTTGATTCAAATGCCTTCCAAATGTCCTCATTCCTGACTACAATGTGCTCTCAAACATAGCCTGGTAAGTATGCGCATGGTGAACAGTATCCCATTGACTGGATATTCACCTGTCACTGTTAATGACAGCGATGAATAAAAAGGTCTGTTGAACTTTACGGAACTCTTACATATTCAGAAAACTGTGGGTCCTTAGAAAGGCTTTACAGCTTGACTCTTTCATATAAACTAATTAACTATCATTGTATGGTTTATTGGATTTAAATGACTGCCATTAAAATCTGCCATGGCTTCAGACTTGCTGTAGCTTTTTTGAACCACTTAATGCCTTAGCCATACTCCTGTGACAAAACTGTAAATAGCCTTTTTAGCCTCTCTCTTTTTAGGGACCGCGCCTAAAACCTGCACGAGCTCACACTGAATTTAAACTTGGAAAAACAAATGTCTTTGATAATTTGTGCCAAAGAAGGAGAAACTCTGTGTCCTCGTCTTTGCTCAAATTGCCTCAAGCTACGAGACTCTTAGGAACAGAGTTACTTCAAATGATAAAAACTTTTAAAGTCTATCTTTCACCATCAAAAGTTCTACCCTGACATAAAGTAAAAACCTTCCTCACGAACCGAGCTGGGCATTGAGACTCCGCCATACTGTTTTATCTGTCTACTCTGTCTTTATTCAGTCACAATAGGCAGGGTAGATATACAGTAGTAGCTGGGTTGTCACCTCATATTCAGTACCCCTACCCATACTTCCACCTGGATTCCAATTTTCTGTAATCTGCTGGCCCAGAAGGGATTGAACAGCTCCCTCCTTCTGAGAAAACCTTTCTTCCAACAGCTACTTTCTACCTCTGTAGCCTAGCAGTACCCTCCTCCCAGCTTTCCTTCTTTTTGTAGTTGTAAGCTGTGATCTTCTGTCAACTCCCATCAGACAGGTCAGGTGGAAGACAAGAGGAAGAAAATCTCACTGACCTCATCCTCTTTCTGTCTTCTTCAACAGAAGAGAAAAAGAGTAGGTGGGGAAAGACTTAGGTTACCCATCTTGTTGTATTTTTCACATTTTAATGTAGCTTGATATTTAAATTCAAATCTAAGATGTCAAGTTAATGATATAACAAATGGCTTCAGATTGTCAGTATTTATTTGGATTTTCGCTGCAGCGTTATTATGGACATTTTAACAGTAAGTATCAAAGTGTAACCCACAACAACACCTTTCTCTCTAGGTTTGGGAGGCACTAAATCGAGTCCACTGATAGTAGCACAGCACAGTGGGTTCAGTTAAATGCAATAAACAATACAGTCTGAATCATGTGTAGAATAATATAACAATATATAAATTAAGACCAAAAAGTGTCAGATGGGAAAAAACTGTTTAAAGTCAGATTAGATTGAGGTCAGAACTGTAAAAGTCAGTTGACCCTGCACATTTCCAGGTGACTGGCTTGATGCTTTCATGAGGCAGAAACTTCATCACTGGATGGCATTACTTTGGCCTCCAGTAACACTGTGAGAAATCTTGGAGTCATTTTTAACCAGGATATGTCCTTCCAGCTCCAAGCGGTCAGCAGATGACTGTCCCTCCCTGAGCCTGGCTCTGATGGAGGTTTCTTCCTGTTAAAAGGGAGTTTTTCCCTCCCACTGTCACCAAGTGCTGCTCATAGGGGGTCGTATTGACTGTTGGGTTTTCTCTGTATTATTGTAGGGTCTTTACCCACAATACAAAGCACCTTGAGGTGACTGTTTGTTGTGATTTGGTGCTATATAAAGAAAAAAGAAAAAACTTTGCTGCTAAGTTACAATAAAATTAATATAAAATAACTGAGATGCTAGCTTATACTTTTACTGGCAGTCTTAACTGTTCAACTTCAGTCGCCGGTCTTACTTAACGCTTATTATTTCATAACCTTTGTATAATTCAGTGTTCATACATGATCACCAGCAAGCTAAACATGGCAGCTCTTGTGTGCGTGCGTGCGTGTGAATTTGTGCATTCGTACACTGGGGAAATGGGGAAATGACACCATTGTGTTATAATACATTTGACCTTGAACCAATATACCTGCAACATTTTAAAGAATATATCCCCCCATCATGTCAGATGTAAGACTGTGTGTTAATTACCCTACCATTAGCTTCCAATTTACAATACACTGTGAAATTGATGTAATCTTGAACACACACACACACACACACACACACACACACACACACACACACACACACACACACACACACATATATACTAATAGAGAACTCATTAAGCACAACTTTCAGGGTCACAGAAACAGAGAGAAGGAACAAATGTGAGAAACAGGGGTAGAGAAAGGCTTGATGAGAAGATAACTAACAGGGATAATAAGACAGAAAGCTTACGAGACTGTGAAATTAAAGATTGAGGAATACGGGCAGCATGGAGTAGTGATGAGAAGAGAACGAAGGACCAGTAACCAGTAACGTGATTGAGAGTTTTAAGAGACAAGACTTGTGAGGTTTACAAGAAGCTTTAAGTAGGCTTTAGGGGGTGTTCTGGGTTTTTAAAGCTTGTTGTTTGATGGTTCCGTACAATTCCTGTGGGCGTGAAAGCCACTTTGGGGAGATGCGCACACCTACAAAAACCAAGGGCAGCAGCTTAATAGAGGACAGGCAGTTATCCAAGATTTGTTTCACACACACACATGCACACACATATATACATATATAAAATGAAAGCTCTTGATGTGCTCTATCTACTGTCAAAATTATAGAAGTAAAATATTAATAGACATAGAGTTATTCAACAAAGACGAAAAGACTTAACTCTGAATGCACATAAGAAGTTGGTGCCAAAAGGGTGTAAGTGCATTTATAACAAAGACAAGATTATTGTTCATTAAGCATTGTGTCATAAATTTATAAAAAGGAACATGCTTAAAAACTAAAATCAGTATACAAAGTAAGAGCAAACTGTGGTCATTTTTTTGTTTAGGCTCTCCTGTAAAGTTGGTGAAAGGTCACTTACGCCCCTGTGGCTCCAAGCCCTTGATATATATATAATTTAAATTGCTAGCTCTTTTTTGTTTCATATGTAAAAATCTTGCTCAAAAATCAGTCTTGTTCAAATACATACAGTCCAAACCACAAAGGGGCGGGGTCCGTCCAGGCTGTCAGTAATTTGTATTACTAAACTAAAAAGTATTTTCACATTCTTCTTGACTGGTGTTCCTCTGCCTGTGTTGCTGAAGTATCACCATGGACAGTGAAGGGAATTAGATTAAGACTCATGATCAGTGCCTGTATTGTTCTTTCTGCATCCACGATTATGTGAGGGTCTGCGTAGTTCTGAATGAAGTATATGGTGAATATGAGGCTCCCTGTGGACTACACCACAAGGGCAAGCAAAATCCATGTGGGCTGGGAACAAGTATAATGAAACAAATACACAGTCATAACGTTTTGTAGTTATCCATGTCTCCATTCACAAGCTGGTAAAATCCCAGCCTAAAACTTTCTCAAACAGGGGTTTCAGCTTGGATTGGGTTTGCACAGTTTATTAAGCTTACTTGAACCTAACTGAATCATGGCTTATGCATCAATCTAATCCAACTAAAAGGGTTGGTTATTTTAATGAAAATTAGGTCATAGCCAATTATCAACCATCATACAGCTAGAAAGAGACATCATTTAAGTTTCATATATGTTTTTTGGATCCAGGAAATTAAAATCTATGAATATCTTTCCAGCTAAGTAGCTGGTGCAGTGCAATTAAGGTCTAAAGCCGTGTCAACAGTGGAAACAATTTGCTCTTTGCACATTGCTTTGAAGCTGACACCTGGTCGCTTGCAGACATTCCTGGCTGCCTAGGTAACCCTCCAATGTATTCACTACCAGGTCATATGCCAACCAACGGTATTCTACACTCACACTGGAAGTCACTTCAACCACTTGCCTTTAAGTTGAGAAAAACTTTGAAAGCATCATCTTGCATCCCCCCTACTATGGGTTATTGAGGGCCAAGTAGCACTGGAATAAAAGTTCTAAAATACGGTACTATCCGAGGTATGATACCTCTGTATCCATCACAGGTACGGACAATATCCCGATGAATGCGTATCTTGACAGATACGGTTTTTAGATTTCTCCGTAAATGGACCTTGCGTGACGCAAGGTAAACACAGACAGCAATTACGAGCAAGACTTCCTTTTATCTGTTATGAACTGATACAAAGCAGCAAGTTCAGCCTTAGGGCCCAACCTAATTCACAGCCATGAAAATCACGTTGTTTTTCTTGTGTTTTCTTAATATGATATCAAATTTTTTCCTCTGCAATACTCTATGGCAGCCCTAGATCCGTCAGTCATAAGTGAAATTTAGCACACTTCTTCAGGATAAGTGACATTTGACCTTTAGCGGGTGTTTTAATTAGTAAAAATATTTTTGACCAATAACGGCTCATGTGTTCACATTCACAATTAAATTTTTGTTCCTGTTAATACTGTCAGAGGTCCTGAGCCTAATATATTAATTGCCAAGTTTTGATGTTGACTGAATTGATTGAGCCACCATATTGGATTTTATACAAAGTAAAATCCCTTTTTTCACAAATTTTAGCAAATTTTGACAGATTTTCACTAAACTTTCAAATGTAATATTTGTTTGCAGAAGCATTTGTCCACAACAATAAATCAAATTTGATGGCAAAGCCACCAAAAAGATGTGAGCTTATATCTATACAATGCTTCAGCCTATCAAGACCAAACTTCACAGTAGGCTTTTAGACCCCTTCCCGAGGATGCACAAGGAATTTGATGTGATTACACCTTTGGGGGCTTCTGTAATAAACAAAAGTGTTGGCAGTCTATTCTAAAGTCAACTTTTCATCCATCCATCCATCCATTTTCTTCCGCTTATCCGGGGCCGGGTCGCGGGGGCAGAAGCCTAAGCAGAGAAGCCCAGGCTTCCCTCTCCCCAGCCACCTCCTCCAGCTCATCCGGAGGGACCCCAAGGCGTTCCCAGGCCAGCCGAGATACATAATCTCTCCAGCGTGTCCTGGGTCTACCACGGGGCCTCTTCCCGGTGGGACATGCCCGGAACACCTCACCCAGGAGGTGGCCAGGAGGCATCCTAATCAGATGCCCGAGCCACCTCAAGTGGCTCCTTTCGATGTGGAGGAGCAGCGGCTCTACTCTGAGCCCCTCCTGGATGGCCGCACTCCTCACCTTATCTCTAAGGGAGAGGCCAGCCACCCTTTGAAGGAAACTCATTTCTGCCGCTTGTATTCGCGATCTTATTCTTTCGGTCACTACCCAAAGCTTGTGACCATAGGTGAGGGTAGGAACGTAGATCGACCGGTAAATCGAGAGCTTCGCTTTTACGCTAAGCTCCCTCTTCACCACGACGGACCGGTGCAGCATCCGCATCACTGCAGACGCAGCCCCGATCCGCCTGTCGATCTCCCGTTCCCTTCTCCCATCACTCGTGAACAAGACCCTGAGATACTTAAACTCCTCCACTTGAGGCAAGAACTCGTTCCTGAGCCGGAGATGGCACTCCACCCTTTTCCGGCTGAGGACCATGGCCTCAGACTTAGAGGTGCTGATTCTCATGCCAGCCGCTTCACACTCGGTTGCGAACCGTTCCACTGCGAGCTGGAGCCCCCCCCCTGATGAAGCCAACAGAACCGCATCATCTGCAAAAAGCAGAGATGAGACTCTGAGGCCACCAAGGAAGAAGCCTTCCGCCACCTGGCTACGCCTAGAAATTCTGTCCATAAAAATTATGAACAGAATCGGTGACAAAGGGCAGCCCTGACGGAGTCCAACACCCACAGGAAACGAATCCGACTTATTACCGGCTATACGGACCAAGCTCTCACTGTGGTTGTACAAGGACTGAATGGCCCGCAACAATGGGCCAGACACCCCATACTCCCGCAGAACCTCCCAAAGGACACCCCGAGGGACACGGTCGAATGCCTTCTCCAAGTCCACAAAGCACATGTAGACTGGTTGGGCAAACTCCCACGCACACTCGAATATCCTTGAGAGGATAAAGAGCTGGTCCCGCGTTCCACGACCAGGACGAAAACCGCATTGTTCCTCCTGAATCCGAGGTTCGACTAACAGACGCACCCTCCTTTCCAGCACCCTGGCATAGACCTTACCGGGGAGGCTGAGTAGTGTGATCCCCCGAAGGTTGGAGCACACCCTCCGGTCTCCCTTCTTAAAGATGGGGACCACCACCCCGGTCTGCCAATCCAATGGCACTGCCCCAGATCTCCACGCGATGTTGCAGAGGCGTGTCAACCAAGACAGCCCTACAACATCCAGAGCCTTCAGGAACTCAGGGCGAATCTCGTCCACCCCAGGGGCTCTGCCACCAAGGAGTTGTTTAACTACCTCAGTGACCTCACCCCCAGTGATGGTCAAGTCATCCCCCTCATCCCCAGACTCTGCTTCCACTACAGAAGGCGTGTCAGTGGGATTCAGAAGGTCCTCGAAGTATTCCTTCCACCGTCCGACTATAGCCTCAGTTGAAGTCAGCAGCACCCCCCCCCGCACTATAAACAGTGTGAGTGAAGCACTGCTTTCCCCTCCTGAGTCGCCTGACGGTTTGCCAGAATAGCTTCGATGCCGTCCGAAAGTCTTTTTCCATAGCCTCACCGAACTCCTCCCACACCCGAGTTTTTGCTTTGGCCACTACCCGAGCTGCATTCCGCTTGGCCTGTTGATACAAAAGTGTTGGCAGTCTATTCTAAAGTCAACTTTTCAGCTACCATCAAATCACTTTAAATGCTCTTGAATACCATTTTTCTTTGTTAATTATTTTAATTTCACTTGATTAATTAAGGTGAAATCAGCAACATGTGAAAAAGCGATAAGATTGTTTCTTCTGGATCACTGGCTATAGAATAGAATAGAACTTTAGTGTCATTATACATACAATGAAATTAATCATCATACATACAACGCAATTTGTTCAGAACAACCATCCAAGAGAAGGACAGACAAGACTAACATAGGGGGGATGGGTGTCTATGTGGTTATCATAAGAGGTGGTGACTAAATCCTTTTCTACTGTTCTCTAATAGGGACAGATAGAGACAGCAAAAGAACTGTGGCTGTATTACAAGTACCTGGGGAACTGGGCAATTAGAGTACTGTGGGCATACACACATACAGCAACAGCTCTTTTCAGTTCTTTGCTGGTAACACACATGTCAGATTACGTATACTTGCAACAACACAAACTAACAGCTACAGCTGAGGGACTCTTAAAGCACTGATTTTATGTATACAGCAGTAGTTATGAGTAAAAGAGAAATAAATTACCTGCAAGAGCACACACGTGCTCATTGACAAACACCTGAAGTTTGATGTTAGTGATATAACACAGGCATGTTATTCTCATGTGCTGGACAATGAGGGTGGTTAAGCAGCCTTAATGAAATTGTTCATTTGATGCCTACAAGGCAGACTCATCAAACAACCTGTCAAACCACTCGTGTTGATATTTGTCATTTACACGTCTAATACTCTGTATGCAGTGTTTCCACATTGCTCTCTCTCTCTCACCTGTAAACAAAGGTGTACAGTAGCTCAAGTAAAGAGAAGTTGAAACCCAGCCAGATTAAATTGACTTGATTTTGTATTCTGTTGTCATATTTTTTAATCTTCATTTTTTTGGCTCCAATAAAAACATTTTCAACTGTCATAAAGGTTTCCTAAATCAATTTTCACTGCCTATATCAAGCTGTGCTCAGCATAATCACAAAAATATTGACTATTGTATTCAAATGCATAAAAAAAAAAAAAAAATATATATATATATATATATATATATATATATATATATATATATATATATGCAAAGGCAAATTATGAATAGTTTTCTTTTGATGAAATAATAAAAGGTATGGGGACATTCTGTCAGCATCCAGGAAACAAATGTAAAATGATTTGTAGCTGCATGCATGAGATATTCCAGGATCATCACTAAGTGACCAAATCGACTCAAAGTGTTAACATTGTTATGGAAATACATACCATCAACAGATGTAGACTACCTCTGCTGGCCCCTGTCCATATTTCTCCCTGCCTCTCTCAACCCATTCATCAGTTCTTCATCATAACCCACCTGCCCCTCTTTCTCCATTTCTCAGCGTTCTCCCAATCTGTCTCTCAGTAGGCAGTCTCCATGAAAAGGTGGCTCTCTTTTGAATCGGCTACCTCTTTGAAGTCTAGCCCAACTCTTCTTCCCATGTATGAAATCAGCCTTTCCTCTTCTCTATTTTCCCTCTCATCTCTTCACCTCCTGTTTTATATCCTCATCTTGTTCTGTTACTTTTCTGCCAACCCCCCCCCCCCCCCCCCCCCCCCCCCCCCCCCCCCCGCTTTATTACCCAAGCAACTGGTGGTTCTTGTTTTCTGTGACTTATCTTCTTTCTTCACTTTTGTCTTCTCTTCCCTTTTGATCCAGTAAGTTCCAAGTATTTTTTTTCTTTGGCTAGAAGGCTTTTTTTTCATTGACATGACTTGACGTGACTGGTCCACTTTTCAATTCGACAACTTTTGTGCACTTTATTAGGCTGAGACTACCTTTGCTCACCAGAGGTCTTCCGCTTGAAGTGTTGAAGAAACCTTGCTATCTGTCACCCAGCAGGTACATTATAACATATAGTGGTACCTATCTGCCATCCTTGGAGGAAATGTTGTGGTTCAAGATGTATGTGCAATCCACATATTGTGTGTGTGTGTGTGTGTGTGTGTGTGTGTGTGTGTGTGTGTGTGTGTGTGTGTGTGTGTGTGTAGAACATTTTAAGAGCTGCACCTCATTTTACTTTTTTACAAATGCTGTTTACAGAGGCTGGATATAAGCTAGAAATATCATCTGGCTTTATTTTTTTTTGCAGTCTAGAAAAAATTGGATACAGTTGCATGTAGTCTCAGTTTGAGCTCATGTAAATTTTGCAATGTGGCGACATAAAGAGGATGGAGACAGAAATTAACTTTTCCGTACTTCAAGTCGAGCGAATGAGGTAACTACCAATGACAGTACAGGACTGCGCTGATTGATGTGACACAGTAAATACACTACAGGGTTTCCTAGGCAACTGGAACCTGGAATGTCTGTGAGCAACCAGCCGTCAGCATCAAAACGATGTGCAACAAGCAAATTGATTCCAGTGTGGATTCAACTTTGTTCCAAAAACAGTTAAAGCAACTTAATGTTAAGCTACAGCATTTCATTGTAAAATACAGCAAACCCAATTAGTTTCCTGCCCAAACAACATTTTACTGTGCCAAACTGTGGGCTTGTGCTTTAAAGTAAGAGCACAAATGTGAAATCTCATGAGTCATGGAAAATTGCCATAGGACAGGAAGACAAGTACTATATGAAAGGGAAACGCAAACCTCAGTGGCAGATAGGAGATATTGAGCTTTTATGAAATATGCTGCTTTTGATTTGCTACTATAAGAGCTATATTTTAAACCTGTTATTACTGATGTTGGTTTTAAAGTTGGACAGTGATTTTAAATTGGACAACCAAATCAGAGCTGTGGTTAAGTCCAGTTCTTATAATTTAAGGCAATTGGCAACAGTGAAATCGCTTTCTTTCTAGGCACCGTTTTGAAACATGATCCATGCTGTATTTCATCTCCTGTGGACTACTGTAACTCACTTTATGTGGGAGTCCCTGAGTAATCTGAGTATCCTGCACCACTTGAATATCCTGGCTATCCTGAACCTAGGCTGCCCAAGCTTCCAGAACAGCAAGAAGACTCCAAGCCTTCTGAATCTTCAGACCCAGGACCTGCAGAACTTCCGGAGTCAGCAGAACCTGAGCCTGTGTGCCCTGCTGAGCAGCCCCAGTCTGAGGAGCACTACACAATACCACCTGAGTCCAAGCCCAAGTCTCCCGTGTTGTCTGAGCATAAGGTTTCTACTCCTCTTTGGTTGCCAGCCCCCAACCAACCATCACCTAGGTCTCTTTCACCACTGGCCTCCGAAGGGGCTCTTTCTCCACTGGCCTTCATAGGGTCTCCTTCACTGCCAGCCTCCAGAGGATCTCCTTCACCACTGGCCTCTGCTCAAGCCTCCAGAGGGATCCTGTCTCCATCACCTCCAGCCTCTGGGTAGAGGTAGAGGCTGAAGGGGTCCTCCTCCTCAAGAGATGCTGGCCACTAGCTAAGCCTCCTGAGAAATCCTATTTCCTTCATCACTGCCAGCTCCTTCCTCAGCCACCAAAAGATCTCCATTGTGGCTGTCCTCCAGAACAGGTTTGATTCTGTCGCTGGCCTCCTGGCCAGTCCCTAGAACAGCTCAGACTCCATTGACCCTCAGCCTCTAAGGGGACTCTGTCACTACTTGTGGCCTCCTTGACCTCTGGAGAGGTCTCTCTGTTGCTGCTGCCAGCCTCCTGGCTTTTTGGTGTCATGTATTTATAGTGTTCTGTGTCTTTGTGTTTTGTCTTCTGGTTGCTTTTTTTTAATGGTTATAGTCATAGTTTTGTCTTTATGTTTTCTTGGTTTTGGTTTTCTGATCTAGTTTTCTTTGTGATTATAGTTATGTTGTATAGTTAAATTCCCTAGGTTTCAGTTTTCCTGCCTACCCGGTGTTCCTCCTATCTCGCTGGAAGGTCACCATCCCTTTGTTAATTTTTTTTTTTATGTTGCTTCCTGTTTTGTTTTGGTAGTCTTTTGCTCCTTGTGTCTAATATTCAGTTTTACTTCCTTTGTTTCAGAGTATTCCACCTGTGCATACAGCTATTCCCTATCCCCCTAATTAGGCCTTTTGTATCAATACTTTCAGTCATCCTTTGTCTTTTTTGTGATGTCTGTTATCTTCCAGTTGTTCCTTTCTATGTGAATTTGGATTCTGCTATGTATTCTGTTTCTCTACATTTTTGGACTCCTGTTGCTTTTTGATTTTTTTTTTCTTTTCCATGATTAATGGTATGCTTTCTGATAAACCTGCCTGCCAGTAGAGTCTGCCTTTAGGTCCTTACACCTGCAATTCATGACTGATGGTACCAGCGACTTCCTGGTTCGTGTGAATATTGCTAAAATACTCATGAAGTTTTGAAGTTACTCTGATTCCACTTATTGCATATTTTTTCAGCATAATGTATTTGCAGTTGTAATTATATATATATATATATATATATATATATATATATATATATATATAGAGAGAGAGAGAGAGAGAGAGAGAGAGAGAGAGAGAGAGAGAGAGAGAGCTTGTCCTCCAAGCTGCACAGGCTGCACTCTTCTGGACAGAGAGCTCGGATGTCGGTTCCTGGAATCTGCTGGAGCCATTCTCCCAGTTTGGGGTTGAGCTTCCCATGTTCCTTCTTCTTGACGTTGCCATTACTTGTATTGCTACGGCTTTCTTCCTTTTCTTGTCCACCACTACTATGTCCGGTTGATTAGCCATTAGCCTGTGGGATTCCAAGGTACTTGCTTACAATCCCCTCAGTTCTATCCACCTTCCCTCTCTTTGTTACTACCTGACTACACTTCTCCAGTCCGAATGACATTCCAAAGTCATTGCTGTTGATCCTAGTGATGTGGATCAGTGAATCAATATAGCGTTCATTCCTGGCATACAGCTTGATGTCATCCATGTACAGGAGGTGGCTGCTGTTTGCTCCATTTCATAGTCGGTATCCATAGCCAGTCTTGTTAATGATCTGTCTGAGGGGATTCAGGCCTAACTTGTATAGTTCTTGGCATTCACAGAATCCATGTGTGCAGCATAAAGTCATAGGCTTTCTTGTAATCAGGCAGTGCATAGCTTGGTCAGCCTGGTCTTAGAGTCTCGAGTGACTGCTCAATCTACCATAGCTGGTGTTTTGTTCCCCTGGTATCTCTGCCAATTCCTTTCTGGGCCTCGCTCGTGTATTGTGCCATGTGCCTGCTCATCTTAGCTGCTATTAAGCCAGACAGGAGTTTCCACGTTATACTGAGGCAGGTTGTTATTGGCCGGTAGTTGGATGGGACCGGTCCCTTCTGGGGGTCCTTGGGGATCAGAACTGTCTGACATTCAGGCAGCCATTCGGCAGGTGTCTTAGCCTTTAGCAGCTAGTTCATTTGTGCTGCCAGGTGCTCATGGAGTGCAGCTAGCTTCTTTAGCCAGTAGGTGTGAATCATGTTAGGGCCTGGTGCTGTCCAGCTCTTCATATATGAGACTTTTTCTTGGATGTCTGCTACTGCGATGGTTACTGGAGCCTGTTCAGGGAGGTTGCTGTGGTCTGCTCTTAGATCCACTAGCCACTGAGCATTGGGTGTTGTGTGTTGCATCCTTCTCCCATATGCTCTTCAAATATTGCTCCATCTCCAGCCTTTGTGGGGGTGTTGTTCTCATATTGTTCCCTTGCCACTGAGAGAACATCTGGTTTATTCTCCTGGATTCTATCTCTCTGGTACACCTCTTCATTGGTTAGCCAAGGCTGTGTAAGGCTTCAGGGATGGACAGCTCGTTGTACTTCTTGGGCACCCCTTTCTTCATCACATCTTTCTGTTGCTCTGATAGCTGGCTAACTTCCCTCCATGCTGCCTTGATCTTAGCCTCTAGCTGTCTTTTCCATGGAGGGTACTGCTCCTTGTGGCTGTTCAGCTAGTGATAGATGTAGCAATACCAAGAAACAGCAACATCAGAAAGAAGGAACAAGAGAATCATGATAAATTCCAAGGGCTGAAAGAAGCGCTAGAAAGGATGTGGAAGGTGAAAGAAACAGTAGTCCCTGTGGTAATCAATTGGGGCAGTGACCCCCAAACTGGGGAAGTGGCTCCAGCAGAGTCAGCAGAGTCCTAGGAACAGCTAAGATACTGTGCAGGACCCTCAAGCTCCCAAGCCTCTGGTAGAGGACAAAGGCCACCCACAGAGTGAGTGGAATCTTTTTTTTAATATAATTTAGACAAAAGTCAATTTAAAAGTAGCATCACTGCTTTTGGCTCCACTGTGATTTTTGTTTTCCTTAATCTGTAAAATATTTTCAGTTATTAACAAGCTATTATATTCCATAAAAGAACATGTATGTGCATTCAGACATAATGTAATATAACTGAAGGATATTTAACTGATTTTGTACACTACATTTTCAAAAAAACAGTGTCTCATCACTTCAAGCTGTTCACGGGAATGGGACTTGTTTTTCCATTACTCTCTCTGCTCTCATCTCCTTTCTTCTTAACAGAACCTGCATTCACAGGTGAGCTCTCCTAGGAATAGTTTAACAGCGGGTGCAGGCAGGGTGGTCACGGTGATGCATGGCTACACACCAAAGCAGTGAGCTGGGCAGCTACACAGGGTGAGAAGGAGGGGGCGAGGAGATGAGTAGTAAAATAGAAAGGAAGGCATGAGAAGGCAGTTTGAGAGGTGATAAGAGCAGAGGAAAAAGAAAAAAGAAACAAGGGTAGATGAGGTGGATGAGTCAAAAAAGCTGAGCAAAAATGAGATGTGAAGAATGAGCGGTGAGGATGGGAAGTGGTGGAAATTTGAAGGGGAAGTGAAGAAGCAAACAGAGGAGAAAATCTGGAAAAAGAAAACCAGGGGCTTAAACACAGAACCACCCTGAGAATTCCACCGGGGAGTGACGAGAATATAGAAAAAAAAAAAAAATCTGAGTGCTACTAATAGAGAGGGATATGGAAAGCACAGGACCCAGCAATGATACTGTTTTTTTTCTAACTGCTTTGACACTGAAAATTCAGCTGATGATTGATCCATTCCAACCAAATGTATGCAGTATTCATTTCCATCTGCTTTATGGTTTCTTAGTCCTCCATTCAGTATTTTTTCCATGTTTACTGTTTTATTGTATAACCAAACAATTTTAATGAGCTAACTGCAAGGCCTACATGGGTAGCAGTAATAGAATATAAACAGAAAACAGTAATCAAATTATGCATTTGGCAGTTACTGCTACTCATTCAAAACAAAACAAAACAAAACAAAAAAAAAAACAGAAAAAAATGTAGAAATCTGACTGCTAATGGTCAATGCCAACTTTTGCTGGCAGACAGGCTTATTGACTGTCCATGCATTGGACTACAGCCTCACGGGAAACAGTTGGATGTTTGTAAGATTTCGCCATGCTTCTACACTGAAAACAAAACAAACAGTTAAAGGCGTTAAAGACTGGGTTCGTTTTATTGTCCATGTCTTGTCCATGTGTCTCTACTGGTGATAGCTCAGCCTGTCAGAATCTTTGTCCGGCATGTTCTAGATTAATTTGCATAAGAAGAGATTGTATAGACTGTATTTCAGCTAAATATTTTGCACATTAGGTTGCTATGTTTCATATTACCTCACTATTCAAGTCAACAAGTCTTCCAACCATAAAATCTAGGTCACTTGTCTGTACATCATAAATATGGCCTTTAAGAAGCATAATATTGAAGTTTTCCAGACGTGACCACTTACCCTGTCTGATTGCTGTTGGCAGGAAGGACTTCCTGGTACGCTCCATCCTGGACAGAGGCATCAGTCTGTGATTGAAGGTGCTTTCCCGAAGTCTAGTTCAGCCCAGATGAGTTTGCCCAGTGGGTTCCTGTCTCTAGAGTGAGGCCCACACCAAAGAACAATACACTTGTCACCAAACTCTGGTAAAAGGTGAGCTGGAGAGGTCTGCAGATGTTAAAGAATTTTAACCTTCTTAGGAACTTTGCCTCTTCTCCTACACTACCAGTCCAGTCCAGTCCAGCTGCACGCCCAGGTACCTGGGCAACCTCTACCTCCGTGCCTTGAATGGTGACTGGAGCCTAAGTGGGCCTCTTCATAATAAAGTCAATCACCATCACCTTGGTTTTACTAATATTTAGCTGAAGGGAGTTGAGGTTGTCCTCCATCATGCCCCTGTATTCCTCTTTCTTCCTTCAGTGATACAGCCCACGAGTCATCAGATAAGAAGCAGGCATCAGAATTATACTGGAAGTCAAATGTGTAGATTGTGAAGAGGAAGGGGGACAGGACGGTCCCTTGTGGACCCTTGCAGCAGCTTATCTGAGACAGAGTTCCTCAGGTGAACATATTGTGGCCTGCAAGATAAGTAGTCCATGGAAGAGGCGACCAGGGCTGACTCTGCCTGCATCATCTTCAATTCCAACTGTGGCTGGATATTGTTGAAGGCACATGTGTAGTCAAAAAAACATAATCCTTACAGCCACATCTGAGGAGTCCAGGTGGCAACATGTCCTCTGCAGCATGTAGATGAGGAACGTCTTCTACTCCTATGTTTGGCTGGTACATGAAATGTAGGAGGCCTCAGATATGCAGACAAGCCTCACAAGAGCCTTCATAATGTGGGAAGTGAGGGCTACAGGCCTGTAGTCACTATTGCCAGCAGGGAGTCTGTTTTTGGGAGAGTTAGCGCACAATGTTTTCCACAAATGTGTATTCCCTAACTGGTTGGCAAAAACCTCCTTGTGATTGCTATGGTTGCAAACATATTCCTGTCATAGTTTGAATGGCAGTCACAGACTTGTTTAGAAACACTGTCCAGCTACGTACTCTCCACAGTGAAACTGTGAAAAACACGACACAAACCAGAAACGGAGAAGGTTCGTCTTGAAAGTAAATGTTGTGCCTCTGCACTGCAGCCAAAATGTGTCAAAAGTTGCAAAACAATCACTAGGAGGTTTGTGGTGCATCAGCTGGATTGTAACCAATTTTATCAAGCAAGAGCCAGAAACCTCCAGGACCCACTGACAACCGGTTGCGAAATACTCATTTTTTCATGGCAATGTTTCACATCCAACATTGTAGAAAACTCTTGAGCAATGTGCACGTGACATCACATGAGAAACCTCAATTCCACAGATTTTTATCTCGGTTTACAAACAAAACAACTTGAACATTTAGGGGCAAAATGGGTTCAGGTTATTGTAGAGGAGTTTTGTTATTGTGGCTGCAATGAATAAACTTGGTAAGTGGTCTGGCATTTGTAGGAACTTACTGAAAACTCGAAGAGCTTTTTTATGGGGCTCAGCATGTGATTAAAAATCATGAAACGCTCATTTAAATGAACATTCAGTGTTTCTATGAAACAGGAGAAGAACACATATGTGTTGAAATCTAATGTTTTCTCATTAAATCCATCCATCCCAACCTCCTCTGCTAAATAACACCTCTTACCTCTTATAACTAGTCTCTAATCACTGTTACGTAAATGCTCTGTGTTTATGGTAGTAATTGATAATAGGCACTTCAATTCAAATCAATGATGGGACATAGTTGTTCTTTCACTGACTGCTGACAAATGAAGTCTCTTACAAGACTATAAAATATTCTATTCAAAGTTACAATTTTTGACTTTCAAAGGCAAAGAAAAACGTCAATACGACATTCAAAAGACTGCCAGGAACTCAAGAAGCACTTTTCATGACTAGCAGCCCATGAGGTTTCTACTTATAGAATGTCTTTTCATGTCAAGTGCCATTCTGTTTTTTCATTTGTTTTCATGACGGTTACTGTACAGTATAAGTTGATTTGTTTCGTTTGTTTGTTTTTTTCACATCATTTTGGCCATTCACAAATTCCACAGTTTCCCATGATATGTTAAAGGTTGTGGATACAGCAGTGAAGCAAGGCATGCCCAAGTAATAAAGGCACATTTCAAAGAATAATATGGTCCATGTGCAAGTGTTATATGGCATAGTTTTAAAGGTCATCTTCTTTGGGACACTGCTGGTTTCTTTCTATATGATACTTAAAAAAAAAAAAAGATATAAAGAGGAAAAACATGAATATCAAGTCTGTTTTCTTATTGTGACATCATTGTCATGAGTGCAGAAACCTTCATTCTGTGTGCTGCAGTGTGAAGTTCACATAAATTGCAGTTGAAAAGATTGAACTTAACCAAACACACACACACACACACACACACTTCTCCACTCCTCACACACACAACATGAAGGCTTAACACCTTGCTCATCCCTCTCACACATAACAACAGATAGTAAGAAATGCTGATGAGATTATGCAGGCAAAATGCACCTCAAGCACACCGATGAAGTAATCCATCAACAAGATGTGCTGTTGTTAAAACTGTATTTTCAAGATATTATAAAAATGTATGTTTCTCTTTTTTTTTATTGCAGACAAGAGTTAAGAATTCAGAATACAAATATATCAAGCACTTTGTGAAGGCTGCTGACTCACAGTCATGTTGACATCCCACGCTCTCCAATCCATAAACAAATGTATTAATGCATACCTTATATTGTATATATATTAGCAAATTTGACTCATTTGTCCAAACTATCCAAGAATAAAATTAAAGATGTGGCTTGCATATTTTTTTGTTTAGTTTTAAAAGCACAAAATATGGTTTCTGTCAGTTTTAATGTTTCTTAAAGTATAATTTCATTTTATTTTTTTGTTAAAACTTTTCACAACTAGTTTATTTTTTAATTATCAGTCACACAGGATTATGCATGTAAAAACAAAATCACACACATACTGTACATAATTTTTTACATGCATATCACCCACAAAACCAAATATACATACAGAATTTTAATGACATCACAGCAACTAATCCACTCACTGAACACCATAATCAGGTTTCAGCCTCCTCAGTCCATCTCCCTGCTGGTGACATCCATCACGGCAATCAACGTGAGCGACTTTGTGATGAAGAAGCACAAATCTGATAGCTGCATTGATTCATGCCATTATGAGATTACTGGCAGGCTTCACTTCAGTAATGTAGCATTCAAATTCTGGCAGTGATGACAGGTGTTAGAGAATATGGCTGTTCACCTTCATATAGTCCTTTATTAAATCGATAGCTGGAAACATAGTCTGAATTCTTATTGAGTCTCAGTTCTCATCAATAATTGCTAAGAAGGATGTGAACAATCAATAATGAGTCGTTTAATGAGATAAGCACTGCAGAGAAGGCATTTTCAGACCGTGTGGAATTTTAACTTTTGATACAAAAGCATATTACACCAGTAAAGCGAGCAAAATTATCTAATAGATTCCCAGCTGATTTTATACCACCGGGATCTGAAAATATTTAGCCAGATCTAATTTATAGATGTTTGGAGTCTAGGTGCACCTTGAAAAATTCCTGAAAACTGCTTCTAGCAAAAATACTGCTGATATCCTCCTGCATCTACACAAATTGTTTCTTAATATGAGAGTGAAAACAGCCTATTAGCTGGCGATCATGCTCTTTCTTAGGCAGATCTGCACTTAATGGTCCCGTGGGGTGCAGGGTACCAGAATACGTCCAGCTCCCTCCTCACCTGTTTGTCATTGTTTTCTGACCTCTTATTTCTGCAGCAGGGGCAGCAGAATGACAGAGTCCCTGCTGCAAAGATCATCTGGTTAGAGAAAAGGTGCCTTCAATTTACAAGTATGTTGCTGTAGGTCATGCAGGTGCACTGGATTTGAAAACCTTTGCTACCTTTGCTTTTTCCACAGCTGCCTCCGCTTAAAAAAAATCATGTAAAACTTGGTTATTACATACTTCATGTTGCAGTACAATTTACACACTGAATGGCGGTAAAATCCTCCTGAAGTGAAAGCATTAAAGTCATATAAATTTTGTAACATCTGTTAGAGGGATCTTAAAGAAAGCAGCACCTAATTTTTGGTGCAGGCAATTAGCACTACAGCAACTTATTAACCATTTAATTCTTTCACAGTGACTCGCTGTCATAATTAAGCAATGATGTAGTGTAGTGATGTAAGACGAAGATAATAAAAAAGATAACTGAAGACAGTAACTCCCAGCTAAGCCTGATTTTTAATCCACATGACAGCTTCTGCATGCATTAACATTACAAATCAGCTGCAATTTAGCATGTTTACTCATTTTTGATTGGTTATTTTCTTATTAAAGGATAAGCAGGAGGTCTGAAGCACACAGTAGTCAAGGGAACTGGGTGCCAGAACACAATAAAATCTTGAATATCTGAGTGACTCTCGATCCAAGAAACATGGAATACTTAAGCACACATGCATACATGCATACACCATTCTTTATACAGTGCAGCATGATATATGATGCAAATAACAATTTGCAAATATAGGTTTGTGTGTTTGGGTTGATATTTGTAGCTGTTTGCAGATTTGAATAAAGGAAAACAAGTGCAACTTTTTAAAAGTACATTTTTATTGATTGTGCCTTTGACAATATTCTCCATAGCAACAAGAATCAAAACAAACTGCTCTGGCCTGCAGCTGAATTCATGAATAAGGATCTCACCAATTCCATGCAGTCTTCTGGGTTTAAAGTACACTGGAAGGTGAAATTAAAAAAGCTAATAGGATCTAACTTAGATCTAAAATTAAGAAAACAAAAGACTCTTCAAGAGAAAAGAGCCACTGATGAGGGTGGAGCAGAAAATAAAACAAATCAACACAAAGATACAAAGCAAACTCAATCGAGGCACACAAGGTAAAAGATTAAAAATAAATAATAGCAATAAAAACAAACAAATAAAAACAGCAGAAGCACTCTCTGAATTTCATTCCTTCCCAATTCCACTACTTTCCACTACTTTACCACCTGGGATGTGAGCAGATGAGGCAGGAAAGATGAGTGAAGGTAACAGACATTTAACAAAATGACACAGCCTTTTGTATTTTATGATCTTTATGGTTAGTAAACCATTTAAAGTTCAGTTTTTGCTTTGCTGATTATAAAACATTTTACTTTTTTGTATAAAATAATATTACCTAACATATTTTAAATTTAGACTTATTTTACTTTATCAACTGCTTGTTAATCAGCTAATCAGCCAATTCCACGGCAGCGACCTTTAATGAACTGACCTCACACTGATTGGTACATCACAGTTTTATTTTGTTTTATTAAAAATCTCAAGTGCTGCACGCATATGTGTAGGAAGAGGTTCTTTGTAAGAACCTGCATCAGGTGTCAGTGTCAGCTGGTCCACACATCACACCACTGTATCCTAGCAACTCCACATGCACGTTTGTTCAAACACTGCTGTTTAATGAAAACACTGTCGTCTTTTTTTTTAAGGGCCTCTGAATTGTATTTGCAAATTTGAGTGTCCACTGTGTTAATTTCTAATTTCAACCGAAACACGAAAGCGGTTGAGTACCCAGTTGTGAGCACAAAATCGAAGTGGCCACTTGACAGACTGTCGAGTGGACGAGCGGCTGGCTTGATTTTAGAAAGGACATTAGCTTATTGTCTGGTTAACTGGAAATCTCAGCAGACTTGGATTCACTCAGATTTAACTGCAAAGTGTTCATTTGCTTTTCAGATGCACAAGCTCCCACCTCCGTGCTTCTGATTTATTCAGAGAGACATTTATGTAAATTAAGATATGGCACATTCTCACCGGAAAGTGTCCTGCAGGTATTTAGAGTGACTGTATTATCCAAGGAAAAGAAAACTGAAAGTTGCTGGCTACAACAGGTTATATTTTGGCACCTGATTATTCCACATTGTTCTTAACAGATACATCCTCAGCACCAGCTCAGCTTCTGAAGCTGGAAAGTAAATATTCTTGGGCAGAATACTCATTCTCTTAATTAGCTGATGTGTTGGCCATGAATTATTACCCACTTTTCTGATCACACAACTCTGCTGCCAAATATCTGGCTGTGCCTGCTGCACTGACCACGGTGTTGAGTAACAAAGCTCTGTACAGAAAAAAAATGTCAGTGACTGATGTAACTGCTCATCAAATGTAGCCGGCTTAACCTTTTATTATAATTGTACTTTTCTGTGGAAAAGTGATCATTTAAGTTTTCAGAAATTCCCTGTCAAATATTGATAATTATACAATAAGTACATATCCCATCCATCCATTTTCTTCTACTTATTCAATTCAGGGTCAGGGCTGGAGCCTAAAAAAAAAAAATAATAAAATAAAATAAAATCTAGCTGCAAATGTAAAATATGATAGGTTATGCTATGGTAATTGAAATGACTGGTGGCCACTAGCCATGTGCTTTACTTAGCCAGATGCATGCAAATCATTATTTGGGGTGATAATAACTGCTAAATATTCACCACAGTGGTCAGGTATCTGTGTGGGGACACCTTTACTTCGCTTGCTGCCACCATACTTTTGCACACACACACGCACACACACACACACAAACACAAAGCATACAAAGTCTGACATGCCAAATACCTTTCACAATGTTTGTCTATATGGTCTCCTTATCCTTAACACAAAAATATAACTAGCACAGGCTACAGTGTTTCCCCCTCAGCTTTGCCCTCATTTTCTACCTTAAACTCTCCTTTGTTTAGATGTTGATTCAGTCTAATGATAGGGGTTGAAATCAGGCCTGCCCTTGAAATGTGTTCCCTTTAAGACTATTACAGGGCATTTAGCACTTACATGAAAGGGCACTTTGGATCAGAGCATTCATCAAATTTTACAAATTATTACTCATTTTATATTCATCAGATACTGAGATTCTTCATCGGGTCATACATGTCTGTTTCTTGTGTCAAAGGCTGAATTTCAATAGGCATACCAATACCTGTGAGCTTTGATTGAATATGCAGAATATTTCTCATCCTTCTCCCTTTTGTATTTTAGCATAAAAGCTTCTTTATTTGAATTTTTCAGTGTTTTTGATTGTATTTTGTGGGAGTTTGAGTGTTTTCAGTATGAAAATCTGAATGTTTCACAATCAGAGCTAGCTGCTTGATTATTCAACTGTACAATGTAAAGTTACCTTAGTTGCAGACCTGCAGTAGAAGCATTAGTAGGGTTAGAAGTTCAATCCCCAGATGTTATCGAAACAAAAATACACTCAGGGTCCTTGGATCAAAACACATCCTTAATTAAAATTCAGTTTTTGACTTAATAGGTGAATAGCTGAATAGTAAGTATGCCAGTGCAAGTAGTTGCAGTCATACGTCAACCATGAGACAGGCAGAGCCATTCACTGGCCAACTAATCTAAATACTACAAAACAGAGCAAGTCTTTTAATATGACTGAAAAAAAATTGTCATCTGAGAAAACCAAAAGTCTTAGGTGTGATTCCAGTTAAATCAAGGGTGCTAATAATTATTGCCAAAATGGTCCTGCAGGTATTTATAGTAACTATATTAACCAAGGAAAAGCAATAAAAGAAGCATTGATGCCAACAACTGAAAGTTGCTGGCTACAACAGATTATATTTTGGCACATGATGAATCTAAAGCCATTTCACATCACAACTTACACAACTTAAATGATCTGCTGCTAACATCTTGGTGCCAGATACCACAGCACACCTTCACGGGTCTATTAGAGTCCATGCCTCGACAGCTCCTTGGCAGCAACAGGGGCACCAACACAATATTAGGGAAGGTGGTCATAACGTTCTGCTCGATTGGTGTATGTCACAAAGAAAATAATAAAGTAGTGTCAACTAATTTATTATTACAGGCAATGATTGCAAATTCTGGCTGTTTGTTTTTGCTGGTTTGTATTTTTTGTGTATTTTGTCATACAGTTACCATTTTAAAATAGAAAATGGTTAATTTTATTTATATATATATATATATATATATATATATATATATATATATATATATATATATATATATATATATATATATATATATATATATATATATATACACTTAATTTCATAAAACTTGCTAGTACCTGCTTTCTCTTTAGTGCATTTAGTTTGTTCCTAGTCCCATCTGTGTTTCCTTCTTCGTGTGTCGTGTCTCCTGTGTCATGTTACACTTGTGTCTGTGTCTTTCCTGTTTAGTTATAACAGACAGGTAGGCTGTGACATTTAAACAATGCTCAGTTGGTACTAAGAGGCCCAAAGTGTGCCAAGAAAATATCCCCAACACCATTACTCCACCATCGCCAGTCTGAACCTGTGATACAAGGCAGGATAGATCCGTGCTTTCATGTTATTTACACCAAATTATGACCCTCCCATCCGAATATTGGAGCAGAAATTGAAACTCATCAAACCAGCCAAAAATTTTCCCCTTCTTCTATTGTCCAATTTTGGTGAGTCTATACTGAAATACTCAAATCAGCGCAACCATGTGGCAACAATGTCACATTCCAGAGTTACTTAAATCACCTCTCATCCTCATTTTGAGGCCAGGTTAGAACTTCAGCAGGCTGTCCTGACCATGTTTACATGACTAAATGCACTGAGTTGAGTGATTGGCTGGCGTTTAACATCCATTGTGGTACAAGTCCCTCTTTTTATTTTTGACAGCTTCCATAGTTTCACTTGCAAGAACAAATCTAAGAAGATTACTACAGGTGGGCTTTCTGATGGATCATCTAATATGACAGCACAGATTTGCTGTACTCTTGTACTAAGCAGAACTAATAATGGGCCAAGATTCGCTCCTTACAGCGTCCAACAGCAAATCAACCAAAGAACATTTCATCACAACTCTGACAGAGGAGAGGCTTTTTAATATCTGAATCCATCATGCCCTCAAGCACATACTTGACTCCCTGAAAGTCATGTACAACCACATGAAACAACTTCCCCGAGTTAATGTGTTTTCTGAAGATCTCTGTCAAGAGAACAATGAGTGGGTGGAATATCCATTCCAAAAAGCTTAGAGGTACTACAAGATACATGATCACATTCCTGGTCGTGTACAGTTTTGTAAACATATTTGCTTGTATTGCCACAGGTTTGATGTCTCCTTCCCACTTCTTTGACTAAATTAACTGCCTGTTTGAGCAGCACTAAATCAGTGTCTTACTCTTTCTATCTTTTTTCCTCCCCTCCTCATCCGCCTTCGGAGCTGATGCTTCTAATGAGCGGGCCATTGCAGTAGCAGGAAATCATTAAGAGAGAGCAGCGAAGGTCAAGCGCTTTATAAAGATGAGGGACAATTAAAAACCCACCGAGACAATGTAGCTCTGAAAAGGTTAACACACTCCTCTAGCATACACGCTTTCAAACAAACACAAAGATACACATTTGTGGGGGAGGCACTCACAGGCAGGTTCTGGTGCACGCATGCCAACAAAAGCACCAGTGGGAGAAAGAGCACACAAAACATAAACAGACCAAAGCCTTGACATTTCTGACAAACACACACATATATATATATATATATATATATGAAAGACTCTACTGAGACTTATCCATATTCACGGTCATATATAAAGCCCCAAAGAAATTGTGGGCAAAGTACTGTGCAAAAGTTTAAGCCACTTTCAAAGTATCATTGAGGTAAATTGAAAACTAGCTAATAACTCTTGGCACTGTTATTTTACCTGTCTGCAGCTCTGTCTGATTTTACCAAACAGTATGAATAAATTCAAGAGGCTCTTTGGCTCATCCCATTGCCAAACATGGCTGTAGTCATGGATGCACATTGATAAAAGATGAATGAGTTTTTAACCTGTGAACACTACCTAGCCTACATTCCAGGGCTGTACATGTGATGTGAATTAACAAGGTTGTGGTAGCTCAGCATGGTAGTGAAGCAATTGCTGGTCCCACATTCTGATAGAGATGCTGCACACTGAAATCTTTGTAGGTCCAATGATGATTACTTGGCTATTAGTGCAGCAGTCACAACACAGCTACATTAACCATATCTATAGTACCATCGCTACAACAGCCATTGCTCAAAATGAACTCTGAACAAACCTTGAATACTGGCCTCACTTAAAATTGAAGGAACACAAAATTGGGTCAGAAAATAATTAAATGATATTTTGACCCTTCTATAGCTATAACATCTAGACAAGAGCTATATAGTCAAGTATAGGTAAATATACTGTATGACAACTATGGAAAAGTTTTGCATTCAGCTAAAAATGCAGCGTTGTCATCTTTACTTCTCTTCACACACTGATCTTCCTTAAGTGACTTTATCAGCGCCAGCCTTTGCATTTCGGTCATATAACCTATATCAAATAACCTGCAGAAAGGAGCCCAGAATGATTTCCTGGGGCATGTTGTGCATGTTCTCTTTCAGCAGCGATAGCACCAGTTTAATATTGAGCTCAGAGCAATGTGAGAGTTCAGACAAAAATAATAGATTAGATTCTTGGTTCTCTGATGTCTAGCTTTGGGGAAGCATTGCTCATGTTCAGGAATACTGATTAGGCTGTGACCACCAAAGGCTTCCGTAGAACATCATGTATTACATGTGGACATTAGTAATTTCATGAAATTTCGGAATAGTGTTGGATATTGTTGTGTTTTTTTTTTCCTGACAAACAAATTTTCATGCACACCACAAAATGATAACTCTGCAGAGTGCCCTGCAAAACCTCACCTACCTGCCAATGCCCCAAAAAACTGACCAGAAAATCTGCACTCACAAAACCTTGAAAACAGACGCGTTCCTCAATAAATGTCTTCATAAAGTAAATGTTGACTTTTGTTTTCTTGCTCGATATATGAGAAAAAAGTACGACTGGCATTAAAAGACCCATTGTTCATTCATTTGATGTGTTGAGTGGAGCTCCATTTAGACTTGTGACAATGTCAGATGTTTTTTTGTTATTATCTTCCTTTACTCATAATGAAAATGGACCTAAAAAAAAACCCCAATTTCTTTATTTCAATCATGAACACGAGGCACATGATTGACACATTAATTATCGTGAATAAAATGGCATTTACACGTCAGCTATTTAAAGCTATTTATACCTGGAAAATGTATTTTGTTTAATTCAAGCGTGTTGTTTTTGGGTTTAGAAAACAACGATTAAATGATTTAGGAAACTGCAGCAAACAATAAGTTTAAATTAACATTTAACAGTCAAGTTTAGTGTGAAAGAAAAGTTTCAGAGTAGGTTTCAGACTTCTATTGATTTTCATTTCAATCTGCCCACTGTTATTAGCAGCATGCAGCTATATTAAAGAACAGAGTTTGTGGTGAATCTACTCTTAGCTACACATCAAAACTGTTTAGGCAGGTGATGTTTGTTGACGAGAGCAGCACTAACTAAACAACCTGGAGTCATGAAATTAATTAATCATTTTGCTATTATCTGTGCACATTTTTTCTTTCTTTCCTGCCATAAATCATATTTAAGCCTTATTTAAACTTAATGTTATCCTAAGCATAACGTTTCAATTGTAAATTGATTATAAGAATATTATCAGCAAGAGGCTGACAAGGATTTTTAGCACTCATCTAGAAATCCTGAACCAGTCCTTCCCACCTTTTTCTTTCCTGTGAGCAACAAAAGGTATACAGTAGGTGGTGGCCTGTGCTGCCTTTGACTCTCCATTTCAAATTTTCTACTCTACGTCATCAAGCTAATTTCCAGTCCCTAACTTTTAACTGTGTCATTTTACAGCGTTAAACAATATTATTACAGGAATGTGTCCATGACAAGTGTAAAATTGATGTGGAAAATTTGAATATTGAATCTTTTTTCTAATTTTGTCACAACAGCCTAAACATGAAACATTAGAAATTAAACTTGCCATTTGTGAATTAAATCAAAAAAGAAATGAATTCTGAGCATTTCAACATTTTTCATTTGATCTGTGACGATAATGTGAATTGAAAAGTGTTCCACAGACGCTAAGCAACAGTTTTTGCTTATATTCATCATTGCAAAAACATTTAAAGCACTATAATATACAATAATCCATGACTTTGTCTGGTAGCATGTTGTGGAGTTTCACTGCCCCCATGTGACAACAAATCAATTCATGCAGATTTAAATTCAAATAAAGGACATTAGACAACATCAGGGTTAAATGAATCAGTGAAGTTTAAAGTTTAGATACTCTATGATACAATGTTTCTGAATGATGAATGAGAGAAACAACGGCACAAAGATGTCACAAAGCAAACAGATAAAGGAACAGCTCTAGCCCCTCCAGGCTGTCTGCTCAGTGTTTACAATGGTCTGTTACTCACGGATGAAATGTAAAATCATCTATCACGTCTTGAAATCTCTTCGTTGTCTCTTCTTCTCCTCCCTCTTTGTGTCCTCTGCTTTGTGTCTCCCTATTCGCTTCTCTCCCCGTTCACTCACCTCTCTTCTTCCTTTCCGTCACTTGTAGTCCATCACTTCTTATCTTTTTGTTTTTCTTGTCACGTGTCTTTTCCTTTTTTTTTTTTTTTTTGCTTTTGATTGTTCTCCCTCTTTCTTTGTCTTTCTATCTGTCTTTCAGGGTCATGGTATATTTCCCTGGGTGTTCACTCACTAGATTATCTCATGTTGGCGAGCTGGCCCTGCGGTGGAATTAATTGCATCAAACACTGATAACGGAGACAAGGGGAAGGGGCGGGGAAGCGCAGATTACATTTAGCTTCAGTCAGATAAATAGCTTCAACTAGCAACAAACACCTCTGCTAATATCCTTCCAGCTTACTTTTCTATCTCTTCCCCCTTTTGTATCTTGCCCCCCGTCTTCCATTCCTTCTCTCTGCCGTGAAGGCTTATTAGTTCTCTCTGAGTCACTTCTTTCAGCCTTCTTTTCTTTAATCTCAAATAAAAAAAAAACTGTTTGCTAGAGTTATGTGTCAACATCTACTATGACAGTATCTTACAGACACATGCACACTAATAGCCAGTTTCAGCACCTCTTGAATACACAGGAACATTAGTGAGCAAACAAAGAACCATGTAGAGCTATATTCATATTCATTCAACAATCATTCTGCCTGCAAACAAGCATCTACGAGCTCATGTATATCTGTTCATTCTAAAATACACAACACATTTGTTCATACCTCATTAATGCATAGTTCAACCAAAGCATGAACAGAATCATATTTCCACATCGCTATCTTTGCACCCACACACTCACAGACACACACGCACACACTCACAGACGCACACACACAATCATAGTCACATTGTATTTAAAGCACTTTGAGGAAATAGAGAGCAAATGGCTCCTCCAAATGAACCGAAAAGCCTTTCATAGTAGCCAGATGCCAAAGATACAACAGCAATAAAGATGTTGTTAGAAATGCAGCATTGTCGTTGTCTCATGGAAAAACTGCACACTACTCTGGCTTGAAGAAGAATGGATGTATTAAGTGTTTTGTTTTTTTTGGCAGTTTTATAAATACTTTCTAAAATGTTATAGTCTCTAAAAGCAGCCAATGTACTCACAAACAGCCCCGTTTGCACATTTTATTCTAGCCATATAAATTCATGCAGTATATAGTCATTTACATTTGTCCACATGCAATATACATAAATGTAAAGAGGAGTTGTAACAGAATAATTAAACACCATGCATTTTTGGAGGGGTACAAGGCATAAAAAGAAATTAAGAAATATCAGTCGGTGAAATCGTTTTCACCAACTAATACTTCTTTTTTTTTTTTCCAGTTTCTGAAGCAAGTGTTTTTTTTTTTGTTTGTTTTTATGGTGTGCGGTTGCAAGCCCCACGTCCAACCCTCCTCGCTTTATCCGGGGTTGGGACCGGCAGTGTCTCCAGGTAGCCTTATGTTCCACAGGGCGCCAATAGGCATAAAGAAAGAAGAAGAAGAAGATGCTCCAACAGTTCAAGAAATTGCAGAGTAAAACAAATTAATACACATTTACAATGTTTCTAGGTTTCCTTACAGCATGCTCTGTTATATTGTCTCATTTACACTCCTGAAGCTTTAGTTTGTTTTTTTTTCTTGACAAACTTATAGCCTCGTTCCCCACAGCATCTCATAACACAAGACTGACATCACTGGAGTAATTTTCACAGCTCCCTCTAGAGCCATAGAAATACTGATGAAAATCCTATTTTGTAACTCTCCTGATAAGAAAACACATTCTAATGTCTAAAATCAGTGCAATTTAAGCACTGTTTTTCATCATGTAGCACATAATCCGTTATTGATTTGGCTTGGTGAAACGTTTCCTCTCCATGGGGCAAATTGTCTGATAATTATACATCCTATCATGTCTGACCAGTAAACAGGTTTTGAAGTGCTGTAGCTTCAATAAGAAGCTGTCTTTGTGCCCCAGCAGACAGATAGACAATAATTACTTCATATTAAAACCCATCTCATAAGCTTTAGTAATTACAGTTGCATATCTGGAAATTACTGCAGTAATGTTGTCAGTAAAATCTGAAGTTTTAAACTTGGAAACAGGAGAGCAAAAGACTGCATACAGCATAGTGCATTAATGCGTGAAAACAGAACAGTCGTATAAAACAAATGAAAATGAAGGAGTTTTTGTGCGCTTACGCCAAATGGAGCCAGGAGCAGCAGTGACTTTGGTAAAGTACTGTAGGTGCTTCACGCTGCTTGTATTCCAACAGTCAGAGTGCTGATTTTAAGAGCAGTGCTTTGTTTTCCCATTTCTAAACTGGCTAATTAATAGTGCTCAGGAGTCTTAGCTATTAATATACGGAAATATGTGTCAATACACAGTTTTCATGGCGAATATGAGAGCACTTTAAGCTTCCTGCTTCAAACTGACAGTGTCTTTTAACCCAGTCAGTGCTGCATTTATGTTACTATAAACATAACAACAAAGGTCTACAGCATCATAAAGCAGTGGTTGTTTAGATTGGAGGACTCCTGTCAGCAACATTTCATCACAAGTATACAGTCAAAATACAAACAAGCAAATTAATTAATTAATAAAAATAACAAGAGAAGGGTAGCTGGTTTGATTACTTTAGTTAAGTTATGATTTTCTATTTCTGTCTTTAAAATGTACTGGTGGTCTTGTGTAAAAAGAAGAATCCTCAAAAGTCCCAAAAACTGAATTATGTTTCTTTAAGTCACAGTAAGAATGTTGCATTGCAAAATAAAGGCATGTTTGTAGAAATATTTCTCCATCTACTTTTTTGTTTCTCAGTGGGTTCTCTGCACTGCTTACAGCGCTTCACAGGAAAACTCAAAACAACAAGAGGACCACGGTTATTATGCACTCCCATTAGATAATCCAAACGCTGGGACATGTGGAGAGAGCCGGCTGAACTACACAAAGAGGTTAGTCTGGAGAGAAATGTTTACAAAACAGAAATACTTTCTATCATAAAATAACTGAAAAGTACCAAACATCAGAAATTGATGAAAAGGAGCTGTTTCAAAGCTGAGGATTTTGATGTTCAAAGTGAAAAGAAAGTGCCTTTAAGGTGAAAGCGTTCATATTTTCCAATGTAGATGAATTTGTTTTGAAATTCTTCTGACTTCCTTTGATATCAACAAGTTCTGTCTTGGAAAGGCTTGAAATTAGACATTGCCTCATGTGCAGATGCTACCTGCACTTATTTTATTCTTCAAGCTCATTTCTGAAGAGTCTGTCAGTCTAAGTGAATGGATTTCTTTTCTAGTGCTGTGGCAACAAACTGCCATTTATCAGATATGTATTTTTAAATTAACTCACCCTAGTTAGAATCTTCTTTTGCCATGCTTCTTAAAAAAAACTTTGTGCAAAAAAGAAAAGAAAGAAGAAAGAAATTCATTAACCTCCTATACTCCTATAGATGGTGGACACTGGAAGTGAAGGGAGCCATCAAGCTGAAGAAGGAGTCCTATCAAGGTTGGTTTGCCTGTGAGACTCTGGAGGCAGCTGATGGGTACTGGCAGGCCAAGCAGAACACAGTTTGGGAACTGGCTGAAGCAAAAACTCAGGTATGGGTGGAGTTCTGTGAGGTCATGGGAAAAGACTTTCAGACAGCCTCAAAGCAATTCTGGGAAACCGTCAGGCGGCTCAGGAGAGGAAGGCGGCGCTCTACTCACACAGAACATAGTGCGGGTGGGTTGCTGATGACTTAAACAGAGGCTATAAAGTGGTGTAAGGAATACTTCAAGGACCTCCTTAATCCCACAGACATGCCTTCTGTAGCATGCAAGCAAAGTCTGGGGATGAGAGGGATGACTCGCAAATCACTGGGGGTGAGGTCACTGAGATGGTTAAACAACTTCTTGATGGCAGGGCCCCTGGGGTGGACAAGCTTCGTCCTGAGTTCCTGAAAGCTCTGGATGTTGTGAGGCTGTCTTGGTTGACACATCTCTACAATGTTGCATGGAGATCTAGCGCAGTGCCGCTGGATTGGCAGACTGAGGTGGTGGACCCCATCTTTAAGAAGGGGGACTGGAGGGATTCTTCCAACTACCGGAGGATCACACTCCTCAGCCCCAACCACGTCCCTCAAGGTATCCCATGGGAGGTGCTGTAGTATGTGGTGTCTGGCCCGTTGTTGCGGGCCTTTCAGTCCCTGTATAACTGTAGTGAGAGTTTGGTCCGTATTGCCGGCGATAAATCAGACTTGTTTCCTGTGGGTGTTGGACTCTGCCAGGTCTGCCCATTTTTCACCGATTCTGTTCATAATTTTTATGGACAGAATTTCTCGGCGTAGCCAAGTGGCGGAAGGCTTCCACCTCGGTGGCCTCAGAATCTCATCTCTGCTTTTTGCGGGTGATGTGGTCCTATTGGCTTCGTCGGGTGGTGGCCTCCAGCTCGCACTGGAATCGTTTGCAGCCGAGTGTGAATGGAAAATGAGGTGGCTGTAAAACTTGATAGTTTGATACAGATTGATGAGTGAATGCGGCTTGCTTCTGACCAATGCCAGTTATACTGAGGTGAGTTGTTGAGGATATCTTGAACTTTCCTGCCAGTAAGTGCCATTGTTTTGTTAGCTGCTCTTAGCCAGTGTAACTGAAACTTTCTTTGAGGTGGATATTATGTTGCCAACTCTGGCAATGAGTGAATAAACTCTGATATGATGTAAGAATGTAATCAAAATGTTTATAAGAGACTAACTTTAACAGACATAATATCACCAGCTGTTGTTGTTAAAGCCAGCTCATCGTCAGCTGTCTGTAGAGAGGAGGGCTGAGTGTCTAAGTGGCTGATATTAACTAACTGGGACGATATCGAGAATAAATAAGCATGTTTATGCATCTTTTCTTATGTTAGAGCCCTAACTTCAGTTTAGGAGATGGTTTTATGTTTAGGTGAGGAGGAAAAGGGTGAGGTGGAGATGAGGGATGACCGAGCAGAAGAGGAAAAGAAAGAGAAGATGAGAAGGAGATGGACAAAAAAAAAAGAAGAAACCTTAAACAGCTATATATTGAAAGAACTATTTATGATGTGTAAATTAAAAATTTAAGGTGGTGTTTTTAAAGCTAAATTTCGGTGTTTAAATGTTCATCAGATTTTCCTTTTCTTTCAGAATTCTCAGGAATTTTCAATAAATTTCTACTGGGGCATAGATGGTTAACCAATTCAACTAGCCAAGGAATATAAAAAAAAAAAACATGTGCTAAAGTGTTGAATTTCTTGACAGATAACTTGATCCAAAAGTCCTTACAGTAAAATTGAGTTAACACATTTTACTGTGGGGAACTGAAGTGCTTCACATCCATGGACTTGGCAATGTAACTACAGTTTGTATCCAACAAAGCTACTCAGGGAAATCCAGTGTTTAAATCTAACATTTGAACTGTGCACAATTAATTATGTAGGCTGAGTACAACTACACACACAGCAGAGAGAAAAAGCAAGAGAGAGACTTATCAAACTGAGTGTGTGCTAATTTTATGATTTGACCCAGTCTAACATCCATGCACACAAGGTTCTCTTTTTGGTCTATAAACCTACTCTTATCATTTCTGCATGTGTGTATATGCATGCATGTGTATCTATTTATATGTCAGAGTCATCCAGTTTAAATCACTGTAACAAAGAGCAAAGAAAAAGTTCAGTCTGCTGTATAATTCAGTCTTTCTGGTTGTGTTTCATCAGAAAAAAAAACACCATAGATGTTTGGTGGTTGCTGCTTAAACAGCACATGGAACAATGTTTTAAACTTAACTGTAATGTTCTCTGTATAGTGTGTACATAACATTAACTATTTATCTGTGTTAACATGGTATAATAAGCAAACACTTAAATTAAATAACATGAAGGCTTGTGCAATAATTGTGTTTAAAGGGTCTAAAGAGCTTGAAAAAGGGACTTTTTAGGCTTCTCACCTCTCATCCAAGAGGAGAGTCCCAGGTATTTAAACCCTAGTGGGAGTTGTCCCCTTTGGGGTCATTGACCCATTACTGATCATGCGCATTATCACATGAGCCAAGGTGTGAAAAAAGACGTGGGTCATTACCACCAGGCGTTTTGGGCAAAACCACTGTGAGTCTTTGCCTCATCTTATCATGTGACCTACTGAGGTAACCTAACACAAGGTGTGAGTGGAGGCACCTGGAAAGGGCTTCTTTGACTCCTTTTAAGCCATCTGTTTTCCCAGTCCAGTGAACATTGCATCCTCAAAAGAGTGTCCTTTATCCTTCAGGGGCAGATGTACAGCTGACTCTTGTCCTATCGAGACAGCTCTTCTGTTGTGCCATGCGTTTATAGAATGGCTGTTTGGTTTCTCCAATGTAGAGCACTCCTCACTGCACTACACAGCATACACTGTGCTGCTTAGCTTGTGTTTGTGAGTTTTGTGCTTGAGATGAATCAATATTTATCTTAGGGTGTGGCTGGGTCTGAAGTACCGCTGGGATGTCAAGCTTGGAGAAACTTCTCCTGAGTTTCTCTGACAAACATGGTAACATAAGGGAGGCCAGTGCTGTTCCATTTGTGACTCTCTTTCTCCCTCGTTGGTGTCTGACCTTCTTTCCGGTACATCTTCGCTGATTTGATGAAAGCCCAGTTGGGATAACCACATGTGGTTATCCACATGTGGTTATCCCAACTGGATCATCAAATTTTATATGTACCCAGCAGTTGATTGCCAAATGCGAAGCAGGTGTAGGAAGGAGAGAAACATGGGGAAACTCCACCCAGGGGCGAAACCCAGTGAGAGGAGCCAGCCCAGCAACTCTACCTGAGACTAACATCAAAAAGGATTAGAGAGTGATTCCCAAAGTGTGGACCGTGAAGGTACTGCAGGTATCCTAGGTGTCCTCCTACTATGCACTAGCATGCATAGTTACATATTTATACAAATGTATTTATTTATATAAACATTGAAAAACTGGTAATAGGAGGTGGTCAGATTGTGATATTAGTCATTACTCTGACCTAAATTTACTGTTCTTGTATTGCTATAGTGAAGTTCCTGTCCTAGTGACAAGTGGGTCATATATTGGCATTAGCACTTCACCTATAACTGAGCGGTATTAGCAGTTTATAGCCAACAGCCTGTGTTGTTTATGTTTTTTTTTAATCAAATTTATCAAGGAAATCCATCACTTTTTCTTGTATTTTGATAAGAGTGATGACAGGCTTCAAGCCAGGTAAATTTTATAGGCCGGTGCTATCGGCAATATGAATTTGACTGGCCAGAATACAGCAACTTCTTCCTCAACCCATTTAATAAAATCTAAAATAATATTTTCTTCAAAAATAACATCAGGGAAAATGAGAATATTTAAAGCTGATGAAATTTTGCAAAATTTTCAGATAAAAACTTTGATGTGATATCAGCAGAAAGTCCAGAAACAAAAAACAAGTTATTTAGTTTTGCTCTTATTCCATTTCTTACTTACTTTCCATGAACAAACAAATTGCCGGTGATTTAAACCTTTGCCTCTTATAAAGTTCATGTTCTGTCTTCAGGACTTTGCTGTGCAGTTTCCTGGTGTGTGACGCAGTGATGCACTGTCAGCTCACCTGTGCAGGTCTTCCTCTGCATCTTCTCCTGCATCCATCCCACCAATCTGCTCATTTCCCCACCTGCGATGTGCGGGAAAAAGACACAGGTGGGTTTACCTCCGATGTCAGCGAACGGGTCCTTTGCCTGCCACCTGTTTTGAAAATCCCTGTTTTCCAAGTCCAGTTTTCATTTGGCCATTTTTGGGGGTCAGGCTAGCTTAAATGTTGCTGTAAAAACTGCTGACCGATGTTTTTATCTGCTGACTGCCGATCATTGTGTCATTGGCAACACGGAAAACGGGTTAGTGCACAGGTCTTGACCTGCACGGCAGCTGTTGCGGTGTATAGTGGGATTTGTAGTATGAGTGGTCGGGAGCACTATTTACCAGCTGGCCATTAATAATAACTGTATGTAATTATATACCTCGAGTTTGACGCCTGTGCAGTAGTGGAACAGAATTCTTTATTGCAAAAATACTAATAAAAGAATGTAAAAATCCTGTAATGTACATAATATTTGGCAGTACTTACGTAAACATACACATGTATAACCGATAACACGTGACCACAGATAATGAGGACAACCTACTGTATGGAGGTTTGTGGCTGTTCAGACAAGTAAGGAAGTGCAGTTGTAGTTTACAGGCTACAGATGCTATTTCCTGAGCTATGCATCTCTACAGCATATCATTAGGCAGTGCCTGTAACACTTGACACTCTTCTAGTTAGTATACTGCTGCCTGCTATCACAGACCCACTCGCCTACACAGCCACCTCCTCCTCTTAGCAATTTGAATTCATGAATTTTGAATGTTTTCAATGATTTTTAATATGTATTTAATATCATGTATCTCAGGATCATGTGAGCTCAAGGACAGTCAGTGTCATACCTGCACAGATTTATTCCAGAGTATCACAAAGAATCACCACGCCACCAACTGTAATAGATCTTGTTGCTGACTGAACTAACTTTGAAGCCTGTTCCAGTTAATGATCTCATTTAGATGTGTGGAGATACAAAACACAATAAAGAACTGTAGCCTTTAGATTCTACAGCTGCTCATTATCTTAAAAGCTATTAACCTAATTGAGAAACAACTTGTAATAGCCCGATAACAATTATACAAGTACAACGTTCACTGCATTTAATTGTGGTAAAGCTACCACAAGAAGTTAATTCCCTGAAGCTTTCCAAGAAGGGTGTGGATGTGTGGGTGTTCAATTTACAATATTTTTCCTCACCAAAAACAGAAACAAATACACACCACGAAAAGAGCATTTATAACACCTGTGGAAAAATAAATAAATAAATAAAAACAAGGTTTTTAACCACAGCTGCTATTTTGTTCAAATGTAGGATGACTGGTTTCTTTGTTGCATCAAGAGAAAGAAGTTGTTACATAAGAGAGACTTAGGTGATGGAGCTCATTTCCATGTATCTGTTCTCTGCGCTTCAATCCAGGCATTTTAAATGGCAAAGAACTGAGAAAAGAGTGACAGAAGTTAAACTGCAGTGACCTTTATCAGGTCAAAATGTGGTTTCACAGAGAAACCAAATATTTAAAATATTTAGCCTTTTTAAACATTTAACACTAGTTAAACACTCATTTCAACTACCAAGTCAAGCTGAGAAAAGTGCCTTTTTATTTTAAATGAAAATAACTTTGCACACATTCTCACTCTTTTACAGTGACCCACAGAGTTGCCGTCACAGCAGAGCTCTATTTTAACATTATTCTGACCAGTTTAACTTCTTATAAGTTATAAATACTTCCAAATCAATCAGCACAAAGCACATTTCACTTATGAAGCCAAGGGCCTGGCAAAAGAACTCTAGGCAGCAGCATTTTACCCACGCACCATGAAATAAACTTAATGCACACACACACACACACAAAATGCTGTTTCTGTAACAGTTGTTTGCCATTTGTCATTTCAGCACAGTTGGTACATCAGGTGCAATTATTAGATGATCACTAAAAAATGCACAAATGAATCTCTTTATATTTGTGAGATCACCTGACAGATTCATACCACTTTGATCTGTCCACTTTTTACTGTGCATTGTCAGTGTGCACTGTCACCATGCCACAAATTCCTCTGTGGGAACCCATATATGTGTGTCCCAGCTGTCCCTATTTGAATTTTAGTTAATTAGCCACTAGGAGAGTTGTAAACGAGTGGGGACACCATTGATTAAAGTGGTATTTTGATGAAGAGAGCGTCTTCAAAGGGAGTTGCACTTTAAGCATTAGCAGAATAATTAACACCCTGCCTGAGTAATAGGCCCCATGGACAGGCAGAGAGAGGACACACACATAAATTTACCAAGAAATGCAAAAGACACAAACTGCTTACCATACATGAGGAAGAACAACAGATTTTGCGATAATCTTGTTGGATAAACTGATTTTTCATTTGTGTTTTGCAATGTGTGTTGATATATTTAAAAAAAAAAAAAAGATTTTCATCTACAATATCATTATATTGTAATAGCAGCACCTTGATACACAGACCAACACATACTGTAAATATATACAGTGCTAACTCACCGCCGAGGGTGTTGGGTATTGGAAAGTAATCAAGAAAACACTTCTTTATGTGGAGCCTGCAGGGAAAGTTGTCTCTCCCCTTCACTCATCTCTCTTTTAATTTCATCCATCATTTGTCACTGTTTGTCATATAACTGAAAAACAACTGTGAGCCCTAAAATGTCTCATTCATCTTTCTCTCTTCTGTATTTGATCTGAGACTTTTTTTTTTCCTCTTTCTTTTTCATCCACTTTGAATCAGGCTCCTATTTCTACTACCATCATATTTTTTCCTCATTTTTGACTTTCTTTCTTTCATTTCTCTGTTTGTCGGTCCATCCCCACCTCATAAACTCAATATTTCTTAGATAATTTCTGCACTATGCTTCAAGGATAAACTGATTAGCTTCGTGTGTTAATAATCACAAACTTTCATACAACTTTTATTTTCTCCAAAAACACTATCTGTTGAGTGAATAGCATCCTCTGTCCTCACACCCTCGACTGAGATGAGGACCAACTGAGATTAATTAGAAAATGAAGGAAATCTGGGGAAAACTTTTATTTGGTCATTTTATTGTATTTCAACAGTTTTTACTGATGATCTCAGTGACTGACTTTTACCTTCTCTTTTTTCTGACTGTTTTATGTGTTCTCAGATAATAAAAAAATTTACTGCATAATTCAAAACATCTGTACTTGCACTGAAATTCTTCACTTTTCTCTTTTACTACATCACTTTTACAGGAAGCGGTGTACCTCCTCCTTCCTGAAATCACTTTTGGAGGTTTAAATTTAGATTTTAATATGTAAAACTAGAATTTTCTGCAAATTGATCAGTAACTTTTTTTTTTTTTTATTCCATTGATTTCATTGGTTGCATTCTACTTTATTGACAGATGTAATAACCGGTATATTAATGTGTAGTGAACTAACATACGTTTTTACCAGACAGTTTGATGCTTTGTCAGATGTGATGGTAGCCTAGTCACACTGACCACCTCATGGGCGTAATGAACAGCTGTGTAAAACAACAATATCTGCTGCTCTTAATGTTGAGAAAGGCAGATGAGGTCGAAGTAGTGAAGTATGCCTGAAATTGACTTATGAAAATGGTGCCGAGTGCTTGGTCTTAAGGGAATTTCTCTGTAGTCATTGTATGGTCTTTACCTTACAATATAAAGCACCTTGAAGTGACTGTTGTGATTTGGCTCTATATAAATAATATTGAATTGAATTCTTAGCTTTGTTGTTTTGTTTTTTCCAGAGCCACTCATTTCACTGCTTGAAGACTGGGCTGGAATTGGTTTTTACACAGACACACACTGCACCAGGAGCACTAGTGCTTCCCTTTGTTCTCTAATTTGGGTAGGAAGTTTTTTCATACCCATCTTTTAGCTTGATTTTTCTTGCTTTTATTTGGCAGCACTCGTCAGCCTTGTTTGCCTTTGTAGTTCTCAGTCATTTCAGCTTTTTCCTGGTTGTTAACCATATTAGTACATGCTCTCCTAAAACATCTGTTTTTTGTTTGTTTTTCTTTTGTTACTTATTTACAACAGTTTATTCTGAACTTGGATGCTACACAGATTTCTGACATATTTGTTCTGTGCTTCTGTTGTGTAATTTAGTATTAAATTGTTGACGATTCTCACAAGATTTTGTGCAACAAATTTGCTTCAGGTCAAATTATAAGCAGCATATGGCACATTTTTGCTGTTAACTGTAATGTATACAGTGCTCTGAAGTAAAGTAAATAATATTGATTTTCTCAATATAGTGCTGCCTATCAAGGAGTGTATTAGATACTGTGTTGATGAGCAACTTTGAAGAGGGCCAAATTGTGATGACTCTAAAAGCATCTGCACAACAGCAAGGCAGGTCTAATTTTCTCAGTATGCAGTCAAAGAAAGGACAAACAGTGGCATGTGTGAGCAAAGCCTGTCGTCCGTGGTCCCATCTTGGAGGAGTAACTGTAGCACATGTCTGAAAACCTTAATGCTGGCTGTAATAATATGGTGTGAGAGTACAAAGTGCACCACAGTTCGCCACCTGAGCGTCAAAACTGGACAATTCATGAATCATGTTTTTCATCCAGGACGTTACTTTCACACGTACCACCAACCTTTAATATAGCTGCAAACCTTGTGATTCACAAACCTTCCAGCACTCTTACCTCATTATGAGGTATTTGTTATGGCCGGTGCATAAAGGCAGCAATGTTCAAGACACTTCATTATATTCCAAACATGTTTACAAAACAGCAATATATGACAGCCAGCACCTCCATACCTGTAACCTGTCAGTGCCATCGCAATCTTATCGGTAGAAAAGATTTTTCTTACTGGTCAAGGGTAAGATAGTGTTCCTGTATTTAGCCTATTTGTAATGTTTGTAGTTGGCAAGTTGCTCAAAATGCTTTAGTTACATAACAAGAATAATGTTATAAACCTTGCACCCACTGTGCTTCTGTTTTTCTTGTGTAGAGTGACAATAACAACTTGAGCAGGAGAAAAAAACAGCATCCTGTTTGATCACAGGATTACTGAAGTCTCTGCCATCAGAGCTCTACTCTCATCCCAAGGCTTAGCCTACATGAAACTAAAGGACAGAGATAACGTAAATGTGAATTAGGTGCCAGTATTTTCTCACCTTGCTTCCAACGAACTCATGTTCAGCTGGACTCTGGCTATCATATGGGAATTTCTGTTTGTACTGTAGTGTAGTTGAGACTGACAGCAAAGGAGAGCAGGGATGACAAGCAAGGTCACGAGCTAAGTTCCAACCTATTACTTCTAGAGTGTGTGTCTGAGCCCGGTGAGAAGCCAGGGTGCCCAGAGGTAGATAAACAGATTTCTGTGGTTGTTGAAGGAACGTGGTTTGTACTGGAGTCATGTGGGGTTAGAGTTGACTCACCGGGAGACAGGCGAAAATATCACTACCTCCCACACTGTCTTCTACAACAGGTTCAGCTGTCAGCTCTGTGCTCTCTGTCTGCTAACGGGTTTTGGATAAACAAAAAGTGCTCATTTTCAATTGCACTCCCCTATACATGAAATAATTTTAGTTTGTGATTAAAGAAGTTGTGCATTGTTCCTCAGTTCCTCAGTATTTATGCAGTAGGACAGTTGGCACCCCAGAAATAACGCCCATTTGACCTTCACCCTTAGAAGTTTCCCAAAGGACTCCGTGCTATCCTCCTCAACTTACCCAGCTGTCATTTCATTGTCACTTTGGTTGCTGATGCTGACCCTCTGTCTGTCAGCATCTATCAAATGAACGAAGCTAAAACAGCATACTAAGAAATTCACTTGGTAAATAAATAAAATATTGTATGAAAAAATGACAAGTGTCATGACACTGCTCTTTGTCAGTATAAATTTAAACTGCAATATTCAGTGTTTTTTTTTTTTTTTTTACACACTAAAATAACTATGAATAAATAAATATTTATATTTTTCATCAGTCAACTCTGCCTGACCCCTGTGTGAGCTTTGCTGTGTCTTTGAAGGTGAGGCATGCAGTCAGGGTGCTTTAATAAGAACATCCCTACTGCAGATTAGCAAGAAATGAAAAGTAAATTAAAAATATATTCAATTAGAAACAGTGCTTATACTGTTAGAAACCAGATCTGCATTTTTAAAAAGTACTTACAGTGTTTTCTGTCTGCTTTTGTAAGTATGTGTAAGTGAATAGGAATATGTTGAACAGTTATGATTCCCATATTTTCCACCTTAGTTTAGCATGTTGACATGCTAATAAATAATAATAGTTTAAGGCTTAGTAATTTTAGTCAGTATTGAGGATAAGTTTCTGATTATTGAAGACATTGATAAAACTGCCTCAAAAGTCTGAATTATCATCAGGAAAGCAGCACCAAAGGATGGGGCAAACTCATCAAAATTAACCCTGTTTTGACCACAAAAATGCTTATTTTTGGTATGAAAATTCATGACGTTAGCTCTTTGCAAGCATTTCCAAAGACAATAAGCTAGCACAAGCCTAGCAGCAAAGAACCCAGGACTCTAAATGATGTTAAAGCTGAGCATATGCCGACCCCAGCCAAGCAGCCAAAGGCTGATTTTCAACAGCTAAAAAAAATGATGGGCAATCAGGCTTGTAGCACTGCAGCCTCAATTTCTACCCATGACTGTTTCAAGGCCACAAAGTTTTGAGGTGCTCTTTGGACCTTTTTTTAAAGTTGCTGTATACCTTGTGCTAATACCCTAACACTAAAAGAAAGGTTTTGTGTCTGTCCTCAGTTGGGTAGAGATTTGACTTAATCAGTGGGATTGTAGCCTAAAATTATTGTTAACTGGGCATTACGTGACAGTGTATCTCAGACCATAATGTAACAATTAGTGTAACAAATTATTTTCTAAGGTTATTAATGAAGTAAGATAACATATCCCTAAAAAAAAAAAAATAAGAAAGTAACAAGTAATACAACTTCTTTTCTTTTTTCTTCTTTTCAGTAACCCCAAGACCTGGAAACTCACAACTGCAGGGGATTACCAACTGTTTCAATATAAAATTCTTATAAACCAACATATTTAAGTATGGATTAACTGACCTAAGAACCAGCATTGCATGGTGAAAAATTCCTTCTTCACACTTTTGATTAAGTGTGCATTTTATTTCCACCAAACTTTATAATTAAAACATTCTTGATGTAGTTCACTCAAACAAACACAAATAAGTGGTTTGAAAACAAATTTCTGGGAGTTTGTTTCAATGAGTGCAGAAGTTTTCAAATCAGTGCAATCAAGTTGTACAAGTCACTTACAGATGAATTTACCTCACTGAACAAAGAGTAATGCAATGTATTTTTTTTTCATTTAGACAGTGAGTTTTATAATATATATAGCTGGAAGTTATAAAAGAATTGTTTTAAAATATAAGATGTGTGTTTAATCACATGAGCCTGAGTTATTTTTATTATAAATTATAACATGCTGAAATTGTCAGAGAGCTTAAGCGCAGATTCTAGAGAAATTTGCTGTCTGTGATAAAGTCTGAAAGGACCTTACTTTCAAAAGAACCAGCTGTTGACAGAGATTAATTTCCAAAGTTGAAATGTTAGGATGTAAGGTCCAGCTATCATTCTTAATATTAAAGTACATGTTAAGGTTAACTTCTGAATGCACACCGAATGTCTGGTGTACTTAGAGCCTTGTTTGATCAGATATATATATTCCTATCAGGGCACTGCTCATTGTTACCTTTTCCTTAACAGAGCTTGAAAGATAATTCGGTGCACCTCTGTGGACATCCTCTTTCTGTTGCAGGTATAAAATATTCCAACTACGGGGCAAAGTGCTATATGTCAGGTATTTCTATTTCTAACTGTGAAGTGAAAATTGTGAAGCTGCAAACAGAATGTACAAACCCCAAAGAAAGCATGTTGTGTTTGTCTGATTGGTCTGATTTCCAGACGTTAGTTACAGACCATTCTCATTTTACGGGAGACATTGAGCTTGTAAAGATTTCAGCTGGCTTCATATTTCCAATTTATTATCCAAAGAGATTCCAATACACACATTTCTTACAGAGTGTGAGCTTTAACTGCATGAAAGGCACATCAAACTGTACTTCGGTGTCTTGCTCTTGTACATTTGAAACTTTCTTAAGAGAAACTCTAAAGAGAAAAAGAAAAAAAAAACACCTTGGGAAGCAGTGTGAACTGAGATTAAAAACCAAATGCAATGATTTGCAAAACATTTGCAGTTCTATATGTAATTTAAAATAGTACAAAGACAGCCGGTCTTTGTACTATATCACTTGAACTGCCAAAGGGGGCCATTTGCTCTCTTGGCACTTTCAAATCATGTACCTGTAATCTAATCAAACTAAAACCCAAATCTGCTATCACACCCTGATGATTAAAAATGGGTGCCTTTTCTGAAAAGTTTTAATGGTGGGTAGGCATGCAGGGAAATATATATATTGCTTGTGCTTCCTGACCTTGCTGTCTGTGATTGGTGTAAAATGTGTGCAAACCTGTTGATGTCAGAGACAGACAAGGAGATAGTGTGTTTGCTCACATGCTTCCATTTTCAGTTTGAAGATTATACAAAATGAATTTGCATCTCGTGTAAGACACCAAACGCTAAAAGAAAGTTCAATGTCACATCTCAGCTCAGTTACACACAGAAAATTGTCTTTCAGTGTCATAGCAGGATCCAGTATGCCAATTACCAACAAATAGCCCAGTAATGTCTGCTAACAACGGGCATATTCTTAGATGGTAGACTTGCACAAAGCATCACACCTACTTACATTCATGCACACAAAATCAAGCTTGCACTGGTGCACTTTCACATGCATGACTACCATCAATGTGAAATATGCATGCAGACATAGACACACATGCTCTATGCCAAGCACAATGTTTTATAATTCCATTACCCCAGCAGTTGGTTGCAATTAGAAAAGCTCTCGTGTGTAGATGTACACACACACACACACACACATACACACACACACACATACAGAGTTTGTCAAAGGGCTCATCAGGCCAGTTGTTAATATATGCAGAACCAAAAAGACAACAGGGGCCCAGGAGGATTGCAAGGGAAGAAGACTGTTATGGTCCTGGATTAGTCTCCAAGTATTGTTGCGTTTGTTTATATTGTATCATATGCTTTTTGCTTTAGTTTATTAGTATATTTTGTTCCTTAGTTCCAGTGACTTTAGAGTTTAGTTGTGTGTCTTCCTCAGTATGAATGTCCCCTCCCTCTTGTGTCTTGTCTCCCGTGTGATGTTCATTCATGTGTCTGTGTTTCCTCAGTGTGCCTCTCTCCATGTTCAGTGTTTCCTGTTTACAGTCTCTTGTCTCTCGTGCTTTGCTTTTATTTTACTTCCTTTGCCTTGTCCCTTGTGATTCCATTAAGCCTTGTCTCATTCTCCCCAGCTGTTTCCACTTCCCCTAATCACCCTCCTGTCTATGGACTCAGTCTCCCTTTGTTCTTGGTCAGAATCTCTGTGTAGGTTCCGATTTCTATGTTCCCAAGCTCCAGTGTTTCCACCTCCAATTTCTTGGAAGTAGATTTTGTCCCTAGAGAACAACCAAACCATCTGACCTTGAGTGAAATGTGGGGCCGGGGTCCTCCTTTGATCCACCAGACACAGATTTTGCTCCACCTTGCGCTGTAGTGCTACCGTGGTGTCTTCCCATACCCAGTGGCTTCTCTGCAGGCACATGATATTAGACTGAGGAAACGGCAAAGTCCTGCTCCAAAGCAGGCAACGTGGGGGGCTGGTCCCCAAGAAAAGCTTCAAATGGCGAGAGTCTTGTAGTGGAAGAGGTTAGTGCATTATGAGCATATTTAGCCCATGATAGTTGTGTAGTGCTCCAAGTAAAGGGGTTTTGGGACGCAACACAGTGGAGTTTGATTTGATTTGGATTGAGCATAGAACCTGGAACTTTGGCAAACTTTGGCCCCTATAGCTGCACAAAAATGTCTTCCATACCTGAGAGATAAACTGAGGTCCCTGGTCCAAAACAATTTCCACAGCAAGTCCATGAAGTCTGAAGTGGGGGACCAAGCATATGGTTTGATATTTCTGGAGTCTGGACAGTAGAAAATAGTGTTAGTTACCAAAAACAGTGACCAACATGCTTGCCTTGAGTTTAGCCATTTAGCAGTTTGCAAATATGATACATTTTTGAGGTCTATCGAGACAACAAAAACTTTGGCCCCCACCATTCAATATTGGCACTCTTCCAAAGCTAATTTGACTGCTCGCAGCTCTCAGGGCCCAAAATCATAATTCTGCTCAGTGGATATTAGACACCAGGAAAAAGATGTGCAAGGTCAAAGTTTACCTTCAGGGCCAAAATGCTGAGAAGGCACTGTACCCACCCTGGAGCCAGAAGTATCAACTTCTGCAATGAACTGAAGGTCTGGATTGGGCTTGATCAGGACTGGTACAGAGGTGAACCTCTCAACAGCTCAAAGTCTGTGTTAGCTTCTGTGGACCAAACAAAAGGGACCTTGGAAGAGTTGAGTTTAGTGAGTAAGGATGTTACCTGACTGCAATTCTTGATTAAACACAGATAGACCTTCGCGAACCTTAAGAAATGTTGAAGCTGTTTCCAGGTGGTTGGTGTAAGCCATTCAGTGACTGCTTTGATATTCTCAGGATCAGTCTTCACCTGACCGCCCTCAAACACATACCCATGAATGTTACTGAATGTACATGGTGACATGGACACAGTGCTAATCTAGGTTTCTGGAAAGGGTAAACAAACAGAAAGAGTTTCAAAAAAATCCCTCAGGCCATCGTTTACAGAGTCTGGAATACTGCAGGGTTGTTAGTAAGCCCACAGGGCCTCACCAGGTATCTGTCCTAGAGGATTATTGAAGGTGGTCTTCCTCTTATTGCCGTAACAGATTCTGACCAAGTGGTAAGCATTGCAAAGGTCTAGTTTCGTGAATATTGTTACCTCCTTCAGGAGGAACTAGACCTTGGCAATGCTTACCACTTGGTCAGAATCTGTAATGGCGATAAGTGGAAGGTCTAGTTTCATGAATATTGTTACCTCCCGAAGGAGGTTAAAAGCAGAACTGATGAGGAGGAGAGGATATTTATTGTGATCTGGTTTAGGCCTGATAACCAATACATGGTCTTAGAGTTTTGTCTTTTTTGGCCACGAAGAGAAAACCTGCACTCACAGGAGAAGAAGATGGTCTAATTATTGTGGCTGCTAAGGACTCTCTGATATATTTTTCCACTGATTGCCTCTCAGGCCAAAAGAGGTTGTATAGTCTGCTCATGGGGAGTGGAGCACTGGAAAGAAGGTCTATTGAACAATTATAGGGCTGATGCAGGGGAAGACACAGAGGTTTATCTTTGTTAAATGCCTGCTGTAAATCATGTTATTTACAGGGAACAAAGGTGAGGTCAGGTGAGTAAGGAGAAGGTGGTTCAGCATGCTGACTAGCTGGAGAAATGGATGATTGAAGACAATGTAATAGAACAGTCTCCAACTCTCAATATACTTCTCTGATCAGTTGATGTGGGAGCTGTGTTTCTCTAGCCATGAGTAACCAAAGATTAATGGTGTGTTAGGCACTGTAAAGATGCAGGTCACATAGTCACAGTGGTTGCTGGAGACAACTAGGTGGGTTAGGTCTTTTTTGGTAACTGAAGGAGGACTCTGAGGGGACCCAGGAGGGCTGTGAGGGACATGTAGGAAGGTCCGGGAGAGAGGAGATAATGGTTAGTCCAGGTGAGTCAATTAATTCTCATGTTTCTACTCTCAACAAAGAAACCAAACCAGAGTGCTTTATTGGATCTCAGGAGGAACTGTCCGGAGGGGAGTCTGTCCACTGGTTTGTTTCCTGGAGAGGATGAAGTTGACGAAAGTTGAGCAGGCAGGTGGAGAGTGAGGTGTGTTTCAAAGCAGGCTTTCAGTAAAAGCTGACCAGCTCAGTGGAAACAGGAGCTGGTCCTTTTCTACTGTGGCTGATGAGATTGATGGAATCCAGGTGTCCTGACTGAAGAGTGTGAAAATCTGGACACCACCCCAAGGAAGTGGAGAATGCCTGCTCAACCCATCCTGGAATTTGATAAAGTAAACCTCAAACAAACCAGTGCTGGATTATGACACAGTTATGTTTTTATCACTAACTAACCCAGCTAACCTAAACTTAAACTTAGCCTAAACCATCTATTCACTTTAAAGTGTAATGATTTATATTTTGAGGACTATGGTCCTGTAATCCTTATATGACTTCATAAACGGTTTTATGTCCCCACAACATAAGTAATACTGGTGCACAAACACACTCAATTTAGGCTCTCACTCTTGCACACTTTGGCTTCAGTTAACTTCTACTGTAAAGCTCATGCTAGTATGCTAAGTCCCTCCCTATGATCATGCAGTCAGTCCTATTTCCATAACCAGCATGAATCCACATGGCTAATAGAGTTAGCCAGCTGACAATCAGTATTCACTGTGTGTGCTAATACCCCATTCTGAGGAAGCTATGGAAGGGCTACACCAGTCTGTATTGGTTTTCCCCATTAGAAGATAATAGATTTAGTTAGGTTAGTGCAGTCCATTCAGATCCTGCTGTGAACATTGATTTCAGTGTTTACTGTTTGGTGTGTGTGTGTGTGTGTGTACTGTCCACTTCCTGGGATGCAGAACAGTCACTCTGACTGTTCTGCATCCCAGAACAGTCAGAGTGACCTCAAGGATTTTTTTTTTTTTGTCTGTTTGTTTGTTTATTGTTGTTTTAATGAACCATTTTCATTTCTTCTTTTCATTTTCTTCTTTTTGAGAGGCAGGCCTTTCATGTCTGTTGAAAGGGGGGGCTGGAGCCTATTCCAGCTGTCATAGGACAAGAAGCAGGGTACACCCTGTACAAGTCGCCAGCCTGTTGCAGTAGTCTACTCTAAGAGAGTAGAGATAGGAATTAGGCAGGACCCCCCGAGTCTAGGTGCTGGTGGTGAAGATTAAGATGGAGATTTGGAAGGAGCTCTTGGGTGGTGAAGGGGAAGCGGTGGGTTGCATGAATGAATCTGGAAAGGAGAATGACAGATGAGCAGTGATATTTAAAGCATGCTGAGTGGAGGCTGACTGGCTCAAGGAAGGCAGGCAGAAAGATGATTGAACTGGAAGAGATGAGATCAGCACTGAGTTTGACAGCGTGGGAAAGTGAAAGTGATGTCAAATAGAGAAATGCTGAAACACCTGGGAAAGAACGCAAATGAGTGATTTCAGATCTTCCTTACTGAACTTACACCTAACCTTCATTTCTATAAATAAAGTTATATAATCACTAAATTGTATGCGGAAACATTCAGTTTTAAGATGGGTACAAAAGTTGTGATATGGGACCTTTCTTTATTTTTATTATTATTAATTTATTACTTTATTTTATGACTGGTTAAGGGTTTTTAGTGTAAAGCATGTAAAGTAAAAGTCTGTCACCTTTATTTCTCAGGCTATGACCTCTGGGTCCGTCTGGAGATGTATGGCTGTAAAAGTCCCCTGATGTACGATGGTGTTTGTCCATGCTGGGGTCTGAAAGTCAAAGCCAGAATCTTAAACTGGATACTGAAATTAAAGGGGAGCCAGTACAACAAAGTTAGCAATGGTGATATGTCAGCATTTAGAAGTCAGAAGCCTTGCAGTGGTGTTCCAAGGAGGTTTTGTAGAGACAAGTGAACGGGGAATTACAGCAATCCAAACGTGAGGACATAAAGGTGTGGATAATAATCTCCAATTTGTAGTGTGACACAGTAGGGTTCTTTAAGTGATAAAAAAAAAAAAAGAAAAGATTTAAAATGAGCACAACAAAATAAAAATGTAATCAATAGTCACACCAAGGTTCTGATAGTTGATTTAGCAAAAATGTCAAATGGACTTTTCACTCTAGGCACAAATCTGTTGGGGCCACAAACACTTCTGTGTGTTAAATTTCTGTCTCAAAGGACTGGATACAAAGATCCAACTGAAGTTTTGTAAATATGTTTTGAGTTTACAAAGTAAAGACTACTGAATACTGGATTTAATACACATCAAAACTATAGTTTTACATGATAAACACAAATGAAAATGCTACCCCCCCCCCAAATTCCCTTGGTGACTGTGTTGTGTTTAGAGAGAATGACAGCAGGGGCCAATGATGGTCAGTGTCTCTTTAGTGATGAGGAAGCCATAAAAAAATGGTCTTTATTAAAAGCTTTTTATGCCACTTCTAGCCTGTACATCTAAAGTCACACATACTGTACCCTCGTATTACAACACTCCCTGGACTTCATTACACCAGAGTAGAAATCCTAACCCCTACTGTGTCATTAAGTGGCTTTATGTTTTACCAATAAAAGGAAAGACTGGCCCCATTAGTGAAATAGTGCTATAAGATATTTCTAAACTTCATTCTCTGCATGCACACAAGCATTTTCCAGGACAGATGAGAAATACAAGAAGCCACATCTTACTTTTTTCTTTTTTTTTTTCTCAAACTGACTAATTGAGCTCTCAGCCTTAACATAAAACATTTAATGGCTGCTTTTATCCAAACTACCTCTGCATAGGATGAGTGTGCATCCTTTCACCCCTGTTGCAGTGATTCAGAAACATCTGTGGCTTCTCACATGTTGTCAGTCGGCAACTTAGCGTAGTGTGTCAGTGCTCTTACAAAAATTCTGCCAAATGTTGTCATTTGGCTGCTAACAGCCACTCTGCAAATATGTTATCCATATTACATATACAGTATACAGTTTTTTTTCCTTGTATAACAAAAAAGCATACATAATATTAGGTACATAAATAAGAACTATACTATCTGTTCAATTATACACTCTTTTTATGTAAGTAATCAAATTAGTGACATTGTGCATGATTTCCGTTGAATCAACTTTCATATGACACATTGGAGGACTGATAAAGTACATTCACATGCAGTCCCTGTACAGCTGTTGAACAAAGTATTCGAAATATGAATGCTGTTCATGTTTTCAGCAGAACATTGCTTAGTAAGCACTCTGAAACACTCTGTGGAGACTGGATAGGTTCTATCCACTGTATGATCAGCCAAACCTGAAGTGACCGTACCATCAGAAGATCAATACATCAGCGCAGCTTCATCGGAGACACGGAGTTTGCTTTGCCCTTAGTTCACAAGTGCCTGGGCCCTACAGGCTTCCATAAGTGGGTCAAAAATGACCCTTGTTTGAATCAATGTGTTTTTATGCCACTTTGGTCATTTTGGTTTAGAATAATAATTTGCATTATATTTTAATTAGATTTTGGTCCAAACAAGAATGGTTTGAAATATAGTATGTTTTGTATTTCACTTTTTACATTTTTTTTTTTACAATGTTTTTAAAAATTTTTAATTTGGAAAAGAAAAAAAAATGTACACAACAGCAATAGAGCAATGTCAACATCATATTGTGTGTGTGTGTGTGTGTGTGTGTGTGTGTGTGTGTGTGTGTGTGTGTGTTACTGTCCAGACAGTTCCTCTCTCTTTCCTTGCCTTGTCTTCTCACTGTATGCAGTTGTGATAAACTGCCTGTTTCTGACTGTGATCACTGCACACAGGTGCACTATATTGCCAAGTGTTTGCTCATCTGCCTTCACATGCATATGAACTTGAGTGACATCCCATTCTTCATCCATAGGGTTTAGTATGATCACAGCCCTCCTATAACAGCTGCAGGTCTTCTGGGAATGCTTTCCACAAGGTTCAGGAGTGTGTTTATGAGAATCTTTGACCATTCTTCTAGAAGTGCATTTGTGGGGTCATCTTCGTCCACAACGTTGTTGTGATGCATTGTGCTCAGGACTACAACAGGCATTCCTTTCTTTCTGACATAGCTGACCATGGTAAGGCTGTCGCTAAAAGTCCAGGCTGCCCTAAAATTTAAGAACTGGTTTGCATGTTATTGAGTGAAACAAGTATTTGATCCCCTACAACCCAGCCACACTTCTGACTCCCATAGAACTGCAGATACTCCGGATCTCAACTCATATGTATAAAGCACACCTGTCCACAGAATCAATTTCTTCCATTGAAACCTCTTCACCATGATGGGGGAACACCAAAGAGCTATCAAAGAACATTAGGTTCAAGGTAGTAGACCTGCACAAGGCTGGAATGGGCTACAAGACCATCAGCAAAAAGTCTGAGAAGGTACAATCAGCCTCAGTCTGGAGATCCATGCAAGATCTTACCTCAAGGGGTGAGGACAATCATGAGAAAGGTGGTGGATCAGCCCCAAACTACACAGGAGCAGCTTGTTAATGATCTGAAGGCAGTTAGGACCACAGCCACCAAGAACACCACTGGTAACACACTGCACCGTAATGGATTGAAATCTTGCAGCGCCTGCACCCATGTACAGGCCCATCTTAGATTTGCCATTGAGCATTTAAATGTTTCAGAGAAGGCTTGAGAGAAAGTGCTGTGGTCAGATGAAACCAAAATCAAGCTCTTTGGCATCAACTCGACTCGCCGTGTTTGGAGGAAGAAAACTGCTGCAAGTTTTATTTAACACTTAATTCTTTCAATAAGCCCAAGTCTATATGAGATTGGTCACCAGTGTGTGTGCGTGTGTGTGTTGTGGGTAGTTGTAATTCAAAATTACAGGAACATTAAGTAGGGTGCCTTGGTTTTTTTGTGTGCTGGCGCTCAGTATCCCTTCTGAGAAATCTTAGAGGGCAGCCAGTAAAATGTGCTTTGAGCCCTGGGTTTATTGTCATTTTAAGGAGCTCATTAAATTCTATGGTCTTACTTCTATGACATTATTTAAGTTTGCTAAGAGCTTGACTCATTTAAAAAGATTTACTTTACCCTCTTTTTTCTTGAATACAGTGCTTCATCATCATGCAATGGCAGAAGGTGCTCTGGTACTTTTATTTTTTTTTTAATTTTGACATCAACATATTAAATATAACAAATTTAACCTTTTAGAGATGTACTTGCTGTTAGTTCTGAGCAAGAACACTTGGTGTAGCAATTTTGTAATGATGAAGCTGCAAGTCTCTTCTGCTGAAGGTGCAGTGTGGTGAAAGGAGGCGGGGGCTCAGCGATCTGAACACACCGAGGGAGTTTTTAGATGTCAAAGTTAAGTGCAATTCAGTCTCTGCAGTCTGCCAGGTGTGTAATGTAGAGCATTATGTATAGTCCAACGAACACCATATGAACAGTAGAAGTGGATAATCTAGAAAGGGCCATACACAGATTATGTTAAAGTACCAGATAAAAGCCTGAAAATGAGGCTGTCAAGAGCAAAAAATGTGTGTGCGTTATGTTGTTGTTCTATTTTTGTACCATTTTAATCCGTGACAGATTTTATATTATCAGTTCTGTTTACAATATGTTCCAGATCCCAAAAGTCTGTTTCTTAACCTCACTGATATGAGTTAAGACTAAAAGCTATAATTCTACAGACATTCAGTATGCAGCCTGACATCTAAGAGATACCACAAATTATATTCACTATGGTCCTATGATGTCATAAAAAAATTTAAATCCCAGTATATGATATATTATGATGGATGGATAGATGGATATATGACATATTAGTCAAAGCAAACCACCCTATTCTGTAACATTTCTGTTGAAAAGGTACAATAAAGCGTGACAGGCATAGATAAATATAAAATGAAAGTCATTTTGTGTATTTACCTCTATAAGGAAGTATAAGACATGCTTCTTGCTTCCTGAGGGACAAGCATGGTTAATAATCTCCTACTGAGCCACTTCTTACAGCTCCTCTCAAATTTCAAAAAATATATTAAAAATCAAATAAATAGGAGAAATACTTATATTAAAAGTCTGATGCTCCCCCAACTGAGACTAAGACTTTACTACCTGCTGGGTCTCTCTCTCCAGCTCACAGCCGGAACAAACATTGCAGTCGGTGTTTTTGCTCCAGCGTCTGTGTCCGTATCTGTGTTGGCAGACTTAAAAACCTGTGCTATGCCAATCTGGCACCATCACACTTGGCTCAGTAACATCAAGTTTTATTGCAGACCCTGAGAATACTGACAGAGACCCTGGTAAGAGTCTGTGATAAATGAACCTCCTGGCCTACGAGCTGCTAACTGCCAGCGGAATGTCTCTGAACATTTCCTATGTCATCGGGGCTTTCTAATCACAAAGTATTCACGGCTCGATCAGCGTTTAGCTCACCCTGTGAGCAGCCGACCGGGGTGTGTGGGGGGCATTATTTCCTGACTAGTGCTTTTCTTATGTCTGGCCTTGCCAGTAATCGATTGGCATCTCCTTTGTCTGCCACATTAACAGACTCTGAGGTGTGTGTTTTCCTGTGCGTGTATGAAACCAATATGAACTGACTTGCAGTGCATTCACCTGCCTGTGTATCCATTACCTGTTCACGGTAAGGAGACTGCCAAGGTTAAGGATACTTTTGCAAAGATTTGTGCTGATGTCCGATAACCATCTGGGGAGGAAGAAAGGAATGATGGGTAATGAAGCTGGCTCAGTTTAGCATCAAGGTTTATAAAATATATGTACTGGCCATCCAAATTAGTCAAGCTGCTTAAAATGTTTGCTACTAAAGAAGACAGATAAACTGATTTTTTGTTTTTTCTATGAAGCAAACCTCAATCAGCTTCTTAATGCTTTGGGAACTGAAATGATAAGTGGCTGGTGCTGATATCAGGAAGCAGGACACGAGTGACTGCAGTTACTGTCTCAGTTTTCCTTGTGATAGTATATTTGCTGAGGCTACGTAGTACCTTTAAAGTGTCAAAGTCTTTGATGAGGTTCTGTCTATACTTTCTGTTCTGTCCTTCTGTATTAAATGTGATTATTGTTACACCTCAATTCAATTAAATGTTATTTATATAGCGCCAAATCACAACAAACAGTCACTTCAAGGTGCTTTATATCATAAGGTAAAGACCCTACAATAATTACAATAAAACCCAACAGTCAGAACGACCCCCTGTGAGCAGCACTTGGTGACAGTGGGAAGGAAAAACTCCCTTTTAACAGGAAGAAACGTCCAGCAGAACCAGGCTCAGGGAGGGGCAGTCATCTGCCTCAACTGGTTGGGGCTGAGGGGAGAGAGACAGGAGAAAAGACTTGCTGTGAAAGAGAGCCAGAGATTAATAATAACCAATGATTAAATGCAAAGTCGAGTATAAACAGAGTAAAAAGAGGTGAATGAAAAGAACCAGTAGGAGCCCCCCAGCAGCCTAGGCCTATTGCAGCATAACTAGAGGATGGTTCAGGGTCACCTGTGCTAAAATTCATGTAATAAGCCACTTATTGAAATGTTTAACAGACTAAACTCTGACTCAATTCAGACATTTTTCCACATTCAAGAATTTGTTTGCATCTCATACTTTACGGCCATGCCTTCAAGGACACAAAGATTGACTCACATGGGCAATGCAGATTTCTTTGTGATTTTTTTAATAATTAACTGTCAGTTGAAGGAATGAGTCAGGCATTATGCCAGTAATTACATATAGGAATATGTATGGCTTCTATCAATCATGAATGTAATAAGCACAGGGTATAAAATGCACAAAAAAGAAAGAAAGAAAATATCTTACAAAAAAATAAAACATCAAACACAAAAACTTCCATTTCCTTTTTTCTCTTTGGCTGTGATTTTGTCCTTTTACTACCTGTGAATCTTACTCCTGGTTTTAGACATCAGATAAAACAAACAAATGTGTCCTCAGCAGTAAACGATTGTTTGCATATTTTATTTTATTTTGAATAAAATGTGTTTACACTGATTTGGTTGGCTAGAATAAGGTTTCATCAAAACCATAATCCTGATTTTCATTCTTTATTAAAACTCCATCCTCACACAAAGGGACCAGCAACAATGTGGTGACCGCAGAACGTCAATGACATTCAACCCCATCAAGCGACGACTGCTGTAACTAGAAGTATGCACTTGAATTGGGAGCGGTAAGAAGCCAGAATTCAGCTGATTGCAATCTGGAGCCTACTGACATCTATCCAGTCTTTAAGTCTGATGTCATTTCCGGGTCCAAATGCTCCAAAATAAATAGCAATGGCATAACCCATTACTGTTCACTACATACTTTATCAACTGCCATTTCTTTCTCATCGGTAAAATGACAACTGAGTGTATTTTTTTTCGAGTCGGATCGGTTAAAACAACCAGGGAGACACAGCATTGCGGCATATTGATCACGTGACAGTTTGGACCCGGAAATGGAATTCTACGTCATCACTTAACAGTAGGTGAGATTTTACACACTGCGCCTTTAAAATTGACTGAGGCAAAGTGGAAAACTGTTCTGTGGTCAGACAAATCGAAATTTGAAAAGTGCCTGCTTCTATCAGTGCTCAGTTCAAAAGCCTGAACTGAGCACTGCGTTTCTCATGGCATTAGTGTCTGTGGAACTGACAGCAGCTTGCACGTCTGAAAAAGCACCACCAGAGGAACACATGCACCCATCCAGTCCAATCTTTTTATGTATTTAAGCAAGACAATGCTAAACCACATACTGCATATGACAACAGCATGGCTTATAGCAGTTAACGAGTCCGGGTGCAGAACTGGCCTGGAGCATCATGAAATTCAAAATACAACAAAGGAGACCCAGCACTTTTGTACAGCTAGAATCTTATATCAGCCAAGAATGAGAAAACATTCCTCTCCCAGCAACTGATCTCCTCAGTTCACAGATGTTTACAGACTGATTACAAAAGAAAATGGGACGCTACATAGTAATACACATGGCTCTGTCCCAACCTTTTTAAGGCTTCTTGCTGCCATCAAATTCAAAATAAGATAATACATTTTTATTGATTTTTATCAGTTTGGTTTGTTTTCTTTGTTTTATTGTGAATAAAATATACAGTAGGTTAATAAAATTTGCAAATTATTGAATTTTGTTTTTATTTACATTTTACACAGCGTCCCAGCTTCTTTGGAATTGGGGATTTACATTAGAAGGTTCTTTAGGCAACCAGAGCCTGAACTGTCCACTAGAGACCAATGCAGTATTAAGTATGCAGTCCTGAAGATGTTGCATCAGACTAAAAAGTTGTGTCTTGACCTGCGCTCAGCAGTCTCATACAAAAAATGAAAAAAAAAAGTATCCAACACAATCCAAGCAGAAAATTTATTTACTTCTTAGAATATTTTGGAAAATAAAACAAGCAAAATATAAACATATTTTCAAGGAGACAAATTTGAAGTACATTGCAGCTAAAACTCATTTGGACATAATATGGATATAATGCACATGCTAATGGCTGGTGTAAAGGGAGCCAGTGTGTTTAAGTGACACTGGGTGAGTTGATGATATACTCTTGCAGCAGTGATACAAATATAACATATAAATTATTGTACCATAACTTTTAATTTTCCCAGAGAGGTCATTACTGTATTATCTAGATGTACATTCATCACCCTTTTCCCTTTTCACTCCTGTAGCCAACATCTTCATTACACTTTTAATCTCTTGATCTCCTTTCTGTCATCTAGCTCAGCCTTTTCACCGCTGCACACACTATGTCATTCTTTCAGCATCTCATGCTTTCTTTCCCGCTCCCCTACCCATTTTTATGCACTCCCTTTGTCATCTGTCGGCATCACTCTTTCTTTCGCTTCCTTCCCGCAACAGCAGGTAGTTATGATGTCACTTATCCTATTTATTGTGTTGCCATGGCACCCCAGCCTGTTCCAGGTGCCATAGAGTGAGAGGTGGGATACACCCTGGACAGGAAGGCCAATCTGTCATGGGCCTAACACAGAGACAGACAACCATTCACACTCACATTCACACATACAGCCAATTTAGAATCAGCAGTTGACCTAACCCCACTAACTGTATGTCTTTGGACTGTGGGACAACCCAAAAAAAATCCACGCCAACATGGGCAAACACACAAACACCACACTGAAAGGTCCCGGCCAGATGGTGGATTTGAACCCAGGACCTCCTTGCTGTGATGCAAAAATGCAAACCTTAAAAAAAAAACAAAATGGACATACATAAACATATTTTATTCACTTCTATTTATTTATTCACTGGTAAAAAGAAAATAAGCCCTCTGTCAGTGCAAAGGTTTTATATAATAAATTATCAAAAAATATCTGCCAAAAGGCAGAAAGAGTTTACAAAACTAACTACATCTCATGAGTCACTAGCTTGTAGAACCACCTGTAGCAGCAGTTCATTGATGTTTGCAGTCGTTCATCTATGCACAGCTCTCTTTAGCCTCTGCCACAGCATTTCAATCGCGTTGTGATCTGGACTGCGACTGGGCCATTGCAGCACCCTGATTCTTTTCTTTTTCAGCCATTCTGTTGTAAATGTAATGCTGTGCTTGGGATCATCGTCATGTTGCATGACCCAATTTTGGACTAGCTTTCGCTGTCCGACAGATGGCCTCCCATTTGACTCTAGAATACTTTAGTATACTTAGTAGTGCTGGCATGTTCCTGAATCACCGGGGTTCATGAGTCAAATCTTCCTACTGAAACATGAATCACAAATCTGAGCTTTCCATTAACCCAGATCATATGTGTCCTTTGACTAGCTGCTAGTAGTACAAAATCATTACTAGTACAAAAGGTGAGTGAGTGAGAGTGGGCAGCTGAGAAGCAGACTTAACAGATACACTGCACACCCAGGTGATTCAGCCAAACCACGGCACTGACTTCACTCCAGTCAGTGATTTAAGTGAATAATAAGTTAAACATTCCAATAAATAAATACTTAAATACATTGTTGTTGTTATGTGGCTGCTTTTATGCCATTTGCGCATTTAGCCTTTTTTCACCTTGGTTGTTTTTGTTTATATAGCTATTTAAAATAGCTGTTTATATCTCTGCATTTTATTGTTTTATATTAAAATCATACATTTTGCACATTTGACATTCTTTGTTTTTATTTTGCTGTTCTTCTACATTTAATATTCATTATTATTTCCGTCCATCCATCCATTTTCTTCTACCTATCCAGGGCCGGGTTGCGGGGGCAGCAGCCTAAGCAGAGAAGCCCAGACCTCCCTCTCCCCAGCCAACTCCACCAGCTCATCTAGGGGAAACCCAAGACATTCCCAGGCCAGCTGAGAGATATAATCGCTCCAGCTTGTCCTGAATCTGACAGGCGCCCCTCTTGGGGGGGGGCCTCTCGGGTGAAATGCCCGAACCACCTCAACTGGCTCCTTTCAATGTGGAGCCCCTCCCAAATGTCTGCACCCCTCACCTTATCTCTAAGGGAGATGCCAGCCACCCTTCAGAGGAAGCTCATTTCTGCCGCTTGTATTCGCGATTTCATTCTTTTAGTCACTACCCCAAAGCTCATGATCATAGGTAAGCGGAGGCACATAGATGCATCATTCATCCAAAGGCCATTGTCCCACAGATCTTCTGGTCTCCTCAGATACAGTTTTGCAAGGCTATCCTGCCCAGTTCTTTTTAGAGTTAAGAAGCTTTGTCGTATAGGCTAGTGACAATGCCCCCAAAATGTGGTGACCAGTGACGTGCAGTCAGGGGAGGCAGGTGAGGCACGGCCTCACCTGTCATCGTGGAAATATAAAATTAAAAAATAAATTAAATGGTTATATTCATTCAGTGATTTGTATTTTAAAGTTCTTTTCCATTTAACTACACCATTTTTAGATTAGTTTTTTCAAAATCGCTGAATTTTTGCATTTGCCGGTCAAATACTAAGAGACGAACGGTGAGGCACCAGCCCGGCGAGCCGCACCACGGATTGCGCAATCCGTGGTGCGGCTCAGTACAGTCATTGCCAATGACTACTAACTGTGCTGGCATGCTATGCAGTGAGACCGGATTACTTTCCCTTTGCATGTGGCAATTAAAATGTTCTAACACTTTTACTATATGAACTAAATTTCTATATTTTAGCTGGTGTATATAATGCACAGTTTTTTTTTGTTGTTTTTTTCATTAACAACTGTATGTGTGTGTAATGCATTCTTGTGTTGAGCGATCATGAAACTGCTGCGAAGAGACACTAGGTGAGGCACGCAGTTCTCGTGCCTCATGGTAGGGGGCGCTGGTGATCCCAGGGACTCTACGACTCCTCGGCGGCAAGCTACCATAAACAGTTAGCAAGGCCAGTTAGTTTTTCCTGTTGCTTGGCCTTATGTTCAACATGGAAGATTACATAACTCAACTGAAAGAATTTTCTAAACTGGACTTTCAATCGAAGCAGAAGATAATAATTAAAGGAAGACCAACACCGGAGCTAAAAGGTTTGCTTCAGACTATGTTAATGTTAAACAAAACAACTGTTGCCAATCAAATGGTGAATAAGCTATATGTTTGTAAATCTGATGTGATGACGTCAGTGCCTCACCAGTCACGACCCTCACCGCACGTCACTGATGTTGACATACCCCTAACGGAGGCAGAACTAAACCCAGTCATGTTTTTCCTCATCTCTAAGGTCTCCTCCATATGAAATGAATTCTTGGACAAAAATATTTTACTGCCAAGATGGTTAAATTGATAGATATTGTTATATATGCCTGTCCGCATGGAGGCTAGCACACACAAACTGATATGGATTAATAAAACAAGGCCTGAGAGCTCTCAGAATAGACATGTATGTAGTCAGGACTTTGCTTTATCCACTAGAAAAACTGGATGTGAATAGCTTAAAGTATGGGGTATCTAGAGACCTTGGAACACATACCTAAAATAGGCGGACATGGAAAAAAATATCTATCCAAAATGGTTTAATTTACTTTGTAATTTCTTTGCCAAGGATTGTCATAGAAACACATGTGATAGCTTGTTGGAAAGGTGGGGTTGTGCTGAATCCACCAATACCAAATATGTAAATGTAGCTTGCATTATCAGGATGTTAAGTCACTAATGTATGAAGAGCCCTAACTGAGAGAAAGTGAAGTACTGAGAAAATTAAGTCTCCAGTCCAAAACATTATTATGCTGCATGTATTGTCATATAACACAGTAGGCTTTTTGAATTAATGTGTTTTCTAAATCCAGGAACACCAAATATGTAAAGATACCATGCACAGTCATTCAAAAATGTGTGATCTGTCCCAAATGACCCTTCAAAGGTTTTTGAAAGGAAATTCAATAAGTTTTCAAAACTGAACAACAGACTGATTACTGAGCATTCTGAAATAATAAATAATAATTCCATCAGAATGGAAGAAAAATAATATTTACTGTTGATAGTAAACCATAGTCAAATATGAGTTGTTTGAGTTATGTAATTTATATTTGATACTTGAAAACACCACCATGCTATACTTCAATGTTTGCTCCTCACTGTTAAAAAAACAAACAAAAAAACCATAGCGCCACAGGAGCTACTCATCAGCTGTAATCAGAACTGTCTGAACTATGACAAATGTTATTTTTCCTCAGTCTCAGAACACCCAAAAGATGAACATTGCAGAGATAAAAAAAAGTGTTGTTTCATAATGCATATATAATTTTCCCTGAAGTAAAAGAGATACACTGGATTTCTCCAAGTTAAAAATAATGATGGCATCAGATTGAAGTGATTACTGGTAGCCTGAGGCTATCCAAATTTGATTTGATGTGAGAAATCAATTAGTTCACCAATCTGTAAATCATTTTGGCTGCTTATATGGACAGACCTTATCAGGAATACATTTTAAGTGGTTTGTAAGTGAACTGATCTGTAATTTGGTGATCCATTTTTCATTACTGAATACGACATGACTAAAAATGGATCAACCAAAGAATTTAATCTCTCAGAACAATAACACTTGCTGTAGTGTAATTACATGATAAAAAATGCTAATAGGTAATTTACTTTACAGTGATTAAAAAATATGTGAATAACTATTTTAAGCAGTCTATTAAAAAAGAACTTCTTAAAATGGTTTGGCAACATTCCCTGTATAAATAATGTAAAAAGCTAGATTTTCAGGAAATTGCCTAAAGCGATGTAATTAAAGTATAAAAAGAATTAAAAGGAAGTCCTTTCCCTGAACTTGTGATGTAGCTATTCTATCACTTGTTTTATTAATGCTGGTCTTATCTGTGCCTGTGTGTCTGAATCACTTTGTGACAAGCAGAGTTTGTTCTATGAATAAAATTGACTTTCAGGGGACTTGTGAATCACAAATGAAAACAAGAAAACTTTCTATCAACAGTAGCTTGAGGGTGAGTCAGAGTAGCAGAGGCCCAGTGCACACTTAGGGCTGTTCTCTTATTCCCTGCGTAAGAGGTTATTTGGACACACAAACAAGTCAAAGACCTGACTGCAATGTTATCTGAGTGGAACGTTTTGATTTTTGAATTGGCTCCTTCGACATATTGAAAATCTTCCAACAGGCATTTTACAAAAAATAACAGAGCAAGTTAGTGGGGAGTTACTGACAGAAGAGAATTGGATGTTGGGGGAAAGAGTTAGAAACAAAGTATAAAGGTACAGAAGACAAGTGGCAGAAACAAGAGAGATACTGAAAATACCAAAAGTGGTTTAAGTAAAGCGAACAGAAAATGTTGAATGAGAATGAAAATTACATTTTTTGATTACAAACAATAAATGCAGAATCACTCAGCCATCAAAATCATTGAATTCAGGTGTTCCAATCACTTCCATGGCCACAGGTGTATAAAACCAAGAACCTAAATATGCAGATTGCTTCTACAAACAATTGTGAAAGAATGGGTCACCATAACAGTAGTTGCCAGGAGAACGGTACTGCATTTTGTCAAGTGTAAAGTTTGATGGAGTGGGGATTATGGTGAGGGATTGTATTTCAGGAGCTGGGCTCGGCCTCTTAGTTTCAGTGAAAGGAACTTTGCATACCTAGACCATTTGTATAATTTCATGTTCGCAATTTTGCGGAAGCAGTTTGGGGATGGCCCCTTCATCCTCCAACATGACTGTACACCGTTGCACAAAGCAGGTCCATAAAGACATGGATGAGCGAGTTTGGTGTGGAAGAACTTGACTGACCTGCACAGAGTCCTGACCTCAACCTGAACGAACACCTTTGGGATGAATTAGAGTGAGGAGTGCAAGCCAGATCTCATAAATGTACTGGAAGAATGGTCAAAAATTCCCATGAGCACACTCCTAAATCTTGTGGAAAGCCTTCCCAGGAGAGTTGAAGCTGTTATAGCTGCAAGGGGTGGGCTGACATCATATTAAACCCTATGGATTAAGAATGGGATGTCACTCAAGTTCATATTCATGCAAATATATATATATATATATTATATAAAAAAAATTCCCTACTTGCCCTGTGGGTGGTCTTTGTCCTGTAAGCTTGGGTGCTCTACCAGAGGCCTGGGAGCTTGAGGGTCCTGTGCTGTATCTTAGCTGTTTCTAGGACTGTGCTCTTCTGGACAGAGATCTCAGATGTCGTTCCTGGAATCTGCTGAAGCCACTCTCCCAGTTTCAGGGTCACTGCCCTGAGTGTTCTGATTACCACAGGGACCACTGTTACGTTCACCTTCCACATCCTCTCTAGCTCTTCTCTCAGCTCTAAATTAAATTAGTTTCAAGGAACTAGATTTATAGGAAAGATGTGTGCATTGACAAAACAAATAAATTATTGCACCCTGGTATTGGTAGTGCAAGTTGGGGAATGCGCTTGCCGTCATGGCAATGTGTAAAGTAGAGCATTGATCAGCTGGCAGAATTTCCAGCAACATGCCGTAAATGTTTCAGTGACTTTTTAAAATATTTTTTAAAAAACATTTTCATGATAGTACACAAGGAATAAAACATGCATTAATTAAATAATAATATGCATTGTCCAACAAATAGGCTGAAATCTGTCATGAACACACACATATGCATAGAAAAGAAACACCGGCCAAAATCAGTCAAGTAGTTAAGGATAAATACAGATTATGCCAAGAGAGCTGCTTTCATAGCCAGCCAACTGTCCCAGGATATTTTTGTGTCTGTGTGTGTGAAAACAAGTTTGTATTACATCACACTTCTAAGTCTTTCAGCCCTGAAAATTAATAGTTCATGTGCAAACTCATTTGTATGTGTGTGCCTGTATGGAAATCCCAGTGCTGGGTACATGGTGTCACCCAACACCTTCTGCCAACCCTGAACGGGTTGTATTCCAAAGAAATAGTAACAGATGCACTGTTTATTCATGGAATAGAAAAGAAAGTCTAAATGTAATGGGGACATGAGAGAAAGTGACAGAACCATCACAGAAAATTGAGGAATAACCCTCTATGTGTTTCTTTCAGGTATATGGCCATACAAATTACCAGGATGGCTATATAAACTCTAATGGCTAATGCATAGTTAAGATAGGTGGATAAGTCACATTTATAACTGTTCATCTACCATTTTTTTGTAACACCATGACACTATACAGAGTTACTGTTTTTAAAGTTATGAAAGCACTGTATTGTTTAACCCTGAAAGGAAGGGTGCATGTATTCTGAAAAGGTAAATAATTTTTTTAATTAAATTTAAATAACAAATTAATAACAATGGCCAAATGTCAATGGTTTTCTCTAGGGTAGATAAGTACAAGATGTTGGCTGAATGCATCAGCACTGAGCAGTTTATTGTTTTGTCTGTAATTTGTTCTTAATGGATATTTTAATGGCAAATGGCTGTTTAGTCTTCGCCACTCATTTTTACTATTGTCAAGAGAGAAGTTGAAAAAGAAGTTAAAAAGGAGATGGTGAAACTAAAATAGTAAAGAAGAAAGAAGGGAAATGAATATTTGATTGGGGCAAAGAGAGAAATATGTGAAGAGCAAAAAGAAGTTTACCATGTGTTCTCTTTCCAAGGGTGGCCATTTGGAGAATGGATTGGAATGGTTTCAGGATCAATGGTTTATTGTGAAATGTAATCATCAGTGGTGCAAACTGAGAGCTGGTTTATTTGACCACAGCTGACCAGGTCTGCATTATTTAAGAATCCTCTCATTTGAAATGATAGTCTGCTAATTGGGTTTCTCCAGACCCCACTACCCCCTACTACCAATCTCTCTAAAGCAATCTCGGTACTGGTGTGTACGTATTGCTCTTGGATGACATATTATCTCTTTAGCCTAATTATTTAGGTTAACTTTCTCTTTCTCAAATTTTCTCTTTATTCTTGGAGGAAGTTGAAATTGCTCACTTTTCTGGAGGACCTCTCAGTTCTGCAGTCACTGTTTCAAATCTATCACCTAATCATCTTTATTCTTTCAAACCATTCAGTACTGGCCTCTTCTGTCCCTCACTTACTCTTACTCACTCTATCAATATGTGCATTTGTTTGCACTATCATCCTCATTTACTTAAGTTACAGTTACTTTTGAATGAGAAACCTGTGGTTGAGTTCAGCATATTTAGATCCTGTACTGATCGCACTTTACATGTAATCCCTCCTGTGTGCACACTTTTTTCTTTAGGGCTCAGGGAAGAGCAGCCATCTGCTGACACCGGTAAAGGTGAGGGGAGGGAGACAGGACAAAAGACACACTGTGGAAGAGATGCAAAAATGAATAATAACTAATGACTAAAAGGCAGAGTGGTGCATAGAAACAGAGAGTGAAAAGTGGTGAGTGAAGAAGAAAAAGTGCATCATGGAAAGGCCCAGCAGCCTAGACCTATTGCAGCATAATTTAGGGAGGGTTCAAGTTCACCTGATCCAGCCCCAACTATAAGCTTGATCAAAAAGGACAGTTTCAAGCCTAATCTTAAGAATAAAGAGGGTCTCTCTCTCTCCCAAATCCAAACTGGGTGCCAGTTCTACAGTAGAGTGACCTGAAAGCTATAGCCTCAATGTGTTCAATATGTGCATTGAAGGACATATCTTGGTCAAAAATAACAACAAGATTTCTCACAGTGTTATGGAGGCCAAGGCAATGCCATCCAGGGTAAGTATCTGGCTTGATACTATGTTTCTAAGATTTGTAGTACAAGAAGTACAAGAATACAAGAACTTCAGTTTGATCTGAATTTAGAAGCAGGAAAGTAGAGGTCAATTGATGTGCGTCATCTGGCTTCATGGATAGATAAAGCTGAGTATCATCTGCATAACAATGAAAATGTATGCAATGCTTTCTAATAATACTGCCCAAGGAAAGCATGTATAATGTAAATAAAATTGGTCCTAGTATAGAACCCTGTGGAACTCAATTAACTTTAGTGTGTGACAAAGTTTCCCCATTTACATGAACAAATTGGAGTCTATTAGATAAATATGCTTGAAAAAAATCATTGCAGTGCAGTACCTTTAATACCTATAGTGTGCTCTAATCTCTGTAATAAAATGTTACGGTCAACAGTATCAAAAGCTGCACTGAGGTCCAACAGGACAAGCACAGAGATGAGTCCACTGTCAGAGGCTGTAAGAAGATCATTTGTAATCTTCACTAATGCTGTTTCTGTACTGTGATGAATTCTGAAACCTGATTGAAACTCTTAAAATAAACCGTTCCTCTGCAGATGATCAGTTAGCTGTTTTACAACTACTCTTTCAAAAATTTTAGAGAGAAAAGAAAGGCTGGAGATTGGCCTATAATCAGGTAAGACAGCTGGGTCAAGTAGGTAATGGTTTAATTACTGCTACCTTGAAGGCCTGTGGTGCGTAGCCCATTAATAGAGATAGACTGATCATGTTTAAGATTGAATGTTTAATTAATGGTAGATCAATCAGAGAGAAATAGTCTAAATAAATATCAGTATTATTGAAAGTAGCTGAAAACAATGATAGGACTGTGGGATCTCCAGCTTACAGGTTTTCTGCTTTAAGTCGCACATTTGTGAGTTATATCAGGGAGTCAAGGACTTCTGATTTGAGACTGTGGCTCCTTTTTTCAGAGGAGCCACAGTATTCAGAGTCATACAAAGCGAGGATTTAAAACTATTTTTGAGATAATAAATCTCCATAGGAGTAGAGTTTAAGTAGGTGCTCTGCATTGTGTTGGCACATGACATTGAAGATAGCAGTGGAGGAATTATATCCTTAAACTTAGTTACAGCACTTTCAGAAACACTAAACTCTACTGTAATGAAATTTATTCCTCACAGCTATGTAATCCATTATTGTAAGTTTAAAAATTATCAGACAAAACAGGGATTTCAGGGAATACTGTTAGATGTTCAGTTTCTATGCCATATGTGGGCTCACTGAGTCTAATAATAGATTAAATGCAGTGTTGGGGCTGGGGTTTTCAGCATCTACACGGATGGAAATTTTAGTGCAGTACATTACCATCAATTAGAAAAGGAGCCATCTTACATCCAAGCTTATTTTTCAACAGCACCAACAGAGGGTGTTATGAAAGGCTTTTTCAAAGGCCAAAAGTTCCTTTTATTGAAAACCATTTGTTTGGTGAAATTTATTCAAAAAAACCTGCCACAGTCTCTCCTGTGTGCTATGAGCGATGCATTCTAATAGATGGTCGTAAATGAGAGAATTAATAATTGACATCCTGCATGAAAAAGCTTTAATGAGTGTTGGTCTGAGCCAGTAGGCCTTAGGGGAACACAAACAAAGTATTTATTAAATAAAATGGAACATGACGAAGGTTGTTATGCTCAGTCGAGTTCCTTTTTTTAGGGTCCTTTTTTTTAATTGCTAAAGCAGATCATGTGTGACATAACAACTTAGAGGAGACGCAAATGATCTGTCTACATAATGCAAAACCACTGAGGGTGTTGTAATCTTTTATAGATGGATCCATCAATTTATCCATGAATAATAACCTGGATGCAGATTAAGGCTATTTAAAGTCAAAACCTGACTTGTACAGTATGTATGTGTCTGAGTGTTTATATTCTATATGCCTGAAAGCGTAGGTAGGTAGGTATAGACTGAGGACACAGAAGCAGCTGCAAGGTCCCTCAATAACAGTCACACTAAAATGTAGCTGCCATGCAGAAGTGACACAATTAATACTGCAGGATGTCAGAAACTGACAGATGCCTTTTTTTCCACAGCAATGCCAGGTATAGGACAAAGAAGAGGATCATCTAGATTAATAAAGGGATCATTCCCAGTGTGTGTGATCTTCAGCACATATTGAAATGCTAGGCAGAAGGCCAGTCCATTTATATATATAAAACACTCTCATATGAATGAATGAATGAATGAATGAAGCTTGATTTAGCAGAACTGTCTTTTTTATTCTATTATATAATAGTAGTTATGGTGTTCAAGTTCTCACAATTCTTAGTGATTAGTAATGAATGTAGGATAGTCTGCTGCTTTTATTAGGAAATCTATTAGCTGAATGTGACATGTGAGATTAGTACAATTAGATCATTCATCTGCCTGCATATCGTTTAGCGATATCTACTTTTTCCACTAATTTCCACTCATTTATTTGCTTATTATGTCACTATGTCACTTTTAGTATATACTTGTCACAAATGGCCATAGTTATTTAAAATGGCTGTACATTCAATTCAGTTCAATTTTATTTATATAGCTCCAAATCACAACAAACAGTCGCCTCAAGGCGTTTTATATTGTAAGGTAAAGACCCTACAATAGTAGTACATGAGGTGAATGGAACTAAAACAGTGAGTTAGCTGTCGTTTGGTGTTATGCATCAATGAATTAATAGAGTTTGTGTTTCCTTGGGTTTGTAATAAAGAAGTATTAGACATAAACTGTATATTACCATTTCAGCAACCCAGGTGAAAACATCAAAAGTGTCCAAAGATCGCAGTGGACATGTAATAGGACATGTAATTGCAGAAAATATTAGAAGACTCTCGGTTATAACCAGGTGCAAACAATCAGTGCAGAATGCTAGAATTGGGCGAACCCCTCAGTAGGATCTGGCTGCACATCTCATTTCCCAAACATGATCTGTGTAGACTGAAAGTAAATAAGAAAATACATTTTTCCATTAAAAGAAGATCATTTTTAGCTCCATTTTGAAGCATCGCAGTGTTCTGGAGCATAGTAAATATAGGAAGTACACTTTGACTTAATTTTTCAGACCCACAGGTTGTTACTTTGGTTTGTTTGCTAGAAATATGGCAGGGTGCATGGAAGAAAATTCAGTCCCTAAGCAAATATGAAGCCACCAAAACACAACATAATGTGTTTTTCAATGCGTTCAACTGAGTTATTCACCACTGAAATCATCATCATAAATACTATACACTCTTAACCCAGATATTAATTGTAATTAAACGTTTTAGTAATCATTACTTATTCTTTCGTGTTTGGTAAAAATGTTGTCCCATTACTAAATCAAATTAGTTAACTGTACTTTTCTACACAAATATAGAGTGTAATGAACTTGTTAAGCAGAGATTACTAAAGATATTATGTTTTTGAAGTGAAGGGGCGGGGCATATTCAAACTCAGTCCTGCTGCAACATGCACCGTGGCAAGTTCAACGACTCCTGACTGGTAAGTGTGAAGAATAACTATTTTAAATAATTCTAGCTATTTCTTTGCTTAAAAGATAGCTGAGTTCCATGTGCAGATATAACTGAAAATTATAGTTACAGCCTACCGCCACCATTATCGACACTTTGGTAAAGTGAGGGGTTTTGGAATCGAAGTTAAATATCGCGAGTGGAGTGGCGAGCGCGAATGTTAGCATTGGCTTAGTGTTAGCATACTGACGAGTCTCAGTTTATAACGGACAGTTACTTTAGGAGAGATGTACTTTGCTGAAATAAACCTTTATTACACCAAGTTTAAGCCGAGTGTATCCTGTCTCTGAGGGTAATTTTTTTTAATCGAAAAAGCCGCTCCAGTAGTGTCAAGACAGCTAAATGCTATCGTTAGCTTAGCGTTTCACATCGTTCGTAACAGCATGTGCTTGTGTTAACCTAGTCCACGTTTTTTTTCTATACGGTTTCGTATGTACTGAAATGTAATGGTCGGACACAAAGGTTGAAATCTTGTATGACTAAAGAGCTGAAGCTGAGGTTATCGCCAGTTCTTCTTCTCCACCTCTGATCTCCAGACTCTTAAAATACAGAACTGACAACAAGTTAGAAACGTTATTAAACCTGTCAATTGTCTGCAGACAGAAGGGTAAGCCTAACTCATTTGGCAATATTTTAACTCTAATGTGAAATGGGAAAACAAAATTTTCAGGCTGAGAACAGAAATTTCAAAGGGAGACAGTATTTCAAAGTACCATATTTCCTTGATCACTGATGACATGGTTGTGGACAAGTGTGCTAAAATTTTTATTATTTTTTGTTCTTACAGGTCCGTGTGAAGATGCAGTGGAAGTGCAAATACTGTGAGTTTACATCAGAGAAAAGGGGTTACCTCTTAAAACATTACAGGCTAAAACATGGAAGCTACACCAGAACTGTACCATTTCCTTGCTTACACCAAGAGTGTTTATGCACATTTAAGTCCATCAGTGCACTTAGGGTCCACTTATCCAAAATTCACCAGAAAGACCAAGATGCACAACTGTGTGAAACACTGACCTTTCACTGTCAGTCCTGTGATTTTTCTGCTGCTTGCACAGAGGCAGTTTTTATCACTCACTTGCGGAGTACACATTTAAAAGTTAATCACAGAGTCCACTGTCCATATAATGGGTGTAACTTTCATACTACTGTGTACTCCACATTCAATGCACACAGAAGTAAACAGCACAGAACAGGCAATTGGAAGATGTTCAAACCAGAAATAGTGTCTGGTAGTGAAACCAATGAAGTGGCAGAAGAGGAACATGGGCCCCCAAACAACACTGTTGATTTAGAAGGCAGCGAAGAGTCCAGCAATGAAGAGCATCATGATCTTGGGAAACAGTTGGAGCACAACCTAGCTGCTCTTTTTTTAAAGATGCAAACCATCCTCCACATTCCACAAAGTTCTATCGATGAAGTTATACAACAGCTCCTACATTTAAGTGAACTGTCCCAACCACTGCTGCACAATTCAGTCAAGGACATTTTGAAGCTACACACAGATGTAGATGATTCAACTGTGAAACAGGTAGTCAGGGCTGCCTCAGAGAGCAATATCATACTAAAGTATTGTGGCAAGGGTGGCTCCTTATCAACCTCTAAAAGGAGAGCAGCATATGTAAACAAAAACTTTGATGTGGTTATGCCAGTTGAGTACTTTATTGCCAGGGAAAAGAAATCTAGTGCTGTATATGTTCCTATAAATGCCATGTTACAGAAAATGTTGAACAGGGCAGACATTTTAGATAAAGCTCTTCCAGTACAAAAACATGTGCCACATGAGTACAGTACATACAGAGATGGTTTGTACTGTAAAGGAAATGGCCTCCTTAACAGCGAGGAATTCAGAATCGCTGTTGGACTTTACACAGATGATTTTGAAGTGTCCAATCCATTAGGGACATCTAAGAAGAAACATAAAATGAGTGCAGTGTATTGGGTGCTTGCCAATGTGCCATCAAAATATAGGTCCACACTCCAGTCCATTCAACTTGCTCTTTTATGTAAAGCCTCTGATGTAAAAGAATATGGCTATGCTAAATTTCTTCATCCTCTGATCCAGGATCTGGTTTCTTTGGAGCAAGATGGCCTATATGTTGAGAAGTTGGGAGCATGTGTCAAAGGCACAGTGTTGTATGTGGCTGCTGATAACTTGGCTGCTCATTCTTTTGCAGGATTCTTTGAGAGCTTTGGAGTGGACAAGTTCTGCAGGTTCTGCATGGCAACGAGGAGTGAGATCCAAGACAAGGAGGTAAGCTCGGGCTCTTTTGAACCCCGAACTGCAGACATTCACAACAAACAGGTACAGGAGGTACAGCAGGATCCCACTTTGGCAAAACAGTATGGTGTAAAGGGACGATGTGTACTAACTGACAGTCTGGAGCACTTTCATGTTGCTCGTGGCTATCCCCCTGACATCCTACACGACCTTTTTGAAGGGGTTGTTCCTGTTGAGTTATCACTCTGCATTTCAGAACTGATTTCTAAGAAATATTTCACATTAGAAACACTGAACCATGCTATCAAATCTTTTGCATATGCTTTTCATGACAAAACTGACCAGCCTCAGCCTATTGCCCAAGGCTTCTCTACCAAAGGGACCATAGGTGGAAATGGCCATGAGAACTGGGCTCTAATCAGGTTGCTCCCACTTCTCATTGGCCATAAAGTGCCTGAAGGGGACGATGCCTGGAACGTTCTGATGCTCCTTAAAGATATTGTTGAATTGGCTGTAGCAACAAGGCACACTGAAGAGTCTATACATTTCTTTGACTGCAAAGTGTCAGAACACAGAGAACTGTTGCAAACTACATTCCCAAATTTCAAATTGCGTCCAAAACACCACTTCATTGAGCATTATCCTGAGATGATTAAGGCATTTGGCCCACTGTCAGATGTCTGGACAATGCGTTTCGAGGGAAAACATAAATTCTTCAAGCGGGTCATTCGTAATGCACACAACTTCAGACATGTGGCACTTACACTGGCTGTAAAGCATCAGAAAATGATGGCTTACTGTTTGGACACAAGTTCGTTTTTCAAGCCCTCAGTTGAGCTGGACAAAGTTACCACAGCACTGATCACATCTTTCCCCGAGAATGTCCAACAAGTTTTCTGCAAGAGAGTACCCCAGCTTACAAAGGTTCTGGTTGCATCATCAGTCTCTGTAGATGGAATTAGATATTGTGCTGATATGATACTCTCTGTCGGTTCATGTTCAGGCCTCCCAAATTTCAAACAGATCAAGCAGATTGTGGCAATAAACACAGAGATCTTGTTTGTGTGCAATACAATGACGGCATGGTACCATGAACATTTCAGATCATTTGAACTCTGTGGCAGCGCAAATCCCTCTTTGTGTGTGGTGGAACTAAAAGAGCTGAATGATGTTTTCCCTCTGTCAGCATACAGATTTGGAGAAAATTCAGCAGTGACACTCACTCGCTATATTCTGTGTTGAGAAACCACAAGTGTTGTCAGTACTAGCATTGCTCTGGATAGAGTCTAAATGTAAGCCTAATTGGTAATTTTGTATCTTTTTTGATAAGCCATATGTTAAACTGAATATCTATGTCTTTGTGTATATATTTCTAATAAGCTATTTTTTTTATTTCCAAGATGGCAGCACACCAGAAGATGACCTTGAGAGTAATTTTCACAGAGACAGATATAAGAAAGGTTGTTCTGAATACAAGACCTACTACAGTGGAGGATTTGATAGGCAAGCTTAAAGAATCACTGGGACTTAATTTCAACTTCAGTCTCCAGTACCAAGATCCTGAATTCAATTATGAAGTGTGCAATCTGACAGATATCGAAGATCTTCCTGAAAAACCAACAGTCAAGGTCATCCCTCTACTTGAGTTGGTATCTGTCTCAACATCTGAAGAAATTTTGAGTGGCACACCCAGTGTAGCAGATACAGAGATCCTCTCTACATCCTCGCAGGAGCGACAGAAACAGTGGCCAGATTGTTTTGATATCCCAGATTTTTCTGTTGATGTAGCATATAGACTTAGGCAAGCAGATCTTCAGTTTCTTCGTGATGGTACGCACCTGAAAGTAACAAAAGAGCTGAAACATGAGATTCTTGAAAGATTGGCAGAGAGCATGTATAGTTACACAGCATACCCAAATAATGCTCAGTTCGAAAGTGTTGCACAAGCCCTCATAAGCAAGCACCCCTCTCTCCAGGAGCGAGGCTCAACCAGTCGCTGTAGCGGCTGGAAAAATAGTCTAAAATTTAAAATGGCTAATTACAGAACAAAGCGCAGAAGATCAGGGTGCCTTGATGTAGCAGTAAATGCAGGGAAACGAGGAGGGCATTCAACTGAAGGAGAACCAGCCAACAAGAACATCAAGAAGGCAAAGAAAGGCGAGATCAACTTCTTACCCAACTTTCCAGACGGATTTAATCAGGTAGCCCTTGAGGGTGCCCGCAAAGACTTGGTTAATGAAATGCAGAAGAGAACACCAAATGGACAGCTTGTAAAAGAGAAGATGGATCTGACGTTTGCATTGAGAAGAAAAGAGGTGGTGGAGTCAGAACCTGCCGTATGTGAGATGGTGGAACGTTGGCCTGCTTTTTTCACAGAAGATCAGGTTAGTTCATTCATGAATAAAATAATGAGAACTTTTTTTTTTAAATATGTGTCTGTGTTTCTCTTAGGAAACTGCCTTTATAAAACCTAAAAATATTTATCTGTTAGCCATTCCCACTGTCAGCAAAAAAAAAAGTAATTTTACCATGCAGGACATGGTAGTTGCTATCTACAGCTGCCTTTATCTTTTTTTGGTAAGGAATATTGTATATTGAGTTGGTCGTTATTGTGAAATCAACACCCTGATGCAGAACTCTGATTTCAGATTATTCTGAAGAGGTTTATCATCTATTAATTCCCTATTCACGGTACGCTATCCTGCTTATTAAAAGGTTACTTGCCAACAAAAATATATAATTTGACACAAAATATTAATAGTCTGTTTATATGTAGCAATGGTCTGCTACACAAAAGTAACACAATACTACAAACAATCAGGGCAGTAGAAAAGCAACTCCTGTGTTGTGTGCGGTACAAAGTTTTTGTTAAAGAAGTTTGACTAGAATAACTGAAATATCCCCAAATTTAAAGTGTTAAGTGAGTGAGTTGAAGGGGGCTTTGTGTTTTACAGCTGACCATGTCCACACCTGTGCAATTTTTATTGCTGTCCTCACTCTGGTGCTTCCACCTTCAGTTATTAGCTGTAAAGATGTAATATTGGAGCATTTTCTGTATTTTGCAGGTATGCATGGAGTTCAACAGGATTGTTGGCAAGAATCTCAAACAGGAATTCTATGAGAGCATTGATCGGCACAGTCCTCGTCTTATCGAGATTTTTCGATCCAAGAGAGGGAACATTGGCCAAATGTTGACACAGCTTTCCCAACAAACAAAGGTTGGTCCTATTAATCACTTGCATTGTGTGCAACAGCTCATGTAATGACTTGGCTTTAAGTCCAACTGTATTTATTTTCATGCTTCACATAGATTGTTGAAATGATTAAAAGATTTTGAATTTAGGGATGGAAAAACAAGGCTGAGTTTCTGAACTTCACTTAAACTTTCAGAGAACTTCAGTAAAACCTGCTAGTTCTTCTCAGTGTTAAGGGTGTTACTGTCTCAGTGGGTTAATTAACCATGAGCCATGTATTTCTTAAATTTTAGGGAATGTGCCTTCAAAAGTCCTTGATTACCATTAGGGATGCACTGATATTAAAATGTGGGATGATATCGATACCCGATATTAATATTGCTGTTATGGCAGATAACTGATAATGTATACAATATATATATTTCACTACCCTTTCGACACCTTGGAAAAAACAAAACAATCCCACAGCTGACATTGATTCTCTGCTTCAGATGAACTCCTCACAATCTTGCGCTGCATTGCTGTCACATGACCAAACAAATACCACATGACCAACCTCCTCCCCTGCCCGTCCGGAATCAAATGACAAGAAGATGGAAATAGATATGGGTTGTTAATATTGGCCCAGTTTTGTTTATCGGACCAATACTCACATGTTAACAAATGACTAATATTGGCTGATACCGATGTTAATGCCGATATATTGTACATTCGTAATAACGATGCTTAAGAAGATGTGGGGACTTTATATTTTTTGATACAATCAATTGTGCTTAGTTACTTGCTTATTTTTGTCATTTTACTGCCCAAAAGACTGCAGAGCCAACTGATATTCGAACACTGGTGCTCAGAGGACTTCCTGTTATCCTTGGTGACAACCCCACAGACTTCTACAAACCAGCCTTTGTAAGTAATTTTACTTAAAGACTACCTAAAGGAACAATAACAACTCAATCTTGAATTTTCACTCTTATACACGGTTCTCATGGGTCTTTGAAATACTTTAAATTCTTTAATATTTACTTTGCAATAATGTTTTGCAGCTGTGTTGTATGACCTATTTATCCAAAGTCAGTGTATTACTTGAATTAAGTGCCATTTGACACGGCCCCGGTTTGGAGAAGCAGCAGAGGTACTGGTGTAGGAAACTAAGCAATATACTGCTGTGATCAGTGTTTATAACAACATTATTTTAGCCACCTAAAAAATCTAGATCAGTGAAATGTACACTATACACAGAATATTTTCACTGCATTACCTTACTGTCAGTCAGACTTCTGACATAAAATTACTTTTATATAAGTTGTATATAGATTTCTCCTGCCAAACTTCATAGACAAAATCTGTTTACTTTGCTGAACAGAGGAACGGCTCTTCTACTGCTGCCTCAGTCTGTTCGATTGTGTTATTATTTGATTGGTTTGGATTCACTAAAATCACACAGTAGCACACATTTAAGGATCAAGGACATGCTAGACTAACAACTCTTGTGTTCTGTGAGGTAAAATTACTAATTTTTCCTATGGCATTTGGTTGGCATGAAGAGAGTGCTGTAACTTAATTTTCTAGTCAGATAGGTCCGTTGGACAGCAGTTTGAGATGCTGAAAATAGTATGCGTCCACTAAAACTGATATAAATTTTTTGACTTATCTAAAAATACAAGTTGCAGCAGTACATTGCTTATCTACCTACACTGATCCACCTGCTGCTTCTCCAAAGTGGGGAAAGGCTGACCACCATCTACTGTAGGTAAGTATGCTGACCATCTGTAAGCACCTCATGCAACCCACTTTAAAGGGATAGTTTTTTTTTTTTTTTTTTATATATATATCTTAATTTATATCTTATGCTATGCTGTGTTGGGTTCATGTCAGGATTTGGGCATAGACAGACAGGCGTGGGAAAACAGATGGCAGTTCCAGTGATTGAAGAAAACTTGTGAGCATAGTTTTAAACAATTCAAAGGATAAGGTATTGTTCCACTTAGCACTAGCACATGAAGATGCTGGATAGATGTTCTTTTGTGGAGCTCCAACTCATTCAACATTTACACTAGGAAACTAGGGCTGCATAGCATGATAAAACAGATATGACAGAAATTTCAATTTGATTGTGGAAGTTATTTTTTTTTATCAATTATTGATGGTCACTGAAATATCACTGTTGTGCTCTTGTCATTTATAAAGGACTCAGATGATGATGACTCTTTCCGCAACATTGACATTGGGATCCTCCTTGTTGAACCTGAAGGTGCTGTGCCCTCATCCTCCCTGCATCTCAGTCCAGCCTCACTAAAAATTGTCATTGAGGGAGAAGTGGTGATGGACAACATTCAAGACCTGCCAAAAGCTATGTGTCTTCTCTTTGGACTTGCATATGCAATGCATCTCAGTTACCCCATTTCTATGAAGTTCACGTTCCAGTTCATCCAACAGGTATTTCTTGAGCTGGGCCACGTTGAACTAAAACCAAAGTTACAAACATTGAAAAACCAGCTTGCGATGTAACGAAATGTCTTGTGTGTTGTCAGTGAACAGTCAGGGGGTTGAAAATATACTCAATGCAGATGGAGTTGATAAAGTTGCTCTTATCTAATGCAGTTCAGTGCAGCAGTACTGCCACAACTTTTATTTCTTAAGAAAGTTTGTAATGTTCAGCTTACAGTGTTATAAGAGACATCAGTGTCCAGCCACTTGTACTCTAAAAAACAGGATTTAGAAGTGTATGCTCAGGGCTCCATAGTAATATTTAGTTGATACAGTTAAAGGAAAATTCAGCACTTTTCATGTAAACGTCCAGTTTGTGTTGATGGTAAATGTAGTCATTTGAAGCAGTAAATTCAAAATAATGTAATTCTTCCTCAACAGCAACATTACTGCTTATTTTACAGGTTTTTTCAGTCAATAGCAGCACAGGAATTTATTGCTTCAGTTGATTACATTTACTAACAACACAGACTGTACATTTACATAAAACATGCAAAATCTTCCCTTAAACATAGTTGATCTGTTCATTTTCCAAGTTGGAGATTGTGTCCTATTTTAAGGTGTCCAGTTTTTTCAAAAGGATGCAAATATTTTTGTTGAATGCTGCTGCATTTGTATTCCTTCTCTAAACATGTTAGAATTGAGTTCAAGCACATATGCCTATTTTTACTTGCCTTTTGTATGGCAAACTTTTTTTTGAATGGCTACTGTTTTGATACTTTTTTATACTTCTGAAAAACATGACAAACTACAGTTAAAATTGTCTTTTGCGTAAGTATTCTGCAAAAAATAAAATATTGGAATGTTGAAATGTATTTGATTTATTCTCTTTACAATTTAGTGTTACATTCAATACAACTTGAACATAAAAAGGGTAATAGGAAGAGGGTAAGAGGAAATGTTATTAATTATATTAACAAAATATAAATAGCTTTAAATGTTAAATTGCTTATTTGCTTTACAGTTTAGCTTAAAAGTAATTTTCAATCAAACATGTTTAGTAGTATTTACTAAAATTGATTAGCTCACATAAATGGGAAGAAATTTATATGAGGTAATCAATTTTAGTAAAGACTACTAAACATATTTAGTTTCATCTTTGTGTAAAAACTAGAATGGTTTAAGGCAACGAGTTTCCACGCGATTTTCTAGTAAACTCAACTAATTTGGGTTAAGAGTGTACTTACTGTGTTAGTATAGACCTGCTGACTGTTCCCTATAGATTTTAGACACCTCTCTGTTTAAGGTATGTGTGAGCTTCTGTTTACATCTTATCTTAAAATATAAATGTATTCATTATAGTAACAATAAACACAAATAATCACCCTTACTCCTTCCTGCCTTTATGAGGATAATTTTCTGCATTAACATAAAAAATAGATCAAAAATGCACACCTTGCTTCTCTGTTTGAAAAATTGAACAATATTGGATTGAAATGTGCTGCAGTTTTCTAATCATCTCCTCATGGAGACATGAGTTTGTGTGGACACACAAAACCGTGGCGATATTTTGGAGTATTCAGTTTCCATTCAAATTCTGTTCACACTCAAAGACATCTGCCATGTAAAATAACACCTCCAAAATGGTCTTAAATAGCTGCACTATTGCATAAAAGCAAGTGCTGCCTGCTGTTTCACTGACAACTCTGCACTGAATTGTTTTTCCTCCTTTGCAGATTTCACTTGCACTTTTTTTTTTCAGCATCTTGGTTTAATAATGATGCATTGTGACGACTATGATTTCCCCCAACACACATTCTCTGTGCTTCTCTTGGTGACAACATTGTGGTGTGACAGTTTCTTGTTGTCATGATGTCTGTTTTCCCTCAGCTTTCACTCTCGACTTGTAAGAGCTTAACCAGCGTCTCCCTGTGAGCTCAGTTGTAATTACAACAGCAATAACATCAGCTCAGCTGTTTTGTCTGACAAGAAAACTGCTTTGCAAACACAGACGTTCTTGTTATACTTAATTGAGGTTTGGATTTGTGTGCATCAGTGAGCTTTTGCAATCTACACCAGTGTATGTATATATGTATGTAAAGGTATACGTCATGGGTCGGGGCAGGCCGTGTGGTTGGTGGGAATGTTTTTTTGTCTTCCAGGTGATCCGTTGGGGCAGGCAGCTGTTTCCTGTTGCTCATCAAGGTCGGGAGTATTTAGGAGGGGCTGAGACGCTGACTCGCCGCCAGATTGTTCTACCCTACCTGTGGTAAATCTAGCAGCTTGCGTCAAGGAATTACAGTCTTGTGTTCTTTTTATTCACTCTATTGATCCTGTAGCTCTCCATCTCCATTCAATTGCATCACCTTCCCTCAGAGCGGCGATTCCAGCCACCACCACTCCGGAACCCATCCACTCGGCCACCTGCTCCCCTGCCTTCATCTGCTTCTGCCTGCCCGCCCCTCGGACCACCTCGCCCCGACTCACTCGCCAGCCTCATCCCCGACCAGACTGTAAAACCTGAGTTCAGAGTAAGCCACCTTACACCCCCCCCCCCCCGACCATCACCTTTTTGTAGTTAGTTAATTCCTACCTGACCCTGTTTGCTTTTTTTCTTTTCAGATTCTCCGTGCTCACCAGAAAATTTCCACTCTCCCCTGATTTCCCTGTTTACATTTATTTTTGGAATAAAGACTCTGTTTTCTGTGAACTGTTGCCTCTGCATCTGGGTCCGTTTTCCGCCAGCCACCATGACAGTATATATGTGTGGTTAAGTTTATTGCCACTGGCGTCTCCTGTCTGAATGTCATTTGACTGTTTCTCTGTTTACTTGAAATCTCACACAATAATTCAGCAACCACACAAGAGGCACGCATGGCTGCTGTAATTTTGATTAGAATAAATCACTGAATGAGGACTAGTGAAACTAGGTTTTGTCTTTTTGTTTTGTTTGGTTGGACAAACACACAAACATTCACTTCTGAAAGTAAAAGCAATGCCTGCATGCTAGTTCAGGCAAGCACTGCATTGTCCACACTGACCTGACATGTCCCAAACACACCCTCCCAATTTGGCAGTCTATTGAAACCGCAAAACATTACTTTCTAACATCACTTTCAGTGCAGATCTGCTCTTTCAACCCCTCAACTACCCCAGCATCCACCTGTGGACTCCTGGGGTATTTTACTCATTGCTCCCAATTTTTTATTAGCATCATATTACAGGGAGAGATAAGCTCAGAGTCTAGATGCCAAACTCTAACTGTATTCTGTGGCTGTAATAAACCAATCATGTCATGATTTGAACTGCAGTGACTTTTGTGAAAACCCTGTTAAAAAATTTAACTACAAAATTGTTTGAGATTGTAGGGGAAAGCCACTTCAACATCAAATATGTCTTAATGTGACCTCTTTTTGAGCACCACCTGATTTATTTTATATACATGATACAGATTTTGCCCTTTACTTTCAGTTGTTTCATAGAATGGACAGAATAGATGTGTCATATGTAGGCTGTGTGGCAGGCAGAGTGTGGACTCAAATGCAGGACTCAAGAGGCAAACATGAACTCAAAGAACTCAACTTTATTGCTGTTAACTGCAAATAATGAACCAAAATCCACAGACCCAGGAAGGAACAAGCTGGAAACACAGAACTGAAGAACACACAACCATGAGGGAATAAGGAAGGATGCACAAAGAATGGAGGAAAACTCAGGGCTTAAATACATGCTGGGGTAATTTGGGAAAACGAAAAACACAAGGGTACACAGCTGTACGAAATCTGGAGAAGACAAGACAGAGGAAGCAAAACTGAACACAATGCACAAGAGACAGGGGACTGGCAAAATGAAACAGGAAATGACTAAACACAACAAAAATGCACACTTGACACAGGGAAACCAGAAATTAGATACAAATAAACTTTAAACAAGAACTCTCTGGAGCTTGAAAAAGGCGACTGGACTTCTTTTTGTTTCTTGAAGACGTTTCACCTCTCATCCGAAAGGCTTCTTCAGTTCTCAACCAAAAGGTGGAGAGACCCAGGTATTTAAACCCCTGTGGGCGTAGTCCCCTGGAGGTGGTTATGACCCTCTATTGATCATGTGCGTGAACACATGTGCCCAGGTGTGAAGAGGGCGTGGGTCATATTTAATCAGTGGTTTCAGTTGAAACCAATTTAGGACTCCGCTCCATTGTTTCCTGTGGCCTATTGAGGTCACTGGAACAAAGGTGTGAATGGGGGTTGAGACGTCTGGGAAGGGCGCTCAGGACAGCACTGTAAGCGGGGGAAAGTTGGTGACGTAATCCACCTCCTCTGTTCAATGATGGTTGTTCACAGTGGACATAGATGGCTTCTTTCACTCCTCTTTCAAACCATCTGTTTTCCCTGTCCAAAATGTGAACATTGGCATCCTCAAAAGAGTGCCCTTTTTCCTTCAGATGCAGATGTACTGCTGAATCTTGTCCTGTCGAGGTGGCTCTTCTATGTTGTGCCATTCGTTTGTGAAGAGGCTGTTTGGTTTCACCAATGTAGAGGTCCGAGCACTCTTCACTGCACTGAACAGCATACACTACATCGCTGATCTTGTGTTTGGCGGGTTTGTCCTTGGGATGAACCAGTTTTTGTCTTAGGGTGTGACTTGGTTTGAAGTATACTGAGATGTCATGCTTGGAGAAAATTCTTCTGAGTTTCTCTGACAAGCCCGACACATATGGGATGACAATGTTGTTCCTCTTAGCAGAACAGATCAGGATGAAAGTTTCAGCCACTCTCTCCAGTGCAAGACTTCCTCCATCCAACCTCACCATTCAGGAGAAGAAGGCCATCACAGCCCTAAGCAAGGATCAAAACATCACCATACTGCCAGCCGACAAGGGGAGGTGCACGGTTGTGCTGAATTCATCGGATTACCACAACAAAATTACTACACTCCTCAGTGACAACAATACTTATGAGGTCTTGAGACGTGATCCCACAAGCAACTACAAGAAAAAAGTTGTTTGCTGCCTGCAACAACTTGAAAAGGAAAAAGCCATTGACCGCCCCACTTACTACCGCCTGTACCCTGGAGAAGCCACTCCATGCATTTATGGACTCCCAAAGATCCACAAAGAAGGAGTCCCACTTCGACCCATTATCAGCAGTATAAACTCGGTCACCTACAACATTTCCAAACACCTCGCCACCATCTTATCACCGCTTGTTGGCATCACACCCCACCACATTGAAAACTCTACAGATTTTACTAACAAGGTCCAGAATCTTGTACTGGATCCAGATGAAACCATGGTGTCCTTTGATGTGGTTTCACTTTTCACTTGCATACCCACAACTGAGGCAGTGGAGACCGTCAGAAGACGACTACAGGAAGACGATTCCTTACTGAACAGAACCAGCCTCACCCCAGATCAGATTTGTGCACTTTTAGATCTCTGCCTTACCACAACATATTTTAAATACAATGATGGATTCTACAGACAGAAGCATGGATGTGCCATGGGCTCCCCAGTGTCTCCCATTGTAGCCAACCTTTACATGGAGGAAGTGGAAAGTAAAGCTCTTGGTTCTTTCAAAGGGATGGCACCTAGCCACTGGTACAGATATGTAGATGACACCTGGGTCAAAATCAAAACCCATGAAGTAGAAGCCTTCACTCGTCACATCAACTCAGTGGATAAATACATACGTTTTACCAGGGAGGACACCAGAGATAACAAGTTACCATTCCTGGACTGTGCGGTGCTTATCGAGGAAGATGGAAGCCTCAACATTGAAGTTTACCGGAAGCCCACACACACAGACCAGTATCTCCTCTTTGACTCCCACCACCCTCTGGAACACAAACTTGGGGTGATCAGGACCCTACAACCCCGTGCGGAAAGTGTTCCCTCTAAGGCAGAAGGGAAGCATAAGGAACACACACACATTAAGAAAGCCCTCAAAACATGCGGTTACCCCAACTGGGCCTTCATCAAATCAGCTAAGATGCACAGGAATGAAGGCCAAACACAAACTACAGAGAATAGGAAGGACAAGAGGAACAACATTGTCATCCCATATGTGTCGGGCTTGTCAGAGAAACTCAGAAGAATTTTCTCCAAGCATGACATCTCAGTATACTTCAAACCAAGTCACACCCTAAGACAAAAACTGGTTCATCCCAAGGACAAACCCGCCAAACACAAGATCAGCGATGTAGTGTATGCTGTTCAGTGCAGTGAAGAGTGCTCGGACCTCTACATTGGTGAAACCAAACAGCCTCTTCACAAACGAATGGCACAACATAGAAGAGCCACCTCGACAGGACAAGATTCAGCAGTACATCTGCATCTGAAGGAAAAAGGGCACTCTTTTGAGGATGCCAATGTTCACATTTTGGACAGGGAAAACAGATGGTTTGAAAGAGGAGTGAAAGAAGCCATCTATGTCCACTGTGAACAACCATCATTGAACAGAGGAGGTGGATTACGTCACCAACTTTCCCCCGCTTACAGTGCTGTCCTGAGCGCCCTTCCCAGACGTCTCAACCCCCATTCACACCTTTGTTCCAGTGACCTCAATAGGCCACAGGAAACAATGGAGCGGAGTCCTAAATTGGTTTCAACTGAAACCACTGATTAAATATGACCCACGCCCTCTTCACACCTGGGCACATGTGTTCACGCACATGATCAATAGAGGGTCATAACCACCTCCAGGGGACTACGCCCACAGGGGTTTAAATACCTGGGTCTCTCCACCTTTTGGTTGAGAACTGAAGAAGCCTTTCGGATGAGAGGTGAAACGTCTTCAAGAAACAAAAAGAAGTCCAGTCGCCTTTTTCAAGCTCCAGAGACTACTATGACCTGGATGACTGAGAATCTACACAGACTTTAAACAAGAACATAGCTCAGAAAACTGCAACAAAACCTAAGAATGTAACTATAAAGAACCCATCCAGGAAGTCTCTAAAAGGACACAAAACTCAAAACTGCAAAGCTACAATAAACTGAGAACCAAACAGTGATTTTTCATAAGAAATCAAATACCAGCTATTCATTTAGTTCAATTGTTAGTGTTGTAATGATGGTTCTTTCTCTGCAAGTGCTCTTTAACTGCCATCAAAGATGTAGACGTATAAGGACCCCTCCAACAGTATTCTAGTGCTATATATATATATATATATATATATATATATATATATATATATATATATATAAGCAACCATGAAAGATGGCTTGGTTGAAAGCAAGTCCTTTCAGATAATCACATACCATTTTTATGGATTTCATGAAAATGCAAGCATTGACAAAAATACTCAAAGGCAGGAAGGAAGCTTAGAAGTGTATATAAATATTCAAATAAAAAGGTGGAAAGGGTAATAAAAAAGAGAAATAAATGGAAATAAGCAAAAGAGAAGGAAGTGAGTTGTGATGAAAATATGGGGGAAGAAATACTCTTACAAAAAGAGCAAACCATCAAATTTTCCCAGAAGGCCCTTTGAGTATGGAAATTTCATTAGTAATTGATCCAAGTGCACCGAAGCGCGTATGATAAAATGCTAAAAAGATGACTACATTCATTTTCATTGCAGACATTGTGGAGCCTCAATGGTTTCAGACTGAAATTATTTCAAAGCTGCATGCTTCCAGATATTAGTGTAGCTGGGAGGTTAAAACCTATAACTTTTTTCATAATGGAGTTTTTCTCTTGGGGTGTTAGGCTTCCATTAAGCATGTCAGCTTGTCAGTTGCTTTTGAATGTGACATTTGTTGTTAATTTGTGGTTGGAAGGTACATTGTAAATGTACTGGCAGAGGCTCGCCTAATTTTACAAACCTCTGTCACAAGGTGGCAGCATCGCAAAGAACAGTGGTGACCCCTACAAGATTCTGCCAAGTGCATCTTAGTCTATGGGTCGTATCGCGTTTGTTTTCTGTTAGGGTTGCGTTTGGTCTACATTAGTATCAAGTTTGGTTTTACTTTTCAACTTTTAAGACAAAAGACATCTCAAAGAGTACTTGAACAACAATAACGACAAAAATAAGAAAGGTTAGCCAGAGGTTGCTGTGAAATCTAATCATTGATATCAAACCTGTCAAATCGAAATGTGAAATAAATGAATAAATTATAAGCTGCTACTGCCATTCTGCCAGTAAGTGCCTAACAATGATTTATCAATCTGACACCTGTGCAGTTTGGAGATGATTTGTGATTGGCTTTTAGAAGTATTTACACTTTTTTCAACCATCTGCTCAGCGAGTTTTAGAGAAAACAGATGAGAAATTTGATATTTAACTTAAAGCTTTCGGGAGTTCTAGTTCATTAAAAAAAGAGATTGCAGGATCTCAAACTGACCCAAATACAAAACAAACAATTATATGTCAACCAGGCTAGAGTTTTAGGACTTTTCTAGCGACTACAACAGAGGCTTACAGATGGAGAAGTCAGTCAGGGCAGAAAAACAGATATGACTATTGAAGGGAAGGAGGAAAGTAAGTAAGAGACAAGGACAAGGTCTAAACATAGGTGACAGATTACAGGCAGGTTAACTGGACCAAGAAACACAACGGCAGCAAAGCAATGCTGATGGCAAAGCAAACTGGAGTGGCTGGTACATATACACTGAGGGACAGGTGTGACCTGTTGTGGGAATGAAGGACAGAAAGCAGGGTCAGGCAACGGGCAATGGAGGGAAATTTTCAAGCACAGACTGATGAAGAGACGGGTACAACCCCAATGTGAATGGGGTGGCTTCATTTACCATGTAAAATCTCTACCATAATTTCAGGGAAGATGGCGAGGGCGGGCAAATGTCCACTTACAAATATATCTGAAGCTGCTTTGTTATGAAGGCATGAAAAATATTCTCTGTTTGATCATCTACAAGAATGAGATGTGCACGCCAGCTGTCACAATCTGCTGTAAATATTTGTCTGAACGGTCTGCCTCAGTTGGTCGTTCTATCAGATTGGGGTGGCTGTGACTCAGGAGGTACAGTAGAGCAGGTCAACTACATCGGTAGATTGGTGGTTCAATTCCTGTCTGCTCCGGTCTGCATGCCAAAGCATCCTTGGGCAAGCTACTGAACCCCAAGTTGCTCTCCGATGCAACCGTCGGGAGTACCAATGTGTGTGAATGTTAGATAGTAAGCACTTAGCTGTAGAAGTGTGACTGGGTAAAGAGCTTTGAGTGCTCAGCTAGAGAAGAATAAGTGCTCTATAGGAACTAGTCCATTTACCATTCTATTGCATGACCAATCCATTAAAGCTCCAAACAAAAAGTTATTAGAATTTTCAGATTGTGTTTGTAATTACAAGCACAATGCTGTTTTTACTTAGTCTAATTAGACAATAAGGTTTGAAGATATTTTATTCGCTTCTAAACTCAAACTCTGGCATTTTTACACAAACAAACTAAATCCGCAGCTAGAAACCTGTTTGTACCCGTTCAGTTTCAATTATGTGTATCAACTGTGTATTAGATAGGCACATTAAGTATATTTCAGATTGTATAATAAGAACAGATATAAAAGATGAGCGAGTTAGAGGCAGGAATTAATAAGCACTCACTTCCTCCTACTCCTTTCCAAACAGGAAATTGCCCCCCCCCCCCCCCCCCCCCCCCGAAAAAAAAAATCTCACAGATTGCATGTGAATTTGATTATCTGTATTAACACATTACTTATATGTTTGAAATAAAGATTTGAAATGAAATGAAATTATTGTGTGAAATAATGATGAAGATTATCAAAATTATCTCTTTTTATTAAATCCCAGGACTGATGAAAATCACAATAACAAGGTCTGGTTAAGGGTCTCAGGTAGCACCATTACTTTTTACAAAAGAGCCTAGAATTAAAATATGCTGCTTAAAAATTCAGCCTGTACCTCCATTAAAAAAAAAAAAGCTCGGAGCTGCCAGCGGCTCTCGGTGTGAAGAGAACAACCTGGTAATGAACTGTCAATTAGCCTGGATAACAAAGCTAACAAGATGAGACATAGTGTGGCAGACAGTGTGGACGTGTGTATGTATGTCAGCTAGGGACAGGGATTATATGTTTGATGTTTTGTCATTGTATGTATTAATGTGTGTTATGAATAGTAGTGGGCAGGTGTGCATTTGTATGTGTCTTTGTGTCTGTTGACAGCCTCAGAAGCTGACCCAGTAAGTGTCAGACCTGATTTATCAGCATATTGTACAGTGTGAGCATATTTGTGTGTCAGTATGAGGAGAAAGAAAAAAAAAAAAGACAGACTTAACTTGGCTAATGAAGTTAACAAGACACAGCCTCCTGTATGTGTGACCAGAAAAGAATAGAGAAACATCATGTTTATCTGCATTGCATGTTACACATTAAAATGTATGTTAATCTGACTAAAGACAAATGTCAGCTTGCAGCTCTCTCATCAGCATGTCTGTATCTCAGTCTCCTGTCTTTTCTCATCTGTCTTCCTCTGTCTTCTTCTTGCACACTTTTAAACAGTGATCCTTCTTCATTTGTGTATAAAAACTTCAGACTATGATATGATTGTTTTTGATGGAGGGGGACAAGCATGAGTCTCTTGAGCCTAATCAAAAACAAATTCTAACTTTAACAGGGAGCCAATGAAGAGAAGCTAAGATGGGAGAAATGTGGTCTCTCTTTCGAAACCCAGTCAGTACTCTCTGCAGAGTTTTCAATCAACTAAAGGCTTTTCAGGGAGCCTGCCCAGCTCTAGCCACATCAGGTCAGATGAACCAAGGTAATTTTTCTATATGGTGAAAAAAAATTAATCCATAACTAACCACTGTGTGAGCGAGTTGATAGGTACATGACAGACATATCTTTTGTTACTTGTGACTGTGGTTAACATCTGTAAAATGGGTACAGTTAGGTGAGGAGCACCACACACAGCCTACAAAAATACAAATGTTGCATTGTTTTCTTTCTGGAAGGTTTTTCTTCAGTCTAACTCAGACATAATTTACCTTCAATGCTTAGAGTGTTACATTTCTCTTTCTTTACTTAGCTTCGTGTTTTGCTTCCTCTAAATTCATTATTTACTTATGTCAGCATTATCTCTTCTTTACCTTGTCTTTTCATGTCCCTCAATTGTCTGTCATTTGTGTGTGTGTGTGTGTGTGTGTGTGTCAGAGGTGCTATTAAGGTTAATGAAGGGAGACTGCATCAGGATCCAGATCCCTTTAATAAACCTCGTCAGCTCCACCAGCCTGGTGAATGCCAATGACTTACTCAAATGTATCGCTGCACCTGTGTCAGGCAGACAGAAAATAAAGTCTGTATGAGGGGAAATAAGGTTTGGGTCTAAAAAAGAACTACGAATCACTTGAAAAGGATCTTTGATGAGTTAGAGCGAACAGACAGGTAGGTCACTCTGTTATCAGCAGCAGACAATAAAGCTCAGCAACAGAATTTATTCAAATGGAACTGAGCATAAGCAATAAGATAAAAGTTCAACTGTCCAAGGATAGATTTAAAAATTAAAGACAATACAAGTTGTGACATTAGTAAACAGTTGGGTCATGCCTGTTATTTAATGTCTACTAATACTAAAATCATATTATAATTGCTCAAGTTCTTAAGGTATCCTCGTCTCTCTATATATGAATATTTTAATATGCCAAGCTAAGTACTGTGACCATTCTACTGCATGTTTGGCAGAATAGGGTACTGCTGAGTACCCTATCAAGTACTGAAGGGTACTTTTGAGTTACATCTCATTCAAGGGAAAGTGTAACATCCTTGTTGCTTCACATATTTCTGTCAAAGCGGGGTGATGTCTGAATCTCACTAAATGTTCAGCTGTGGTATTCTGTCTCAGCAACATCTCAGATGGGAATGCTGGCATTCAGAGGCAACTGCAACAGGCTGCCGTGTCACATTAATTACTTGTGCAACAGATCATATTTGAGTTCTTGAATACTCTTGGTATACTGCCACATTTTTCTGAGGGCAGGCAGGATGGTGATAGCTTTGAGAGGGAAATTGCAACATACTCATTTAAAAAATTTTCAGGATGAATGATTGTTCCCTTGAAAGTGCTGCAGAGGGGCTGAGGATGATCCAAGCATGGACGTTTACACCTGGCAAAGCTCATAACTTAGGAACAAAAGGGGCAGATGGGTTTATATTTCAGATTAGATTAGAGGCTAAATAGTTGACTCCAATCATTATATTATGACTCTTGACAGACATGGGTGTAAACTGTAGCTTGAGTGTTTGGAAGAAGCGTATGTTCTTTACTTGCAGACCACCTCTAAATGTGGGGATCACATTTAGGTGTCTTCATCACACTAGTACTTGAATCAGTTTGTGACTGAATCACAGGAATCCCACTTTTTGTGAATCAACAAAGCATTTTTATCCCTTGTCCCACATACTGAGACAGCAAAATACTACTAGAAAATAAAACTACTGAACATTTAGTGCCAGTATATTAATACATGTATCAAATTTAACTAGAAAAACATTTTTTATAAAAAAAAAAAAAAAAAAGAAAGAAAAATGTACATAAATTATCAATGAAATTCAAACATCTTACAATTTGCTTTCAATCCTGCAATGGCGCACCATTTAGGCACTTACAAAATAATTGCAGTCTTTTTGACGTGAGCGCCGATGAAGTGATATTAAGTCTCTTGAAGAACGTACTGCAACAGGCAACGCTTCATATTCTGCTATATGAATAAATGATCTTTCACAATTGCTTAGGAAAAAGATAAACAACAAGTTCTGAAAATATTACAATTTTCTAATGTCTACCACAGTAAATGCAACTGTGGTGCAAGTGCGTTAGCTAAATAAGGAGTTACTGTTACTCGTTAACTCACTTTTAACAGTGTTGCATTTATTTTTACTGCAATGGGATTGAATCACTATAATGTGCTTGGATATTTGAGGGTTTTTTTAGTAACTGACTTATTTCAGTAAACTTGTATGTAAAATGTCTCCAGTCATTTTTAAAGCTTTTTTTACATATTTTCAGACTAGAAGTGTGGAAAAATCAGCAACACAGGAACAAAAAGAATTAAAGAGCAGGGAAAGGACAATGATCTCAAGCACAGCAGCAAATCTACCACAGAATGGGTGAAAAATGAAATGTCGATCGTCCCTGTCACCATTTTCAACCCCATAACATTGAGTTCAACCCTGTTACTTGATAGACTTTTATTAATGTTTTAATAACAGGAAATATGAGATCAATGTTAAACTTTGGATACAGTTTACAGAGGGATTAAAGTCTTATCAAATCCTAACATTCCTGCATATTTTTGAGAAAACATGAAGGCCAAGGTTCTTTTGACCTGCTCTGCCAGTGAAGTACAGTAGTGAGTATTTTTGAATAAAAACTATATGTTTAATAACTGATCTTCAACATTAGTAAGTTTCTCTGAGAATTTACTTCAGTAGTTTTCTCAAATCATGATCACATGGGGTTCAAATGATCTGTCACAGGGTTGGACTCAAAAGGATTTTAGTGAGAAATAAGCGCTTAATAATGACTGTGATTTCATGCCTGAGGTGGTTAGCTGTATTTTCTGAAATACTTAATTATTCCACTTTCAGATTAAATGATTAGACATAGACAATTATTATGTTTTTTTTTTTTCTTCTTCAAAAAAGGTATGATCCAAAGGACACCCGACAGAGAATCGTCCAGGCAGTCTGGAGTTGCCATTTAACCAAACGTTCATATTTCTGAACTGCAGGGAGAAGAAGCCGGACCCTGGACAACAAACTGATGTTTTTAATGCCAACTACAATTACAATTGTTTGTGTTGGTCCCTGCCAATATGCATTATCAAAAAAACCTATCATGTCGTTTTGCATCATATGCGATATAATGGTTACTTCATAGCACATGGTGCACAAGCACATGGTGCACAAGCACGCTATTCATATAAGAATATGAATAGCATCATTTAATGCAACACAATAACATAATTATCCTTTTTTTGCGCTATTATGCTAAATTGTGGAAAATCTTTGAAAAAGTTTGCACAACACAACAATGACATATTAGATGTATAAACACTGTTGTTTCTTTATCAGCTGACATGAATTATCAGGCCCTGAGTGCATGCTTTATAATCTTGTTGATGTCTAGTACACACTTTAATTCTGCAGACTTCTTCTGTTTTCAATATTTCCATCTGCCAGCTCCTTACACAGACAGGAGTGACCAATCTGCAGGACTGCTGCCCTGCATTCTCCTCACTGTGATTCTGCCCAACATGGAAGTATAATTTCAGAACTTCTTTTGGTGATGTGCTCCAGAGCCTGAAACAGATGAACAGAGGGGAAAATAAAAGTTGACAGCCTTGGTGGCAGACTGAACTACACATAGTATAGTGGTCATAATAAAAAAAAAAAGAATCATCTGTCCCTGTGTGTATTTATGTTCTTGAGTTTGGAGTTAGACTGTATTCAGCTGTCTGTCATGTCCAGAAAGAGAAACAGACATTTGGTGGTTGCAAATGATTACAGAGGGTCATGCAGGAATTCTTTTTTTTTTTTTTAATACTGTCATGATATTTGCTTCTGTCTTATAAGGGCATTCTATATACCCAACCTCTGCGCGCGCACACACGCACACACACAAACACACACACACACACTTGGTGCAAGTTCCCCAATGAAATTTCTTCCTTGTACTTGAAGAAAAACTTTAAAGTAGCTCGTATTTCTCTCTAGCTTGTATTCATGTGAGTATAGATCTCTGCAGAGTCATACATCTAAATATGTACAGCAGACAGACAAAGAGAGAAAATAATACAAAGAAGGAGGAAGTGTGAGAGAAATGGAGGGGGAGGAAGGGAAGGAGGAAATTGTGATTGCATTCATTTTGTAGTCAGATCTTTTGTTCTATGTCTCTAAAAGGAGGGAAGGAACCATCTCCATTTAGATTGCTTTCTCTGGTAACAAAGCGAACACACACACACACACACACACAAATAGACATATGCTAAGCTTCAGTCTTTTACCTGTGTTAGTTAGACTGATATAATGAAATGCCAGAATACCTGAACTGTGTGCTGTGTTGTGGCCACGTTCATTTTTTTCTTCAGACATATTTCTTGTCTTAAACAGAAAAAAATAAATCAATGACAAACTAGATGATCATTTTTTTCACACTTTTATGTTAACTCCAAAATGGTTACTTTCAGGAACTGCAGTAAAAGCTCCTCACAGATTACAGAAAGAGATAATTAGATAATAGCAAATTTCTTATCTAAAAATTTCTTTCTTTCTTTCTTCTGAATGACAGTTCCCCCCACAAGTGGTTTCCTGTCTTGCCATGCCTATTTTGAGCATTTGAAATAGATGGAAATATATCCTTACATTACGTTCCCCATATGTTTGTGTGTCATGTTCATAACAGAAAATTTGGGACAGATTTCCAGGTTGTGACCAATTTGTCTGGCCACAGGAACACTGATCAATTGAGGCTGGTCATGTGACGTCATGTGCACATTGCTTAAGATTTGACCACCATATTGGATTTGATGCAACCACTGACTGCTAGGAAAAAATATGTATTCCCAAACTGGTTGGCAGTGGTTTCTAGAGGTTGCTGGCTGAAATTGGTTGCTAACTATTCGCCGAGCAGTAAAACTTGAAAAAGGGCACTCAGGTTGTTCAGGACTGGAGCAGGTGACCACACGCATATGCCGCTTTGCGGTGCGGTGCGGGCGGCGTGAGTTCGAGTCTCAGTTTGTCGCCAATTTGCCCGCATATCTTTCCCCCATTTCCTGTCTCTCTCTCTATACTGCCAATAAAGTCGCTGTGGCCAAAAAAAAAAAAACACTTGAAAAATTGCAACACAAACCAGAAAGATCAAAAAGTTTGACCTTCACAGTAAAAGTTGTGCTGCAGCCAACATGTTCTAAAAAAAGAGCAGCTTTTATTTTGAAGACAAACATTTGCCATTTCTGGTTTTTGTCACACTTTTCACTGCAGCTCAGAGTTGCTGGGAAATATGCTAGCAACCAGAGCAAACATAAGAAGGTTTTTGACAAATAGGTAGGCAATGACAGGTGATTTCCAGCAGGTAACTGACTGGTCTGTAGATCTGTGTGACTGGGGTTTTAGTAATCAGTCAGAGAAGACTCACTTTACCCGGACTGGTGGTTGCCAGATGCTCATTCTGTTATGGTCCTGGGCCTGTGACCCAGTGTTCTGAGTTCTTTTAGTGATGTTCTGTTTCTGTTGTATATTTCTGGTTGTGTTTTTAGGTTTTAGTGTTCACTGGATCTTACATTGCCACTATGATTGCCACAAGTCCAAAGTGGTCACATGTTTGCAAAACCTCAATAGATCTCATGAACTGTAGCATGCAATAATCTCTGAAAGACTAAATATTATCATCACATAACTCTGTTTTCAAGTTCAAATAATATATTTTCAGTGCAAACCAATACCCTCCTAAACCTATGACCTTGCACTTGAAATGCACTCCTACAAGATGTAAAATCATAAAATTTATGAATGATTCTAACCAATGTGAAGTTGCTGCTAAAGTGAACAAAATAATACCCAAAAGCATAATGGTCAATCTGCTTGTATTGTGTGGCATACTCTCTACCATGTGTGAAAAAAAAATACAAAAATAAAGAATTTGGCCCAAAAATTTACCCAAAGCAAACCAGGCTGATCTAAATCTATGTGCAGTGGAAAATAATGAGCCTCAAACTTATAATATATGTTCTCAATAAACACATACACAAAAGGAAATAATCGATAGAATACTCAATCACTGAAATAATCAATAGCTGCAGCCCATTTACTTGCATTATAGCTATCTCACTCACACACACACACACCCCTATGGTCTATGTTGCCATGTTAAATTCATAGACAAGCTACCTATTAATATGTTAATTATAATCTAAGTGGTAAACTTTGGGGAATGTAGAATACATTTTACTTGGAACTCGTAAAAATTTTCCTTCTTTTTCCCTCTTTCCATCTTTATCTTCAGTCCGCCCTTTGTTCATAATAGCTACTATACTGTGATGCTTCAAAAGAAATATTTCAAAAGTTTAATTTGCCCTTCTTCCACATAAATAAAATAGACTAGGTTACCAAAGCTTTTTTTTCCCCTTCATTATTGTCATTCCCCCACAGTGAAGCTCTCTTTTATTCAAGGTTTCATTAAAATAGTAAAATTGAGTTGTCAGTTGTCAGAACAGTAAAAAGCTGTCCAGTGTAACATCATTTAGCTGAAGAATTAATTAACTCTCAGTGGCAGTATTTAAAATATGTGAGGGCAGAGGGTTGTTCTGTAGTTTTATAGTATCACAGAGCTGGTCTGCAGAATAATTCAGCTGTTGAATCTTTTTTTTTTTCTTCTTTTTTGATCAATGCCAATCTATGTTCAGGCTACAGAGTGAAAAAATGACATGAAAATGAAAGATATGAAAACCCGATCCAAAAACTTTCTTACCCACATTGCAAGATCACATTGCAAATTATAATGCCACAACATGAATTAATGACTTTACAATCTTTTTCAAAATCCATCCATCCATTTTCTTAAATTTATTCTTTTCAGGGTCCCCGGGGGGCTAGAGCCTATCCCAGCTGTCATAGGGCAAGAGGCAGGGTACACCCAGTACAGGTCACCAGTCTGTCGCAGGGCTAACACAGAGAGACAGACAACCATTCCTTCAAGTTAGGTATAAAACTATGACTCAAGGGACATTTTTTTACTGACACTCACTGGCTGAAATCTTATGACTTTGGGGGCATATCAAGGTTCTAGCCAGAAAAAAAATTCAGCCTAAGAGCTTGCTAACACTAATTAGCTTGCTAATGTTAAATGCTAAATGCTGTGATGGTGAACAGATCAGTAATTCTTTTTGCATATAAACCAGAAGAGTTACACTTACATATTATGCATTCAAAGTGTCCCAGACGACCGTTTCCTTCCACTAATGGGTTTGTAGAAATCACATAAAAAAGTGTGCACAACAAAAACTTTCTAATCGGATGTTTTATCATCAGCTGCTAAAAGCACTTCCTATATTGGAATAGCCGTCATCCTGTTGTCAGCATGAACTATTACATTTTTAATGCAAGCCACTAACTACGACAACAGGATGTATCATTTTGCTGGAAACTGTAGTTTTTTCTGCAAGGCACAGCTCCTGGGATTTTAAGTTCAATAGGAAGCCCAAAATTGTCCTTTGAGCTCCCTTTTTCCTCTTCTTCCCCCTTGGTTTCACTTTGCCCTGTGAAATCAAACATGAACAAGACCACTGCAAAATCGCGCGTGCACATTGTGAACAAAACTGAACAAAATCAGACTTGTATTGGTGACAGGGCGGTGTGCACGGGGTGCGCCCCAACTTGCTAATTTTAGTGATAGCGAAGAAATCTGATAACAAACCGATGACATTTTCATCCCGGTACAAGACCTCAACATGGCACGGCGCCAGGGGATCAAGTATATCTGTTTTTGTGTGACATTTCTTAACAGTTTTTAGAGGATGGGGTTGAATCTGAATTACACAAATTTTTGAAAGCTGTACTATTTGCAAAACTCACTTTGTTAAAACAAACATTTTCGCTAAATAAGTTTTCTTCACCTATTTTCCGCTTTATATTTTTGAATCTTGCAGCATTTTATGAGGTCAAGCCTTGAGAATTAAAATCACAAATATTCTGATCATATGTTTCAAGTCTTTACAGCTTTACTTTTTCACTGATGGGTTCAGTCTGCTCAGTTCGGCAATCTGGATGCAGTTCTTTTAAGGCAGATATCACTGAGAAAAGTATTAGCTAATTTAGCTGCAGTGTAATAGGATAGGCTATTGTTGGATAATGGAATATTATACCAACTGGATTATTCGGGGCAACAAATATCTTCAGTTACAGGATTTTATCCAGTCCATGTAAACAGATTCACCATTTAAAAGCCTTTGCTGACATACAGAGCTTCAAAATTATGAATTACTCTGTGTTAACACAACCAATAGGACATCGTAGAGAGGAAAGAGTGGAGAGGTGATGAGACGATGAGAGAAGAAAAAGATGAGCATGCAGAGGAGGGGATGAGAGAGGAGATGTAATGATGCAAGTACCCGAGATAAGTGACTCCCATCTGAGGTTGGCAGGCCCTGAACGCACACACTGGCACACAAACCTACAAACCATCCCACTGTGTAGAGCCCCTGTGCCACATGATAAATGCTCGCTCTTTTCTCAGCTTGTTTACAACACTGGCACTTTTCAATTAGCTGGGCAAATGGACACACACACACAAATATACACACACATAATAACATGCTGACAAAGAGTCAGGGCACACAATAGCACCACAAACACAGTGGAAGTCTATTTTTTAGAAGAGAAAGCTATCAGCTGAGGATACAAACAACAGAGGCAATAGAGCAAATGAGCTGCTGGAAACAAATGAACACACAAATTCACCAAAAATCAGCCAAGTAAGGCCCACACAGAAATCTGTGTGTGTGTGTGTGTGTGTGTGTGTGTGTGTGTGTGTGTGTGTGTGTGTGTGTGTGTGTGTGTGTGTGTGTGTGTGTGTGTAAATTCAATTCAATTCCACTTATATAGCACCAAATCACAAGTGTTGCCTCAAGGGCCTTCATATTGGAGGGTAAAGACCCGGCAATATTAGAGAGAAAATCCCAACAATCAGATAATCCCCTATGAGCAAGTTCTTGGTGACAGAGGGAAGAAAAAACTCCCTTTTAACAAGAAAAAAAACCTCCAGCAGAACAAGGCTCAGGGTGGGGCAGCAATCTGCCGTGACCAGTTAAGCTGAGGGGAAAGAGAAACAATCTCACAAATTCAAACTCATATGCACAAACGCTCCCGGGTCCTTCTGTTAGTCTTTGTCAAAAGATTCTTGTCTGGAGAATAAAAAGTCACACCATCCTGCAAATCTCTGAATCTCAGATTACTTTTTAATATCCTGAAATTGCATATAAATATAATTCAACATTTGCATATCATTCTTATATAAACATTTATTTGTTTATGTGCACGTATGCATGCATGTATGTGTGTGTCATTTATGGCCAAACGGTGACTTGAAAAAGTTAAACATATGTAGACATATTGATGATTGAGACAGTTAGGCATAGGATATAAAGAAAGAGCTTGGTTGCCACAGCACATGGCGTGACATGATGCACAAAAAGAAAAAAAAAAAGCTTTGTAATGATTTAAGGAAATTGGCTTGTTATCCAGCTGCCATTTTTTGGTACTGGGCCGTTCTTTCCTTTGTGCCTTTGTCATTGTCATTGAACAGAACACAGGGCACTCCACACAAAGCCACTGGTATGCATCAGTGTGTACACAATGCTGTGAGCAAAATGCACTGAACAAAGACACAAAATTAGACACATTTAATTGCTTGAAAGTGAATCTTGCACAGTGGGATCAAAGACTCCCTGCTAAGTGTCATCGTCAGGTAATACGAGATTCCTGCAACTCTCCCAATGAAGAGTGCAGGCTGCCCTAAAAGGAAAAAATGAGTGGACCCTAAAACTGGACGTGCTGCATAGCTGTACAGTGTTTTATTTGTTATGCCAATTTTAACATAGGCACGTAATGTTATTATCTGAATGATCCTACTACAGTTCACTTGTTCTTAACTTCCTAATATTATGGACTAAGATTTGAATTACAGAAATTTTAGAGAAGACATACCAAGGACTTTTATTAGAATGTGCTTTTCTACCCCGGAACATCATGAATATAAATGTAGATATGATCCTAACAATAAAACAGTAATTAATGAAAGAGCAATTCATTCTCTCAAATCATGATTCTTTTTTTTTTTAGTCTTTTGTGATAACACACTACGTTTGTTTTTGGGTAGCAGAGCCGTGCAAAGTGGTTCTCACAAAAGGCATCAGACATACACCATTCATTTTTATTTCTTTTCCGCTCCTCTCAGTTCCATTCCTCTCCTGCTGCGTCTCTAATCTAGTGCAACCACCACCCCCACCACCCATTTCCTTTCTCCCTGCTCTTCTTGCATTCTCATCCATTTAAAAATGTATGTTTGTACAGCTGTGGTGATGCTGGCTGGTTACCAATTTTAAATTTACATTGACCTGGTTTTAAAATTGCATTTCCTTACCTATTTATTAAGAATAAATAGTGGATGTTTTTGCAATATTAAATTGAGTTTAAAAAAAAACTAACAAAAAAATAATTTTCATATTGGTACAGTATCAATATTAATTACAGCACTGTGCAAAAGCCTTCAGCCAGCCTTTGTTTCTTTATATTTTGCTTTGAAAGAGTCGGGAAGGGGGGGGGGGGGGGGGGGGGGGTCACAACAGCTGTCTAGGCTTTCTGTTGTAGTTTTTCTTAGGACAATGACTGCTTTTTAGCTCATTTTCATCCAATGCTTTGTTTATTTATTGATTGATGAGACATTTTGGTGGGTATAAAACAGTATTTTTGCACCAACAAGGTGATTCCCAAAGAGCTACTAACCAATAAAGAAGTCACATGCCTAAAAAATCTACAGCAGATGAACAGTATCTGAAAGTTTGAATGTCCTTATGTAATAGTAAGAAATCCAATTTGCCAATATCTATGGAGGAGGTCGGTAGAGAGGTGCAACAGTGAGAGTCTGCAGCCATCTTTGAAACAAAGTGGAGGCTCTGTCAGGGTTTGGGGCGGCATTTCGGCCAGTGTTGTTGGGGATCTTGTCAAAATTGACGGAATCCTGAATGCAGAAAAGTACCATCAGATATTGATCCAATGTGTAATACCATCTGGAAACGGTCTGATTGCCAACAGCTTCATTGTTCAGCATGACAATGATCTCAAACACAATGTCATTGCAGTAAAAGCGTATCTGAATAGAAACACACAAACACACGCACACACTATTCCTAAAGACCACACACACACACACACACACACACACACACACACACACACACACACACACTTGAACACTATCAGTCATGGATTGGCCTCCCTGAAGCCTGGAACTCATCATTACTAAAGCAGTGTAGAATCATCTTGACCAACACAACAAAACATAACAAAAGACAGCCAACGTCCAAATAACACCATTGAATATCTTTCAAGGAGCCTGGTGAACGATTCCTGAAGACTACTTCAAGAAATTAAGAAATCTCGTCTAAGATAATTCAGGCTGTTTTAAAGAATAAAGGTGGTCATAGCAAATACTGACTTTCAGCCTTGTTAGAATTGTAAATACTCTGTTTTTACCTTATATGCTGTATTTCCATGCACATACTTCAGAACTATACTGCTACTTCTATCAGCAGTCAGATCATCACTAACACTAAACACCATTTCTATTGGCACCCATACATGACAATGCCATAACATTGCCTCTACCTTGTTTGACAGATAATGTGGTATGCCTTGGTATGCGGTATGAACTGTTCTTTTTCTTCTCTATATATTTCTCTTCCCCACACTCTGGTACAATCTGTCCAACAAAAAAAAAAAAAAAAAGAGAGGTAAAATGGCGGTAAAGCCAAACAGCTTTATTAAACTGCTTGAATTGAAGTTAAAAGTCTGCACTTCAACAGCATCTTGACTGTTTGATTTACAGTCCACTGTGGTGGTGTACAGAGGCATTGTACGAATACTAATGGGCCTGACTACAACCATGGAAGGAGGTTGTACCTTTGCTGTAATATTCTCAGGAATTAAATATACCCTCAGCTCCTTCTATGAATGCATGAATGCACATGCACAAACATAAATGCATACAATAATGGACAGAAAGCAATCAAGTGAGCCAAGCACATAAGAGAGAAGGAGGGACCAAGAGAAATGTTGTTCTTGGCAGCTACTCGAAGCTTCCATTCATGACACAGTAAAATATTAAATGTGGTGAAGCTTTTTTGATAATAATCTGAGTTTATATATTGTAGCATAGTAGCATACAGAGACAGCAATGATATCTGAATGTCACTTGGAGTGGAGAAGTTAGTCAGAAAAAAAGAGGACAAGTAGTCAGAACTGAGGAGATTGCACTACCGGAAGGCAGCATTGCAGACCTTAACCATTCCCACTCAGAGTCACACTAATGGGCAATTTAGAATCACCAATTAACCTAACCCCACGAGCTGCAAGGCTTTGGACTGTGGGAGGAAGCCAGAGTACCTGGAAAGAACCCACGCAGACACAGGGAGAACATGCAAACTCCACCCAGAAAGGTCCCAGCCAGATGGTGGATTCAAACCCAGGACCTTCTTGCTGTCAGGCGACAGTGCTAACTACTGTGCCACCATGGTGCCCCCGGCCTGGAAGTCCCAAGGTCAAAATGGGATACGCTCCCAAGGGTGGTCGAGAATGACCAAGATAAGATCATGTGAGACAATATGGCGGACGTTAGCTGGGGTGGGGGCGTCACAGGCCTAGTAATCTTGTCTCAGAAAATGCTGAAAACACTGGCTTTATTTTCATAATTCACCTTTGGAATATTGAATGTGTAAAAAAAAAAAAAAACCCTTAAAAAAAAATCAATAAATGTCATCTTCCTATCACATTTATTTTTTGATCAGAAACACACATTACTCAGTGATAGAAGAACTAATTTCATCCTGAAAAACTCACTTTGGACTTTGACCCTACCTGTAACATTTCTTGTCATTTAATAAGGTTGCTCTGTTAAAAAAAAACGATGGCAACGGCCCCAAAATCTGACAGGGTGTATTATTTATATTAACTGATGTCTCCTTCATCTGCCCAGAAACCAACATCATATTCTATGTCAGTCACCTGTGTGATATTTACAGCAGGTAATATTTATTTAGACAGCATAAAACTCCAATGTGATGCTGTGTGTATACTGGACTAGAATGTTGTTATAATTATTTTTGCCAGATTCAACAAAACACATTCCTGTTTTGCTGCTTCTTTGTGATTGTTCTTAAAAATATCTAGCACCCAACTAAATCCGCGTACCTCAGCCTTTAAAATGATGTGAATCTGCTCATATTTATGCTTATTCTTTCCTCTTTTTTTTTTCAGCTGGAGTGGTGGATGTACTCACAGAAACAAAAGTGTGTTTTAATAATTCAGTCACCACATTCCAAAGTAAGAATGAATTTTCTGCATATTATGTGCACTCAAACATGAATTTTGGCCAGTAAACATCAAAGCACCGTGTCTTAGAAAGACATAAACCTTAAAATCACAGATTTTAATTAAGATTTTGGGACTTATAATTTGTATTAGGGTGCGATTTTCAAGAAAAGAGAGCATATATATATATTTTTTTCATAAAACGTACCTTTTTGCATCGCGAGTCTGATTTTAAAATTAAATGTCTAACTGATTCAACCCACTAATAACTTGCATTAAAGTTAAATTAATTGCACGCTCCTTTTCTTCAACAGTACTCCTTCAAAGTCATTAGCTTTTTTTCTGCCCTCCTGTGTGCCCGCCTGTGATTGGGCTTAAGTAAAAGTGTAAATTCAAACATGAGGATCAGAGAGTCATGACTGATAATGAGAAGGGCAAATGCTGTATATTCCTGCTGTAATCTCCTTTTCCTGCTGTATCCACATGTCATATTCTGTGTGTATATATAATGCCTTTGTACACACTTCCCTCCTACTCCTCATATTTGTATGATGAAGCCAATCCTGCTCTGATACAGTGACCTACATTCATGATCCTTTGGGAAAGTTATTTTTTTCCCACTTCATGAATAGAAGAAAAAATAAAAACTCAAAGACAGACAGTCTCACCGACTCACTTAAACAAATATATGAATGCTGAAACTGAGAATGAGAGCTTTGTTTGAACCTGAACTCTCTCTCATCATGTGAGGACATATATCTCTTCCACCCGTTATTATCCCAGGGTATCGAATACTGCCATTCTGTGACATACTACTAGCTTCAGAGAGATGTGCAAAAAGGTGCCCTTTGGTATTGATGCCATCATCCACTGGCCACTGTATTATTTGACACAGAGAAATAATGGTTCCCCTTTTCAACAAACTCCAAATGTGGACTGCCTTTTATAGAGCCAGTCCACATTTGGAAGCCGGCGAGATGGCCGTGGAGTACGGGTTTGTCAGCTAGGAGACTGAGATTCATGTTTCACCTACTTATTAGTTTTGTTTGTACTTGTTGAGCTTTAGGCAGCAAAAACTACTTGGATCAAAAAGAAAGTGTTTAGTGTAACATTTTGCAGTAAAGCAGTAATGGAACACATTGCTGTACTAAATTCAGTAATCACATAACAATTACAAGTACATCATTACTTACATTGTAAAGGTTCTTCAGTTGTCTGAATGACAGGCTCTTCAACTTCTGAGTAAAGACGTGGACTTTAACTTTTATTGCAAAAAAAGTACAAGAATATGATTATGAAGTGCAAGGTGTGCACATGCTAGAAACAGCCACTGATAACATGACAGACTTTTTGCAAGCATCTGCAAAGACAATGTGCTAACACAGAGCTACAATAAAGAAAGATATTGTGTGTCGTCATTAGGATAGGGATTTGTGTTAGTGAGGGCCTTTAGCTTTTAACTGGTAAGTAGGCCATGTCACAGAGTAATGTAAAATAATGTAATGAGTAGTGTAACACATTACTTCTCTATGGAGTAAAATACATAACGTAATGCTTTACTTTTTTTTTTTTTTTAGGAAAGTAATGAGTGATATGCAATACATTGCTTATTTTTTAGTAACAACCCAGACAGTGTTCCCTGCAAACATCCATTTATGACAAGCTGGGAGATACTGACTCTTTTCGCTATTGCCATAACCAAGGGTTATGGTCCAGACAATGAAAGAACACCACCTGAATATTTGAGAAATGCCAGTGGCTTTGACAAAACAGGAGTATTTGGTGACCTGGGTGTGAGCTGTCCACACAGTCACATTGTGCGGTGACTTTGGCTTATAGGGACAAAAACCAAGTTATTAGTAATATAAACCAATAAATGTAATTTTATAGTGACATTCTAAAGCAGAAGGGCTCTGCGTGTGTGTACTTGTTCAGTCATACAGACCTGAAGCTTCCTATATATCATGACACAGACACACAAACAATGCCTAAAGATTGAGCTCTAAAAATATCCCAAACACAGCAAAACAAGAAGAAAATAAGGAAATTGCAAGCAGAAGGCAGGGTTTAAATACATCACCACTTCAATAAGGAGAGATCATTTGGAACAACTGAACATGATTTATTAAGATAGATTCATTAATTTCTCTGACAGTTAGACTCCAGTGACATGAAGATGGAGGCTTGCATGAAAAGATGGGGAGGAGGTGGGTTGCACGAATGAGAGCCTGCAAGGGAGAATGATAGAACAGCACTGATATTAAAACCACACTGAGCGGAGGCTGACTGGCTCAAAGAAAGTGGGCAAGAAGCTGATTGGACTAGTGTAATGACATCAGAATTGAGTCTGACAGCATGGAAAAAAGTAATGATGTAAAGAACAGACTAGCAGACGAACACATAGGAAAGCAGGCAGATTAGTGATTACAGATCTTCCTTATTGAACTTAAGCATAAGCTTCATTTGTACTGGGCTATGAGTGGTGACTGAAAGATGGACAGACAGATAGATAGAAGAGTAAGACTGACTTCGTGCAAGAGTAGTACAAATTGCATTAATAAGTAATTTGTACACTAGGAATCTGAATCTGTACACTAGAAATCTAGAATAGAATAGAACATTATACAGGATGTACAATTAGACTGGAGGGCCACTCCTGTTCAGTGCCATGCAATAGAAAGTCACTTTCTAAAATAAAAATATAATAATCTAATATAATCTAAAAATATACAGAAAATAAAACAGTATGTATAAAATATACAGAAAATAAAATGTATAAAAATATATACATTGTAAAAAATAAAATAAGTGTATACGTATAATAATCTGAATCTCAAAGACAGCTGCAAGAAAATTTAACACATATATGTGTGTGTGTGTGGTTATGTCCTAAGTATTATGTCCTAACAGATGTGTTCACCTGTCACAGCAAGAAGAGTTATTAGAGTTTTATAGAATGGTAGGAATGATTTCCTGAAATGTTCTTTATGGCAGCGAGGTTCAATCAGACTGATTGAACCTCGCTGCCATAAAGAACCTACTGAACTTACAGAGAATAAAAGCAAGACAGACTCAGATGGTGCTTCAGGTGACATGACTTTATTTTCATATGTTAACAAAGTTCAACTGTAACACTGAAGAAAAACAGCACCATTTCAAATGGAAGGATCGTCAGACTACAAACTGAGAATTGTGGCCTACAAACTATAATCTTTTAAAGTGTTTATTTCTCTCAACTGCTCTTCATACATTGAGGCCCAAATCTGCATTACTAATTCATACAATGACTTAGACTATTTTATAAACACTGTAACCTTACATTTCCATTCGTCTATCCTTGGTGAATTATATAAGATACTGTTTAATTGTCATACGCACAATAATAGCACAATGCACAGTGAAATGTTTTTTGTACCTGCAGCCAATAGTAAATCGTAAAAATATATATATATATATATATAAAATAAGTAATTCACACTTCACGGCACATAAGATAAAAATATATAACTATATAAAAGGTAAAAATATAAAATTCTGGTCAGTGATATTTACATGAGGGCATGTTATTACAGTTGTGTCAATAAGTCCATGGTATAGTCCAAATAGAACAGGATAGAACAGAATAACTTACATTGTGCATAACAGTCCAGTTTAAGGCTCAGAACTGACGGATGGCCTGTGGATAAAAACTCTTCTGCAGCCTTCTAGTCTTAGTCTTCAGGCAGCGGTAAAGCCAGCCTGATGGAAGCTGGGAGGAGAGTGTCTGGGGTGGCTGGGCTGTTAACCCTTAACCCTTTTTAGGGCAAGTAACTATTTTTGGTAATTTCCACACACTTTATATATGACACCAATCCTGTGCCTCAGTGAGGTTAAGTAGCATGTGGACTTGAAGAATGTGGTCATGAAGAAAATGGCCTAATGTTGTTTAAAGTTTAATATGTATGTATCCTGAGACCCGAGATCCTGTTTGCGATGGATTTTTAATTTCTTCTAGATATTTGTGATTAGATGGACCTGATATGTATATAAACTAAGCTTCCTCTTTTAACAGGAAGTTGTATTTTGTTACATGGTTGTTACATAATTTTATGGGAAAAAAAAATGTCCTCAGATGTAGACAATGGGATTATTTTATAGCATAACACAACAAAAATAACATGACTTAAAGTATAAAACACTATTGAGCAGAATGAAGTATAAGGTGCAGCAAAGCCAAAATGTAATGTCCCCATATGTGGACGCAGGGTCTCGGGAAGTTCTAAAAAGCAATCTTGTAATGAATCTTGTAACTCCACTGACCTTGATTATATACATGAAAATTAAACATTTTGAAAAATGTCACAAAAATAATTGAGTCTTGTTGTGTCCTCCAATAACACTCTAAGGTTGACATTTTGAATTAAGTATTTCAGTGAGGGTACTGTAAAGGGTTAACCTGCACTACTTGGTGTAAATGTCCTGCAGGTTGGGAAGGGGGGTTCTGATGGTCTGTCTAGCAGAACGAGCCACCCTTTTAAGGGCCAAGAAGGCCTGTTTGGTGCAGCGTTCCATCCAGGTGGTGATGCTCTCAATGGTGCAAGTGTAAAAGTTCCCGAGCACCTTGAGTGGGAGCTTGCCGTAGAGATGCCGTCTGGCCTTCGTCACAGTGGTGTTAATGTGATGAGTCCAGGACAGGTCCTGTGAGATGATCACTCCCAGATAGTTGAAAGTGTCCACTCTTTCCACCTCAGCATCCCTGATGAGAAGTGGATGGTAGATGGTAGTCTTCCTGTTGAAGTCCACAATTGGTTCCTTTAACTCCAATAGATATGTTCTTTCACTGCTCACTTAATTTTTAAAATGCCCTGTGTGTTACTATCTTTACTCTTTGAAGAATATTTTTCGATGAGTGCCTAACCTGTCATTATCCTCCTCACCCCATGTGCAAATCAGAATATATTACCAGCTAAGCCTTGGTTAAAAGCCTCTGATGAACTCTGAGATATGCTGATGTGGCACTTCAGTGAGGAACAAAGTGGTTTGTGTCGCTTTAATGGGTAGAATGAGGTATACTCATTCATATCTAAAACTGATTTATTCTCATGTCTAAAGGATTAAGATAAAAGGGGAAGGAGGGTGGCGTAAAAGATGTACACTATTAACATTAGCATTATTCACAACTCAGATGACACCAGTTCCTCACAGCTGTTTTACCACACAACAGCTATTTAAAAACAGCTGCATACAGATATAATACAGTACCTGATTTGAGAGTTAAGATTAGCTCCAGCAACCCTGAGGAGCTTGATGCATTACAATTCATGAATATCTGTCTTAGCCAAGCGACCCTGAATTACATAAATGGAAGCAGATGGATTGATGGATGGATGGATTTCATTTTGTGTCCACTAATCAACAAAAGGGAAACATTAATAAAAAAAAATATTAAAATATTATTATGATTAATAATAATAATAATAATAATAATAATACATTTTATTTGTAAGCACCTTTCATGACACCCAAGGACACTTTACAGGGGTTAGAACAAAACAAATCACATAAAGCCCAAACAGAAACTAAAGTGACCAAAGGAACTAAAGCGAGTATGCAATCTTGAACAGGTAAGTTTTGAGTCGTGATTTGAAAACATGAAGAGAGTCAATATTGCAAATGTCAGGTGGGAGAGAGTTCCACAGCTGGTGAGCAGAACGGGAGGAAGCTCTGTTCCCCATGGTACTGAGGCGGGCAGAGGGCATAGTAAGGCGGATGGAAGAGGAAGACCCGAGGACGCGGGAGGAGGTGGTGATGTGAAGAAGATTGGCTAGATAAGGAGGGGCAAGGTAGTGGATGGCCTTGAATGCATACAGGAGGATTTTGAAATTAATTCTGAATTTAACTAGGAGCCAGTGTCATGGCAACATTTTTATTGTAGAATAAAGACTGACTCTGTTGTCATATCAGTTTACAATGGAGTTGAAAGTTAACTGCTCAGTGATAACATCTCAGCCACCATTCTCTTCTGCACCCCATGCAGTTCGGGTTTCGCCAGCATCATTCCACAGAGACGGCAAATTGTGTCCTTATAGAAACAGTGAAATCCCTGCTCGATAAAACCACCTGTGTTGGTGCAGTCTTTCTAGATTTAAAGAAGGCATTTGATACAGTGGACCATCAGGTCCTTCTGTCCAAACTGACTTATTTTAACTTTGCCGAAGATGCATTAGCTTGGTTTCAATCTTATTTATCCAACAGGAGACAGTCTGTGTCTGTCAGGGGCACAATGTCGTCATACCTTGACTGTCCAGCAGGGGTTCCCCAGGGCTCTATTTTGGGACCAGTTCTGTTTTCTTTGTATATAAATGATTTGCCAAATGTGTGTCAAAGTGTCCACTTCCAAATGTACGCTGATGATGCTGTTATTTTTACACCTGCCAAAAGTCCACAGGAAGCATCTTCAATCCTCACATTAGCGATGGAGAATATACAACACTGGCTCCTTCAGTCCTCCTTACTGCTGAATAAGAAAAAAACAGTTACAATGATGTTTACAAAAAAACCTATAAAACTGGAGCGGTCTAGTGTGTTCCTGGGGGGCGAAGAGCTTGATCTTGTGCAGGATTTCAGGTACCTTGGGGTCACACTGGATCCCACACTGTCTTTTAAAAAACATATAAAACTTACAGCAAGCATAATTAAATTTAATTTAAATAACTTCAAACAAATTAGACCATCAATGACAATTATTTCAGCTAAGGTTTTTCTACATTCAATGATATTATCACATATAGATTATTGCATTACATCTTGGTCACTCACTGGAGATACGTTCTTAAAACCAATAGAAATATTATTTAAAAAGGCTATAAAAATCCTTGATCAAAAGCCCTTATCATATCATCAGTGTAATATTTTGGAAAAATACAACATGCTCAATTTTGAAAATTTTATTAAATTTAAAAATAGCTGCTTGATCTATAAAGTTCTTCATGGACTAGCTCCAGTTCCACTTTCAACATACATTAAATCAAGAACTGACCGAGGTTTTGGCATCAGAGCCTCTTCCAGAGGAGACCTTGAGATCCCCCGTAGAAAAACAACCTTTGGACAAACGGTTCTGTCAGTCAGAGGGGGTCATTTCTGGAATACTGTACCGACTAACATCAGAGAATGCTCCACTTACAGTACTTTTAAAAAGCACCTTAAGCAGTTCATTAAAAGTTCCCAGACATGTTCGCACTTTCACTAATTTTTTTTTTTTTTTTTTTTTTCTCCTTTTTTCTTTTTCCATTTGTATATTGTTTTAATGTTTGTCAATGTGTTGTCTTTTACTACTATTGTATATTCATGATGTTTTCTGTTGTTTGTCCTTCTGCCTAGGGACTACAGATGCAAATTAGCAAATATGCTATAATCTGGCTCATTTACAATCTGTACTAAGTATTGATTGTTTTATTAATGTGCATTGTCCCAAATAAAATAAAATTAAATTATAGTAGCTTTAGTTCAATACAAATAACCTCCTTAGCTTGTGTTTCAAATCACTGCGTGGATAACATGTTTATGTATCACATGCATAGTTACAAGGTTACAACGTATAAAGTTCTGATATATATGCTCCCATCCAAATGAAATCTTTTTCAGGAAAGGCCTTGGATATTTCAGCAAGACAATGCTAAACCACATACTTCCCCATGGCTTTGTTATAGAGGAGTCTAGTGCTGAATTGGCCTGCAGTCCAAACCAGTTGAAAAATATCTGGGACACTGTGAAACAAAAAAAACACAACAAAGAAGGCCTAGGACTGTTGAGGAACTAGAATCCTATATCAGTCAACAATGGGACAACATTGCTTTCCTACAAGTCCAGCAACTGAACTCAGTTTATGGATTGTTGTTAAAAGAAGACCAGTTGCTATACAGTGGTAAAAATTTATAGAACACAGTGGAGGCCAGTGGTGTTGGGATCTTGTCAGAATTGATGGAATCATGAACATAGTTCATGAATTTGATCTGCCATGCAATTCTATCTAGAAACCATCTGATTAACAGTGGTTTCATTTTTCAAACACTGATCCCAAACAAACTGTCAATGTGGGAAAGCATGCCTTTTTTTTCCTGCAATAAATACTATCAGTCATGGATTGGCCACCTTGGAGGAACAGATCATCATTACTGAAGCAGTTCAATTACTGAAGCAGTGTGGGATCATCTTGACAGAGAACACAACAAAAGGCAGCCAACATCTAAAGAAAACCTTTGGGTTGTCTTTTAAGAAGCTTGGAGAACTATTCCTGATGACTACTTAACCCTGTAAAGACTGGACCATGAAATAACTCCCAGACAATTTTGACAGTGTTGACCATAACATTTTATTACAGAGATTAGAGCATGCCATAGGTATTAAAGGTACTGCACTGCAGTGGTTTGAATCATATTTATCTAAAACACTCCAATTTGTTCATGTGAATGGGGAGTCTTCTTCACACACTAAGATTAATTATGGAGTTCCACAGGGTTGTGCGCTAGGACCAATTTTTTTTACATTATACATGCTTCCCTAGGGCAGTATTATTAGAAAGCATTATATAAATTTTCATTGTTATGCAGATGATACTCAGCTCTATCTATCCATGAAGCCAGATGACATCAATTAGTTAAACTGCAGGAATGTCTTGAAGACTTTAAGGCCTGGATGAAATCTAATTCCCTGCTTCTAAATTCAGATAAAACTGAAATTCTTATTCTGGATGGCATTACTTTGGCCTCCAGTAACACTGTGAGAAATCTTGGAGTCATTTTTGACCAGGATATGTCCTTCAATGCACATATTAAACCAATATGTAGGACGGCTTTTTTGCATTTGCACAATATTTCTCAAATTAGAAACATCCTTTCTCAGAGTGATGCTGAAAAGCTAATTCATGCATTTATTAGTTCTAGGGTGGACTATTGTAATTCGTTATTATCAGGCTGTCCTAAAAGCTTCCTGAAAAGCCTTCAGCTGATCCAAAATGCTGCAGCTAGAGTACTGACAGGGACTAGAAAGAGAGAGCAGATTTCTCCCATATGGGCTTCTCTTCACTGGCTCCCTGTTAAATCCAGAATAGAATATAAAACCCTTTTCCTCACACACATGGTCTTGAATAATCAGGCCCCATCTTAGCTCAAAGACCTCATAGTACCGTATCACCCCAATAGAGCACTTTGCTCTCAGACTGCTGGCTTACTTGTGGTTCCTAGGATACTTAAGAGTAGAATGGGAGGCAGAGCCTTCAGCTTTCAGGCCCCTCTTCTGTGGAACCAGCTCTCAGTTTGGATTCAGGAGACAGGCACCCTCTATTTTTAAGATTAGGCTTAAAACTTTCCTTTTTGATAAAGCTTATAGTTAGGGCTGGATCAGGTGACCCTGAACCATCCCTTAGTTATACTGCTATAGGCCTAGTCTGCTGGAGGGGTTCCCATGATGTGCTGTTTCTTTTCATTCACCTCTTTTTACTCTGTTTATACTCCACTCTGCATTTAATCATTAGTTATTATTAATCTCTGTCTCTCTTCCACAGCATGTCTTTTGTCCTGTCTCTCTCCCCTCAGCCCCAACCAGTCGCGGCAGATGACTGCCCCTCCCTGAGCCTGGTTCTGCTGGAGGTTTCTTCCTGTTAAAAGGGAGTTTTTCCTTCCCACTGTGCCCACAAGTGCTGCTCATAGGGGGTCATTTTGACTGTTGGGTTTTCTCTGTATTATTGTAGGGTCTTTACCTACAATAGAAAGTGCCTTGAGGTGACTGTTTGCTGTGATTTGGCGCTATCCAAATAAAAATGAATTGAATTGAATTGAAAATTATATTTTTATTTATTTATGTATTTATTTTGTACATGTGGTATTTATTGAACTTTCTGATAAATAAAAAATAAATATTAATTTGCGTATATGCGTGCAAATTAATTTTTTTTTTTTACAATTTATTTCTTAAAAAATTTATTGTGCAATTTATTTAGGTTTTTCTGGGGCAAAAAATGTAACTGATGACATAGAACTCTCAAAATCACAAAAACTCACGTATCAAATATGATATACTTGACATTAAAGGGTTAAAGAAATTACAAGCTTGCCTGAGAGAGGTCAGACTGTTGACTTTGAAGCTTGATCAGAATTTCATTAAATATTTTATTTCCGTATATGTTTGCACACGTTTCAATAAATTGCTGCACCCATTTCCCATTCTTCTCCAAGCAACATATAAAGATATGATTGGTGTACTGTCTATAGTCATCTTATGTGTGCCTTAAAAATCAAGAGCTGAAGAAAAGGTTGGACAACTTATTTTATCAACCTTATGCTCCTTGGGCCATGCTTCTTGATTCAAACCATGTTATTTGTAGGGCTAGGTAGGTCACCTTCACTTACAGTAGTTTCCACGCATTTATTCAGATTAGATCCCCACGTGACAAGAGTGAGGAGTCTGTTTGAAGAACAGTGGCTTCTCCACAACAAGAAAATTTGTGCATTTCGATAAAACATGGTTCCAAAATGGAAAACTGGGTTTATTCACTTTAGATGCTCTCGTGATGCAAGTATGACAACATCTGAATGAACCTCACTCCCAGTGTGAAACTGAATTTGTTAAGTTTGAGTCTGCAGACTGCAGAAGTTCAAGAATAAGCAACATAATATGTAGTCTAATTTAATAGACAGGTAGTTGGCATGTGATGCTCATAGCTGTAATAGCTGGTGACCTAGAACCACATTAAGTATAGTATTAAAGAAAACCTGTCTCTTGGTAATATGTAGAAATGTTATTTTTTGCAATTTAAATACCCAGAAGTTGTCATTTTTAAAATGCATTAATCAGAGCCCAACTTATAAGTGCTTAAGTCTACTGAGGCCTAGAGGTAAAAAATTAATGTGTTTAAAAATTCAATTTCATTTCACTCTTGACAGAAGTTTGACCTAAACTCAAATTTCTACACACACACACAAGCAGAGAAGTTAAATATATTAGGATAATTTATTATTTCAGTTACTGACATTTTAATAATCTATGGAAATTTGCCCTATTGTTCTTTTTGAAAAAATCACTGTGGGTGTATTTTGTGATGAATAAGCTGGTGAGACAGAAACTTGCTCTCAAAGCTGCCTTTTAAGGTCAGATCCTCAAAAAAAAAAAAAAAAAGAGAAAAACCTTTTACATGTCACGATAAAACTAAAATGTCAGCTGTAAACGGTTCCAAACAGCAGGTAGTTGGCACATATTTAAATCATTCTTGAACAGAAAGCCCAAGTCATGAGATTATTGTTAAAGATATACTGAGTAGTATTTAACTAGTTGATCACCAACCATCTTGTGGCTACAGCCATTTCAGCAATGGTCGTGTAGTGTGGAGGTCTATTTGGACTAAATGTCTCCAACCTCCATTGAAATGTTGTTGAAGTTCTCCCAGAGGTGGGAACTGAAGATCTCAAAGACTCAAGCCTCTGCCAGACCCTCCCAGCACACCCTCACTATCTGTTTGAGCACACCAGGCCTGTCTAACATCCTCTCCTGCCACCTGAAACAACTTGCCACCAAATAGTGATCAACTGATAAACCCAGCTCCTCTCTTCACCCAAATGTCCAAGACATGTGGCTGCTGCTGATACGGTTACAAAATTGATCATTGACCTGCAGCCTGGATATCCTGGCGCCAAGTGAACTTATAGAGACCCGTAAACTTGAATATGGTGTTTGTTACGGACAAACTGGAATTAGCACAGAAGTCCAATAATAAAACACCACTCGACTTCAGATCAGGCCGGCCTCTGGTCTCATTGTCATTGCCCTTGTTAATGTTCCAAGTTGCCCAGTTCTCATGGTCCTGGATCTAGGACCCAGTGTCTGCTGTTTTGTTTTTGTTTGATTCTTGGTTTATTATGGATGTTGCAGTTTTAGTACTTTTTGTATTCTCTGGAGCTTGAAAAAGGCGACTGGACTTCTTTTTGTTTCTTGAAGACGTTTCACCTCTCATCCGAAAGGCTTCTTCAGTTCTCAACCAAATGGTGGAGAGACCCAGGTATTTAAACCCCTGTGGGCGTAGTCCCCTGGAGGTGGTTATGACCCTCTATTGATCATGTGCTTGAACACATGTGCCCAGGTGTGAAGGGGGCGTGGGTCATATTTAATCAGTGGTTTCAGTTGAAACCAATTTAGGACTCCGCTCCATTGTTTCCTGTGGCCTATTGAGGTCACTGGAACAAAGGTGTGAATGGGGGTTGAGACGTCTGGGAAGGGAGCTCAGGACAGCACTGTAAGCGGGGGAAAGTTGGTGACGTAATCCACCTCCTCTGTTCAATGATGGTTGTTCACAGTGGACATAGATGGCTTCTTTCACTCCTCTTTCAAACCATCTGTTTTCCCTGTCCAAAATGTGAACATTGGCATCCTCAAAAGAGTGCCCTTTTTCCTTCAGATGCAGATGTACTGCTGAATCTTGTCCTGTCGAGGTGGCTCTTCTATGTTGTGCCATTCGTTTGTGAAGAGGCTGTTTGGTTTCACCAATGTAGAGGTCTGAGCACTCTTCACTGCACTGAACAGCATACACTACATCGCTGATCTTGTGTTTGGCAGGTTTGTCCTTGGGATGAACCAGTTTTTGTCTTAGGGTGTGACTTGGTTTGAAGTATACTGAGATGTCATGCTTGGAGAAAATTCTTCTGAGTTTCTCTGACAAGCCCGACACATATGGGATGACAATGTTGTTCCTCTTGTCCTTCCCATTCTCTGTAGTTTGTGTTTGGCCTTCATTCCTGTGCATCTTAGCTGATTTGATGAAGGCCCAGTTGGGGTAACCGCATGTTTTGAGGGCTTTCTTAATGTGTGTGTGTTCCTTATGCTTCCCTTCTGCCTTAGAGGGAACACTTTCCGCATGGTGTTGTAGGGTCCTGATCACCCCAAGTTTGTGTTCCAGAGGGTGGTGGGAGTCAAAGAGGAGATACTGGTCTGTGTGTGTGGGCTTCCAGTAAACTTCAATGTTGAGGCTTCCATCTTCCTCGATAAGCACCGCACAGTCCAGGAATGGTAACTTGTTATCTCTGGTGTCCTCCCTGGTAAAACGTATGTATTTATCCACTGAGTTGATGTGACGAGTGAAGGCTTCTACTTCATGGGTTTTGATTTTGACCCAGGTGTCATCTACATATCTGTACCAGTGGCTAGGTGCCATCCCTTTGAAAGAACCAAGAGCTTTACTTTCCACTTCCTCCATGTAAAGGTTGGCTACAATGGGAGACACTGGGGAGCCCATGGCACATCCATGCTTCTGTCTGTAGAATCCATCATTGTATTTAAAATATGTTGTGGTAAGGCAGAGATCTAAAAGTGCACAAATCTGATCTGGGGTGAGGCTGGTTCTGTTCAGTAGGGAATCGTCTTCCTGTAGTCGTCTTCTGACGGTCTCCACTGCCTCAGTTGTGGGTATGCAAGTGAAAAGTGAAACCACATCAAAGGACACCATGGTTTCATCTGGATCCAGTACAAGATTCTGGACCTTGTTAGTAAAATCTGTAGAGTTTTCAATGTGGTGGGGTGTGATGCCAACAAGCGGTGATAAGATGGTGGCGAGGTGTTTGGAAATGTTGTAGGTGACCGAGTTTATACTGCTGATAATGGGTCGAAGTGGGACTCCTTCTTTGTGGATCTTTGGGAGTCCATAAATGCATGGAGTGGCTTCTCCAGGGTACAGGCGGTAGTAAGTGGGGCGGTCAATGGCTTTTTCCTTTTCAAGTTGTTGCAGGCAGCAAACAACTTTTTTCTTGTAGTTGCTTGTGGGATCACGTCTCAAGACCTCATAAGTATTGTTGTCACTGAGGAGTGTAGTAATTTTGTTGTGGTAATCCGATGAATTCAGCACAACCGTGCACCTCCCCTTGTCGGCTGGCAGTATGGTGATGTTTTGATCCTTGCTTAGGGCTGTGATGGCCTTCTTCTCCTGAATGGTGAGGTTGGATGGAGGAAGTCTTGCACTGGAGAGAGTGGCTGAAACTTTCATTCTGATCTGTTCTGCTACAGGATGAGAAAGTTTGTTATTTCTTATAGCGGTTTCTGTTGCTGTGATGAGGTCTACTATAGGAAGCTGTTGTGGGGCTATGGCAAAGTTGAGTCCTTTGGCTAGCACATTTTCTTCTGGTTTGGTGAGGACCCTGTCTGATAGGTTCTTCACCCACTTTCCTTGGTTTCCATTGCTTATCGTGTCGTCCTGTTTGTTAACAGATGAATGGTATGCCTTGGTTTGCAGAGTTTGAAATTTACGTAGTTGTCTTTCCTTGCCTTTGATGTGTTGTGCAAGCTGGGCTTTGTCCACAAATGTAGAAACTTCTTCTGCGATGGTGTGAGGTAAGAGTGATGAGAGTTTCTGCTGAGTCTGGTGGATTTTGTTCTGGAGTGCATCTATGGTGAAATGGACCTGTCTTATCCTTTCACTCAAAAGGTGGTTCTGTGCTCTCCATAGAATTTGGTCAGCTCTATGTCCTTTTACTGTGGACCCAAGGTGCAAACTCTTGGGAACCAGTCCGGACTGTCTGCATCTCAAGTTGAAACGAAGGTGGTTCCTGTAGTCCGCTAGCTTTCTTGAGTCCCTTTCATACTCCCGCACCAATTGAAGGGTGTTCCTCCCAAAGTGCAAGGCAATATGTCTGTGTAGATTCTCAGTCATCCAGGTCATAGTAGTCTCTGGAGCTTGAAAAAGGCGACTGGACTTCTTTTTGTTTCTTGAAGACGTTTCACCTCTCATCCGAAAGGCTTCTTCAGTTCTCAACCAAATGGTGGAGAGACCCAGGTATTTAAACCCCTGTGGGCGTAGTCCCCTGGAGGTGGTTATGACCCTCTATGACCCCAACTGGGCCTTCATCAAATCAGCTAAGATGCACAGGAATGAAGGCCAAACACAAACTACAGAGAATAGGAAGGACAAGAGGAACAACATTGTCATCCCATATGTGTCGGGCTTGTCAGAGAAACTCAGAAGAATTTTCTCCAAGCATGACATCTCAGTATACTTCAAACCAAGTCACACCCTAAGACAAAAACTGGTTCATCCCAAGGACAAACCTGCCAAACACAAGATCAGCGATGTAGTGTATGCTGTTCAGTGCAGTGAAGAGTGCTCAGACCTCTACATTGGTGAAACCAAACAGCCTCTTCACAAACGAATGGCACAACATAGAAGAGCCACCTCGACAGGACAAGATTCAGCAGTACATCTGCATCTGAAGGAAAAAGGGCACTCTTTTGAGGATGCCAATGTTCACATTTTGGACAGGGAAAACAGATGGTTTGAAAGAGGAGTGAAAGAAGCCATCTATGTCCACTGTGAACAACCATCATTGAACAGAGGAGGTGGATTACGTCACCAACTTTCCCCCGCTTACAGTGCTGTCCTGAGCTCCCTTCCCAGACGTCTCACCCCCCATTCACACCTTTGTTCCAGTGACCTCAATAGGCCACAGGAAACAATGGAGCGGAGTCCTAAATTGGTTTCAACTGAAACCACTGATTAAATATGACCCACGCCCCCTTCACACCTGGGCACATGTGTTCACGCACATGATCAATAGAGGGTCATAACCACCTCCAGGGGACTACGCCCACAGGGGTTTAAATACCTGGGTCTCTCCACCATTTGGTTGAGAACTGAAGAAGCCTTTCGGATGAGAGGTGAAACGTCTTCAAGAAACAAAAAGAAGTCCAGTCGCCTTTTTCAAGCTCCAGAGACTACTATGACCTGGATGACTGAGAATCTACACAGACATACTTTTTGTATTATAATTCCTGATTTGGTTCTTGATATTTATATTCCTCGGGTTTTGGTTTATTAGTGCTGTTCGCGGGTTCTGGTTATGTTATTCTCTGAGTGTTCTAACCTCCCTTGTGTTTCTGCCTTCATGTCACTCTGTTTGTCTGTGCCTCACAGTTAGTCTGCCTCTCTTCTGTTTTCTTGAGCTTCTGTCTTTGTATCAAGTTCACGTGTCTTAGTCCAGGTCTCTGTTTGCCACTTCCTGTTTACTTTGGTAGTCCTTGTGGCACGTGCTTCATGCTTCCTTGGTCCTGTTAGATTCTGTTCAGCTGTGCTCCCTGGTGTGTCCCATTTTGTGTGTATATATTGTCTGTTTTCTTCTGGTTATGGCTTCCTGCCTGCTATGTGCTTTCTTGTCTATGCCTAGTTCTGATTAAGTGAGATTCCTAGTTTTTTCTGCTGGCTCCCATCCAGCTCTGTACTGTAAGTCCAGTGTTTCCAACAATAAAGCTGTGAGTCTAGGTTAAAATCCTGTCTCAAGTCCTGCATTGGGGGTCCAAAACCTGCTTGCCACAGGGTTACATGACACAAATTGAAAAATGGAATCCCCAGATGGGGCACCGTCCAGCTGAGCTGGTATACCCACCCTACCCCTGCCTCTCACCAAAGGCAACTCCAGATTAGTACAGAGTTCAGCCCATCTCCAGCTTCCAGGGGTTGACCCCTGTGGTAGTAAAAGGTTAAACATGAAGAGTGACAAGTTACAAGGTGACAAGTTACTTCTTGTCCAGATACTAAGAAATGATGCCATGATGTTATATTCTGATCCATATTGTTGCAGTCTTTTAAATGTGTAGTTTTAATTTTAATATATCTTTTAAAAAAAAACAAAAAACATCAGCCTTGCAGATGGGTTCAGTGTACACTTTAAGGAAGCTAACGAAGAGAAAAACTTGGTGTTTTTTTTCTCTACTAGGTCCAAGGCTTTAATCAATCAATCAATCATTCATTCATTCTGTATGAAAACCACATCTCTTTTCTCATTGCATAAATTAGAAGGTTTTAATAGATCTGTATAACATAACAGATCTAAGAAATAACTACATATATTACCTACAACAATCTACTGTCAGAAAAGGTAACTTTAAAATGCACACCTTACATGTCTGCTTGAATGATTTATTTTTTTAAAGCTGTATTCTCCCGTGGTCTTTATATAAACAAAAACATCTGAGAAACCAAATACACATATTGTCATTTTTTCTCCATATTGCCTCTGTGCCTGCTGCTAACTGGAGGCCTACTTTCTCTTGGCTGTGCTTTCATCCAAATCGTATGTCATGTCAAATTTCGGTGTAAGGGCAAACTTTTTGCGGGGCAAACCAAGAGGAAAACATTGGTTTCAGGTGCCATTGTTGCATCCTCTCTAAAGGACCTTTACCCCTGTACTAAAGCCTACTTGACCTTGGTATATATTCTATATTGCTCTTGCTTTTTCCTGCAATATAAAGACATAAGTGTTTGGATAATTTCTTCCTTTAAACCTTTCCCCTCTGTGGGTTCTATTTTTATATTCTAATGCTCGTGTTTGCCCTGAGAGTTAAATGATTTGAATCGCCTGTCATTATAAGTTATATAATAACTTATAACGTGATAAGTGGCTAGCGCTGTCTCATTATGAAGCCAGTGGGTTCAGACACATGGTGATTAATAGAACAAAAGGTAAAAAGATCACGAGTTGGAGTTCTAAATTCTCTCTCTCTCAACTCTTTGCTTTCCAATATCTACATCTGCACACGGTGTCTCAACCTCACCTCACCAGATCAGGATGAAATACTCTGAATAAATTAGGCTCCATTTTTCCAAACACTCTGCCACCTGGATGATTTAGATGAAGCTTCATAGTCGTAGCCATCTAAATCTAAATTTTCTGTATGCATCTGCGACATTCAAAGAGCATATGAAAAGAATGTAGAGACAGAATAGTGTGTGTGTGTGTGTGTGTGTGTGTGTGTGTGTGTGTGTGTGTGTGTGTGTGTGTGTGTGTGTGTGTGTGTGTGTATATTTAGACCTTTCACTTAAACTTGTGTGGCTTGTGCTGGGCAGATAAGGATCACTCATTATGTGGCGAGTTAGTTCTCTGCTGAGGCGCATCACAAACCTCTACCCACATCACAACAAGCTGCTGATCTGTATTCATGGGTGGTTAACAGCCGGTGCACCTTCCCTCTGAAATACAGCAGGTGGACAGAGGTGCATGATCACACGCACAGACATCGTAGGTCTCTACATATTTGAATTCAGAGATGGAAAATAGGGGTCTTACCTCAACACAACCTCTTTCATGTGCTATTTGATTTTGACTTACTCTTTTACATATAAATTGTATTTGTATGCAGCTATATTGTTTTTCCTAATTATATTTAGTTGTGAGATAAATCAAGTTTAGGGCCAACTGTTTTAAAACCTCCATAGATCTCTCTTTAGAATCTCTTGATGTCCTCTCACACACGTGCCTTAGCAATGGGCACTGAATCTCTGCCAGTGTGTCAAATTAATCCTTCAACTTGAAGTGGACAATGTTGTAGGAGAACAAAACTTGCAAGTGGTACAGGCAGTGAGCAAAGATTCTGTTGGCTAAAAAACCCATGCATTTTTGATCTGCTCTGTGGCCACATGAGATGACATTCCTGCATGCATCAAAGATAAGATCAATTCCTTGAAATGTTCTCCCCCAGATGCCCCCAAGATGTTACTGTACACTTAAATTCAGTATTGACAGGCTCAGCCTGAGAGAAAATTCACAGTGCAGAATATGATGACTTGAACAACAATGGTCATTCTAATACGCTGCCTTCAGTGAATTCTTGCTTGGTCAAAGCCAGATAAGCACCAAGATTTCATCACCACCAATAACCCTCTACATGAATTTCATGGTCCTTTTGACACAGAAGCTTGCTCTCTGTGCAAGTTTGAGGTCTGTTTTCCAGGGAATGATCTGAAAATGGCAGTGCACTGGATGGTATGTGGATCACCTAAGAAGAAGATCTTGATAATATGACTGTCCAAATTTGAATCAAGTAAGGCTTTTGATTTTTATCAATCTGTTCTCAGAACTTTTTGATCACATGTCTATGGCATTGGAATTTTCCATAATTTGTTACAAATCATGGCACAGATGCAGTATCAACTCTAAGGTGCATGTGCAGATCCAGCGTTTCTAGCAGTATTCACAAACCCAGCCTTACATGAGAACAAAGATTATTATTATCTTGGAATATGACTTAGTGACTGGAGAAAGCTTGAAGCAGTGACCAGAAAGATTTACATTTACAGTACGTCAAAAGTGACAAAATGGTAAATGGACTAGTTCTTATATAACGCTTTTCTACTCAGTCTGAGCACTCAAAGCGCTTATACAGCACATTTACCGATGCACACCTATTCATACAAGCACTTCCATGATTAATTAAGCTAAATGCTTTAATTATCTAACATTCACACACTCCAACGGTTGCGTCGGAGAGAAACTTGGGGTTAAGTATCTTGCCCAAGGATACATTGGCATGCAGCCTTGACTTGAACCGCTGACCTTCCATTCAGTAGGTGACCTGCTCTACCTCCTGAGCTACAGCCACCCCATAACATTTTATCACCTGTAGAGATTTTCTGTGGTGCAAAGTAGAAGGTCAGGTGATGGCCCATGTCTGTGCACAGTGGAGGTTGGTGTCTGGACCAAGCTAAAACTACAGAACATAGACCAGGATGGGATTGCCTTTTTCAAAACAATTTATTTATTAACAGTTTATTAACAATTTTGTTAAATTGGGATATTACCGTTAATTTACTTACCCATCTTAAACAGAACCCCTCACAATAAGAAAGGCAGTAAATGGAAAAAATACAACTTCTCATTCAATGCTGTTTTTGATAGTTTTATTCATGGAGGGATGCACAGATCTCTACAGGCTAGGCAATGGCACCCTGACTGCCATGAGGTATCGGGTTGAAATCCTTGGACCCATTGTCAGACCCTATGCTAGTGCAGTGGATCCTGGGTTTCTCCTGGTGTAGAACAATGTCTTGCCTCAAGTGGCAAGAGTATGCAGGCAGTTCCTGGAGGATGAAGTAATTGATATCACTGTCTGATATCACCCACTCTGGCGTGGCCGAAATCCAATAGAAGACCGTTGGGACAACATGTTTCGGTCCATCCAACACCACCAGGTTGCACCTCAGACTGTCCAGGAGATCAGACTGGTCCAGATCTGGGAGCAGATACCCCCCAGGACACCATCTGTCGTCTCATTAGGATACAAACTACTGAAAACCATTTTGAGTTGCTACAATGAATTTTCAGCAAAATGGACTAGCCTGGCACATAATCTTGTCACTTTGATTCTCATGATGTCTTTGAATTCAGCCCTCGGTAGGTTGTTAATTCTCATTTACATCAAATGATGTGGGATCCTTTCATTCCTAGCACATTACCCAGTCCATACAGCATAGATCTCCAGCATGACTTTTTTCCCGCTGAGATCTGATGTGTTTTCAAAGTGTTCCTTTAATTTTTGGGGGGCAGTGCACATACACCTCCCCCTTAATAAGTTGCACCTCGACCAGATTCTCTTGGTAGCCATCAGTAAGCTTCTGGCACAATTCTGGTTAGCGATTTTACCACTGTTCTTGGCAGAACTGGTAGCGTTCATTTATATTGTTTGGTTTGCTGACACAGACCAGGCTTTTAAGCATAGCCCACAAATTTCCAATATGGTTAAGATCAGAGCTTTGAGAAGGCCATTCCAGAAGCTTAATGTTAGCCTCCATTCTAAAAGCAGTTTTGATGTGTGTTTCCCATCATTGTCCTGCTGGAACACACAACTCAGTCCAAGTTTCAACTGTCTTGATATGTTGTGCAGTTGGAGAATTTGGAGGTGGTCCTCCTCCTTCATTAGTCTATCCACTTTGTGCAATGACCATGATGGAACATGATACCACCACCACGCTTGAAAGCTGGTATATTGTTCTTGGGTTTGAAAGCTTCCCCTTTACTTTTCCAAACTCACATCTTGCCATTGTGGCATGACAGCCCAATCTTTGTCACATTTGATGATGAAAACTTTCTCCAGAAGTCATTTGGCTTGTCCATGTGGGAAGCTGCAAGACTTTTGCCAAGTACTGTATTTGACATCATGCATAGATAAAATTTTAGAGTCCAGTCATGTCCTGTGCCTTCAGAAAAATACTGCATACTCCGTGACTCATGAGTATTCAGAATATTTCAATGTGAAGAATGTTAAAAAAAAAGAAAAGTAAAATCATATCTCATGACTCTTGAGAGTCAAGGAGTCCAGGAGTTTTTCACTGCAAAATATATGAATAGATTAATTTGGTTCTGATTTTCTGTCCCTGCTTAAGTGTCTTTGTCTGAGACACTTAACTCCTACCAGAGCCGCTGACCTTCCTATGGCGCCACTAAAGCAAAAAAAGTGTTCACTTCAAAGAATCAAGAATATAAAAGGAAAAAAATGAAATATCTGTTAGCATGAAATAAAACTTATTTTATAGTCAGACTCCCTTGAGTACTGCTTTTTCTCTCTCTGTTTCCACTATTTGCTTCATGTAGAATTTTACTGAGCAACACAATTGAGTCATATTACTTTAGATAGTAATTTTTCACATGAGCATATTCAAATATTAACATGGCACATATCTTATTTTTGTATGTTACCTTTATTTGGGATAAATGTTTTCCAATATGGGTGCACACATTTAATCAATAGTTTTGCCTTATATTACCTTTATTTCCTAATATTTACCTTTAGACCGGCTCAGACCTTGATTCAATTCGGCTCTGGTCATTTCTGCATCCATTATTAATGGCTTATAACACTCTCTGTATTCCTTATTTAAAATGTGTCATCGTTCCAAAACTATACTAAAATTTCTCAAATCTTGCTGACCAGCATATAGATTGCTTTATAAAAGCTTACACATTTGAAAAATGTTTGCCTTTTCTGATAAAACTTTACTTTTATAAAAGACTTCAAAAGATGCCCTGCATTTTTTATTTATTTATTTTTGGAGCAGATGGGATAGGTTTTTATTTAATAATATATTGACTTGGGGCTCTGAGGCCTCTTGCTGTCTGGGTATCTAATATCACAGGTCCATCAGTAAAACTGTGTTTATTTTATTAGTTAATAAACTCGTTAACTCTGAGTTTCCTTTTCCAGAAGTTCAGTAAACTATGTTCACTTTAAGTGCATGTGTGACCGATTACAACATGGCAAATAATTGACTGATCGCTGATCAATGTGTTGTGCTTTACACAGATCCGTTTTGGCTGATGAACTCAACATGTTCTTTGCGCGCTTTGAGTCGGGAAGCCGACAGCCCGCTGCGCTCCCGGCCGGAGGGGCGGAGACACTCACTGTGACGGAGCGCGACGTGAGGAGGGCGTTTAGACGTGTAAACACCAGGAAAGCGGCTGGACCAGACGGTATTAGTGGACGTGTCCTTAAGACCTGCGCTGACCAGCTGGCACCTGTGTTTACAGTGATATTCAACCTCTCACTGAAACTGTGTGTGATTCCCACCTGCTTTAAAAAGTCCATCATAGTCCCTGTCCCAAAGAAACCACACCCCAGCAGCCCCAATGACTTCAGGCCCATAGCACTCACCTCTGTGGTGATGAAGTGTTTTGAGAGACTCATCAAGACATTCATCACCTCCTCACTGCCCACCACCCTCGACCCACTACAGTTTGCATACCGGCCAGACAGATCCACAGATGACGCCATATCCTTCCTCCTCCACAAGACCCTTTCACACATAGACACTGGTAAGGGGAACTATGTGAGAGTGCTGTTTGTAGATTACAGCTCAGCATTCAACACCATAGTTCCCTCCAGGCTGGTCTCTAAGCTGCTGGACCTGGGCCTGGGCCCATCCCTGTGCAGGTGGGTTCACAGCTTCCTGACCAGCAGACCACAGGTGGTACGAGTGGGTCACCTCACCTCATCCTCCCTCACCCTCAACACTGGATCCCCCCAAGGCTGTGTGCTCAGCCCTCTGCTGTACTCACTGTACACCCATGACTGCGAGGCCACATCAGAGTCCAACGTCATCATCAAGTTTGCTGACGACACTGCTGTTGTGGGACTAATCTCTCACAATGAGGAGACAGCCTACAGGAGAGAGGTCTCCCGCCTGGAGAACTGGTGCCAGGAGAACCACCTCCTGCTCAACGTCAGCAAAACGAAGGAACTGATCGTGGACTTCAGCAGGAAGCAGCAGAGGGACTACCATCCACTTGTCATCAGTGGTGCTGAGGTGGAAAGAGTGGACACCTTCAAATACCTGGGAGTGACCATCTCACAGGACCTGTCCTGGACTCATCACATAAACATCACTGTGAAGAAGGCCAGACAGCGTCTCTACCTCCTCAGGCGGCTGAGAGACTTCAAGCTCCCACTCAAGGTGCTCAGGAAATTTTACACCTGCACCATCGAGAGCATCATGCGTGGGAGCATCACCACCTGGATGGGAAACTGCACCAAGCAGGACTTCATGGCCCTAAAAAGGGTGGTTCGTTCAGCTGAACGGACCATCAGAACCACCCTCCCCAACCTGCAGGACATTTACACCAAGCAGTGCAGGCTGAGGGCCATGAAGATCCTAAAACAGCCCAGCCACCCTGGACACTCTCTCTTCTCCCTGCTCCCATCAGGCCGGCGTTACCGCTGCCTGAGGGCTAAGACTGAAAGGTTGAAGAAGAGTTTTTACCCACAAGCCATCCGTCTGCTCAACTCTGAGCCCTAACTGGACCATTATTGCACAGTGTAAATATTATAATTTAAAAAGTGTGTATAGTGTATAGTATATAGAGTATAGTGTATAGTGTGAATTACTTTTTTTTATTTTTATTCTTCTTATTTATATGTGTGTGTATATAAGGTTGCAGGTACAAAATACATTTCACTGTGCATTGTACTGTGTATAACTGTGCATGTGACAAATAAACACTATCTTATCTTATCTTTATTTGAAAAGTGATTGTTACAGAAATCCACAGTAAATGTTTCCAGTGCAAGGAAACTGACGGCCAGCTGCATTACTGTGCACAGTCACGGAGTTAGAAACATGAATAATATAAATTTTATTGAGCTGATAAAAAAAAAAAAAAAAATCTTCAAAGTAATTGCTGTCTCCACCCTTACACTGACCACTGACTGATTATAAAAGCAGTCGTATTACATACAGAAAACAGTGAACTAACGTCTAACCGGGATTTCAGTGTTTGTAAAATTTTAACTTTTAGACTTTTTTCACTGCTATGAGTTTGACAACAACTTTATGAATGAAAAAATGAAATGTCAGAGCAGCAGGAGGGGAGGAGTCACAGACAAATTCAGTTTGTTGAAGAAAATCTTCCAGTGAGCAGGTGAAGTTCACAGTCTGTTACCCTGATGTGACTCTTTCGGGGACAGAAAACCTGGAGTTGCTCTCATCTCACACTTAAGCAACTCAGAGAGCCACAAAAGATAAGGATCGTGGACTCAGACGAGACCCGAATCTAGATCGGTCATTTCCCAGCTCATCCTGTTCCAGTTCATTTTGAATTCATTCAGAGTGGCTTATTTTGTTCTAACACAATCTGTATTCATTATTGTAAAAGGCTCAACCTCCCAAAACTAAATGGAAATACTTAAAATCTATAAAAGCTTTAACATTTTTTATGTGTTGCTTTTACTGATAAAGCTTTATAAAAGCAAAATGAGATTGTTATATTCTATTTTGAATTATTGAAAAAATAATTGCCACAAATTGCTGCAAAAACCTTTTTTTTTTTTATGTTTAAAAAAAAAAAAAAAAACTGGCTTGATGGCAGGTCACCCCAAGTCTGTTGCTTTCTGGGTAACTGATATCACAGGTCCATCAGTAAAACTGTGACTGATCTTTCTCCATTTTTTTATCTTCACTTTCTGTCTCCCACATTTTGTCCCTGTCAGGTTACAGCTGAATAATTAGATCTAAAAATTAAATGCAAAGTTAGGATTCCAACTTCTAATGAAAAGTCAAGTTGGGTAAATGACATTTAAAAAGTTATATATTTTATATCAAACTTTTATTCTGTCTATGATGGTGACAGAGTGGCCCAAGCTAATTAAAATTACTCTTTTCCTTCCTCCCATTTTTTTTTTTTAAGATAAATATCATGGTCAGCACTGACACATTTTCATGTTCCTGGGTCCACAGGCTCTTGATTTACCCGTTGCCTTGATGAATTGTGGTATCGGTGCTCCATTGATGATGGCTTTCAGTCTCTACATCAGCCTTTCTGGACCTGAAAACTCAGAGCTGCCAGTCTCAAAGGTAATTAACCCCTTAACTGGCAGCAAATAAAATCACCTGAAACAACTACATAACACCCTCTGGTTATTATTGGCTCTGAACAACCCATTTCATAGCCTATTAATCGGCTGCGTCTGGTCCGCGGGCCGAATGAAGTGCATTTATATGGCAGGCTAGACCCGCCCATTTTGACTGACACCTCATTCGGCCAATAATGTTAAGAAATGGGTTTCCCAGAGCCAATAATACTCAGAGGGCGTCACGTAGCTTTGTCAGGTGATTTGGTGCAGCCAGTTACATGATTGGCCGAATGACGTGTCAATAAAAATGGGAGGGTCTAGCCTGCCATATAAAAGGGACTACAAACGGCCCGTCACCGGGCCCTTGCCAGTTAAGGGGCTACCTCAGAGTTTATTGTTAAACTCAGAGGTTGTTGACGCCGCTTCCTCGAATACGGCGCAGTTACATTAACTTTAGTTGTGTTTGTTTAGATGTACTGATTTTGAGTTGGACCCTAATTGGTCTCTACTTTCCTAAATTTCTTTATACTGTGAAGAGTTGTTACATTTTTATACATTCATTTAAATAAAAATAAATGAAATTGTGTTGGTACTTTCACTGGGTAGCCACAGTTGTAGTACAACCTGTATTTGAAACATAAGAAATGGAAGTATATATATATATATATATATATATATATATCTCACCCCTATGGGTGGTCTTTGCCCTCCAAGTTCTGGACCTCTGCCAGAGGCCTGGGAGCTTGAGGGTCCTGCACAGTATCTTAGCTGTTTACAGTAATGTGCTCTTCTGGACAGAGATCTCAGATGTAATTCCAGGAATCTGCTGGAGCCACTCTCCCAGTTTGGAGGTCACTGCCCTGAGTGTTCTGATTACCATGGGGACCACTGTTACCTTCATCTTTCACATCCTTTCCAGCTCCTCTCTGAGCCCTTGGTATTTGTTGAGCTTCTCATGTTCCTTCTTCTTGATGTTCCCGTCACTTGGTATTGCAACGTCTATCACCACGACCTTCTTCCTTTGTTTGTCCAGCACTATGATGTCCGGTTGGTTAGCCATCACAAGTTTGTCTGTCTGTATCTGGAACTCTATTGTTCTCAACCACCCATGGGAGCGTGACCTTGGGACTTCCAGGTCATACTATGCCGGGCCACTTGGTTATGGTGTTCCATGTATGCCCTGCCTGCTAGCATCTTGCACCCTGCTGTTATGTGCTGGATTGTCTCAGGAGCATCTCTGCACAGCCTGCACCTGGGGTCCTGCCTGGTGTGGTACACCCCAGCCTCTATCAATCTTGTACTCAGGGCTTGCTCTTGTGCTGCCATGATTAGTGCCTCTGTGCTGTCTGTCAGTCCAGCCTTGTCCAGCCATTGATAGGATTTCTCTATGTCAGCCACTTCTTCTATCTGCCGGTGGTACATGCCGTGCAGAGGCCTGTCCCTCCATGATGGTTACAGTTCTTCCTCCTCTTCTTTCTCGGGTTTCTGCTCCCTGAGGTACTCACTAAGCACATGATCCTTTGTGGCCATCTTCCTGATGTATTCATGGATCTTCATTGTTTCATCTAGGACAGTGGTTCTGACACTCACTAGTCCTTGGCCACTACTGTCTGTAAATAGTCCGGCCTGTTAAGGTTCAACACACAGGCACATCATGTACATTGTATATAGTGTTATTATTAGTAGTATAAAGGTTAATATTGTTTGTTGATTTTATGTATATTCTTTTCTTAATAGTGTGAATTATTATATCTTTATTTATATTTATAATAACTGCGGCTGCTGTTACACCCAAATTTCCCCTCTGTGGGACAATAAAGGCTTCTTCTTCTTCTTCTTCTTCTTCTTCTTCTTCTTCTTCTTCTTCTTCTTCTTCTTCTTCTTCTTCTTCTTCTTCTTCTTCTTCTTCTTCTTCTTCTTCTTCTTCTTCTTCTTCTTCTTCTTCTTCTTCTTCTTCTTCTTCTTCTTCTTCTTCTTCTTCTTCTTCTTCTTCTTCTTCTTCTTCTTCTTCTTCTTCTTCTTCTTCTTCTTCTTCTTCCTTCCGCTTAGCGTACGGTCTCAGGGTGCTGGATTTGGGGTGAAACCCTCCATGCATGGTAAGGAGCTTTCTTGTCTTAACATCAATGGCTTCTATTTCCTCCTTTGGCCAGCGTATTATCCCAGCAGGGTATCTGACCACTGGCAGGGCGTAGGTGTTGATAGCCCGGATCTTGTTTTTCCTATTCAGCTGACTCTTCAGGACTTGCCTTACTCTCTGCAGGTACTTGGAGGTTGCAGCTTTCCTAGCAGTCTCTTCATGGTTCCCATTTGCTTGTGGAATTCCAAGGTACTTGTAGCTGTCCTCAATGTCTGCAATGTTGCCTTCTGGTAGTGTAATCCCCTCAGTTCTGACTACTTTTCCTCTCTTAATTACCATCCAACTACACTTCTCCAGTCCGAATGACATTCCAATACCATTACTGTAGATCCTGGTGGTGTGGATCAGTGAATCGATATCTCGTTCAGTCTTAGCATACAGCTTGATTATTATTGCTCCGTCTCCAGCCTTGGTGGGGGTGCTGTTCTCATATTGTTCCCCTGCCACTGAGAGTACACCTTGGATGGTTCGGTGAAGAACATCCAGTTTATTCTCTCTCTCTCCTCTCTCTCTCTATCTATACAGACAGTGTGTGGATGTGCAGAGTATTACCATGTGCAGTCAACACTGTACAGTGTAGAAGAACGCAAATGTTGAAGAAAGAAATTTCTGAAAATTAGAATACAGGAAGGCAAACAGCAGTTCTCTGAGAGCAGATCCAAAAAAACCCCATAAAGTTAAGGAGGCAACAATTCATGACCAGTTGCATATGATCAGAAAACAATTCTATGTTGGGAACTCTTATAAAAAAAAAAAAAAAGAAAGAAAAGAAAAGAGAAAAAAAACAACCAAAAAAACAACCAAAAAAAACCAAACAGGAAATGTGAAGCAAACATCAAGCACATCAAGCCACAGAATGCTTCTTCCTAGTATGTTTAGGAATAGTAATTAAACCCTGTGCCCTATCATCTAAATGGAAGGTTTAAAGTTATCAGTGTCTGGTTTTGGTGAAGTTTTCAAATACAATTCTAGCTAACGAGTGGTGGCATATCTGTCATCTCCAGTACAGGTCTGACTACAATGAAGTGACAAGGTTCATGACAATAAACACACTCATCATTCCTATCCAGTGTAGAGAGGATTGCACCAGGAAAATTATTGCATTTTTTAAAAGAGTAAACTTCTCTGCCAGAACAGCAGCTTTGACAAGAGACAAACTTTTGTTCACTGAAATCAACAATATTGGTAAATGCTTTTTCAACTGTTTCAAAAGCAGAAGAGTATACCGCATTAGCCTTGAAAGAATAATTAAAGCACCGTTCAGATATGAGGGTGGCACACACCTTCTGAGCTTTCCCTACCATTTCAAACTCTAAGTCCAAGCAATCTTTAGTTCAAAGAAGCTGTGATGCACTCCAGTGCATTAAAAACAAATCAGACTTACTGGATGGTACCAGTGCAACATGTGATTTCACATTCAAGCTTTTATGGGGAGAATTCAGGCTTTGCTGTGAATAGTCTAGGCACTAGACTGGTGTCCCAGCTCTAAAGCTTTCACCCTGAGGTGTAATTTCTCACCACCATTTTCTTAATGAGCTCTGGAGCTCCTCAGCTCACATTCCTGGCCTACTTGTAACACAAGTAATGGGAGTATCAGTGGGAGTAGTCGTTATGGGTGGCACAGAATCTCAGAGCACCACGAGACTTCCTGTGCTACTTTTCTTGTGGGTAGTCCTGCAAACAAACTGCTTCCCCCAAGCTTTTCATCCCTTTAATGGCACTGGAGCATCAAACTGGAGAGAACCAAATTTACCTCCCAGAATTTTACTTGTGTTGCAATAAAAAGTTTCTTGCAAAACTATCCAAATTGAACTCCATTATTCCACGCTATAGAAAACCGAAATAAGGGGGAAAAAAGTCAACAAAAGTATAAAAGTAATTAAAAAAAAAAACTGAGTAAAATAGAACAGACTGCCCTCTGTTATTTGTGATCCTAGTGCCTAGAATCTGGAGAGCCTGTCCGTACCATTTCCGCAGGCACGTTTTAAACCAATATCTACGTTTTTCTGGCAAATCTTGAAAAAACAAAAAACAAAAAACAAAATACGTAAATGTGGATTTCCTCAGATTTCTGAAAAGTATATGTGGACCAAGTGGGATTAGATGCAACCAGAAAAGTTAAAACATTAAATAAATAAACAGTTTCTTATGTAACACTTTATTTAAGCACTTCATACAAGCACTATAGTACTTTGCCCTTGGATACTTTGGCGTGCTAACTGGAACAGCCTGGAATTGAACCATCAACCTTCCAATTAATAGATTCCACTTCTACTTCCTGAGCTACGGCAACATTACCCACAGACATGACCACATTATATACAAAGCCACAGGTAGGAGCGCTCATTTTGGGTTGTATTTTAGGGCCTGCACAAACAACGGATACTGTCGTTTGGATTGGAGGACATGCTGAATCTGGACTAAGCATAAGATTTATGATTTATATGAGCATGTCATTCCCAAGGATGACTCATGCCACAACACAGCTGCATTTCAGAGGTAAAAAACCAAACAAACAAATAAACAGTCACAATCAAATGAAAATAATAAACATTATGACAAACTTTGTACATAAAACGGTTTAATTTCATAACTGATGTTTCGATGATGTCCTACAACAAAGTCACTTAATGCCTGATCAAACTGTCACAGTCATTGACTTAACCAATAAAAAATAATGGCAGTGTGCAGCAGTAAAAGTAGCATTCTATGACCATTTAGCATTTCATTATTGTGACAGAAGGAATTAACCGGCTGTTTAATTGTTCTTTGGGATTCTGGACTGTCTTCAAGTGTGCATCGCTTTTTATTTGCCTTCATGACCATTTGTGCAACGAGTCCAGATGATAAACACAGCTTAATCTCACTGGCCGGAGTAATAATACCTTAATTACGAGCTTGCACATCTCAAAGATGTCAAGACTCTGCTGTGTGGCAGGCAGCATTTGGACTCCAGTGCAGGACTCAAACAGATCCAGGACAGCTTTATTGCTCGAATGTATTAAAAAAAATAATAAACTAAAGACAAATAATACACTGCACAGGAATGACACAGCACGAGGGAGAACGCAACAAAGAATGGTAGGAGAATGCAGACACTAAATACACAAGAGGTAATAAGGGGAAAGTGGACACAGCTGGGGAGAATAGGTGAGCTGACACACACTAATGAGACTGAGGGAACAAGCAAATTAATTCAATCCCTCAAAAGAGGTGGCACACCTCAAATAACTCACAAGGTGAGTTATTTGAGTTATCCGAGACCCAGGGACCCTGCCAAAACAAATTATGCCGAAGGATATTAGTGCCGAAAGATATAAATACAGGTTTTGGAGTAACATATACCCCGGTACAGACGAGGTCTTTTTTCAGGGAGGGTCTTGCATATTTCAGCAAGACAATACAGCACCTATTACAACAGCATGGCTTCATAGTACAAGAATCTGGGTGCTAAACTGGCCTTTTGCAGTCCAGACCAAATAATACAACAAAGACGACCCAGGACTGTTGAGCAGCTAGAATCCGGTATCAGACAAGAATGGGACAGCATTCCTCTCCCAGCACCTGGTCTCCTCAGTTCCCAGATGTTTACGGACTGTTGTTAAAGCCTTTATCGTCATCAAACACAGGTGCTGGACGAAACTGTCACAGCTGCTGCCGGTCAGTGTGTTACAAGCATGTAGTAAGACAAATATTAGAAAAGAAAAATATATAATAAATAAAAGGAAATTAATTCAAGGATATATGATACAAGAATATATGTGTGTGTATGTGGGGTGTGTGAAATGTGTGTGTGAATGGATGAATGTGTGTGAGTACAAGGATCAAAGGATAAAAAGGAAAAAAAGATGAGAAAAAAAAAACAGCATTTACATTTACACAGGGAGGGCACCTGTTAATAAATATTAATAAATAATGTGGGCGATGCTACACAATGGTAAACATAATGTGTAATTTACACAATAAAATGGATGTGTGGGTTGTGAGTCTGTGTGTGGTTTGAAGATGTCAAAACTGGGTCAGTTTATGGTCTTTTGTTATTGAGTATTTTTCTTGTTTCTTCTAAAATAGTTTTAGTATCCATTTTTGGACAGCTGTTAAGTGTTAATTGTTTTCTTACCCAAAATATATATTTTGGAAATTATTCTTCAAAGAGGGCTGGAAAGCCTATCTGAGGGCTGTGTGAACTGCATTGACATGGGTTTAAACACAACATGTTTTATCACCTACTGTAGTGCAGAGTAATTTGTTCAGCCAGCCTTCTGTTCCTGCCACAGTACTGGCAACTTAATGAAAATATTTAGTAATATATTCTATTATTTTCCTGCAAGTGTGAATATTATTGCTGATGAATGCATTTCAGCTGCAAATTATTCCACAGAGAGAATTAAAAAGTAAAACCTGCAGGCATGTTTTGTAATTTAAATAGGTGAATTACCTTCTAACGGTAAAAGCACTTTCCCCCACTTTACAGTTGATGCCACTAGAAAAGAAGAGAAAAAAAAAAAAAAAGACTATTCACACAGATTTATCCAATAATGAAGAACTCTGTCAATCTTTTGATGCTTTTTTTTTTCCAGCTTCAAAAACTGATCCTTGTGTTTGGTTGGATTCTATGGTGGGAGCAGACCTTTTTGACAGCTTGTCTCAACATCATGTTGGACACAGATGGGAGAGACAAAGGACAAACAGCAGGGGAAGATTTGAATAAAAGGGAAAAAAGAAAACAGTGGATTTGATTTACTGTCATCTGTTGTGTAAAACCTTGAACATTGCTCAAATGTAACAGACTGTCAGGATGCTCTTTCACTGTTGTCTGCTTGTATCCTCTCTTAGAGCTTCTGCCTGTGTCAGAACAGGCTTTTTCTTTCTTCAGCATATGTACAGATAACCATGTATATTTATATCTACTCCACAACTATTACATTTTCTGTTCACAAAACCATCCTCTGCAAACATCAGCAAGAAAAGAATTCAGGCTTTATGGCGAACAAGGTAACTCTTACATTGCACAGTAGAAAGCTACCCCATCTGATATACTCACAGGGTTCAGATGAGCGACACATCACTTGAAACATGTCATAAATGACCTTATCTTGATGTACAAAACTTTGTAATTGCATAAAATAGTTATCACATTAGGGTGTAATTCAGCATTTTAAATCACAGCTGTGCTTGGAACAGTTATCATTTGTAACAATCTTCTACTAATTAGGCTGTGAACAACCAGTGGTGGCTCAGACATCAAATCCGTGTGTGTGTGTGTGTGTGTGTGTGTGTGTGTGTGTGTGTGTGTGTGTGTGTGTGTGTGTGTGTGTGTGTCATGTATATGTCTTAAAAACAGGTGCCACAAGTGAAAAGTAAATCTGACTGTAAAAGTGAGGGCCACTGCACACTCATACTGCAACGTATTATCAGTCACTAGTTAGCCAAACCTTAGGTATATACTCTGCTTTACTGTTAATCATGCTTTATAATGTATTTAATTTAAGACTTGAAGCTAACAACTGAGACCGCATACCTTTAAGACAGTGTTATGTCAGTTGCGCAGTAGGGTATTTTTCCTGTAGACATTTGCATTATCTGACTTCTTTTGCCACCACAAAACTTACTTTTTAACGGCCATTAGAAGAAATGCTGGTTTAAGGCACTTCCTCATTGGTTTTATAGAGGTTATAGCCATCTTTTACATACAGCCCTTTTTTTTTTTTTTCCTTTTTTCCAAAGACAAGCTGAAAACTATGGATGGTGTGAGGGAAGTCAGGCCTCCCTCGCTTAGTTAATGTAACAGTTAGAAAATAGCAATACAGGGGTGGATTAATTTTAGCTCTTGGAAAAATGGTTTTCCAATGGGACACACAAGACAATCATGTAAACAGATGTTTAGCATCTGAACACAGATGTCATGCCGGGTTTGTAGTCAGTGAAATTTCCACGTTCTAAATGAGAATCAAGAATCGTGTCCATGTTTTGCTGCAGAACCAGAACAGTGAGTGTGTGTGATTCTCAGTGGGCTAACTCTTTTCTATTGATTTATTTTACTACTATTAATATCAAATACATGTCCTAATGAAGGTGTCAAAATGAAAATGTGGATCACTAACCACTGTATGAAACCTGTTCTTGTTTTAGATTTTCAGCTACCCCACTGAGCTGTGTGTTAATTGAGTATTTTGCAATATCATACAATGTTTGTTAACCTGTCAGAATGGAGGGGAGGAACAATCCAGCTTCACACTGTCTCTGATGTATGTAAAAAGAGTCAATGTGATTTGCTTAGCGTGAAGACAGCATGCATTTTTAAGGCTGGCAGCAAATGAGCAAACACTGGCACTCACTTCACAGGTGAATCTCTTCCACACACAAATACACATGCACACAAGCCTTGTCTGGCATGGGTGCAGAGGCATTTTACGAATGCTTGATTTTGTGATTTTGCCGGGTGTTTTGACAGCAGCTGTTTGAATCGTGACTTCCACTCACACACTTGTAAATACACTAAATTACCCAACCACCCACTAACGCTCACAGATGAAGACACACACTCACACTGCATGTACATACACTCATATACATACACTAATCAACAGCGATATTCCCTGCATGCAGAATATTATGGAAATAGGCAGTCACAAACGCAGACAAGTCTTGTAAGAATACACCTATGCTCATTATCACATACAGCACATCAGTGCATACAGGTTAAGCTATGCCGCAGTCACATAGATATAGAGACTGGTCAGCAACCCCCCGACAACCTCTGGTAGCAAGAGGACAATCAGTATTCCCGAATAGTTGGCAAATGATTCTTGGAGATCACTGTCTGTCACCAGCTGAAATCTGCAAAGAGGGTGCTGCACCAAATGCCTAGCAGATCTTTGCAGTTGCCTGTAATTTGCATGGAAGACATCAATTTGTCTGCAAACACTCACTAACAAACCACAGAGCAGTAGGGAAACTTGAAAATGTATAATGCAAACCAGAGAAGGAGAACATTTGCCTTCAAAGTAAAAATGTGCCTTACCACTGAAACCAAGACATTTCAAAAGGGGCAACTTACTTTGAAGGTGAAAGGTCTCCACTTCCGGTTTGTGTTGCACTCTTCACAGTTTCACAACCGTTTAGCTGGTAGTTGGTGAATGTTTGCTAACTAGTTGGTGACTTCTATACATACTTTAGGGGATCGTGGCAATCTGCCTCAAACCAAAGCAGACACAACGAGGTTTGCAGTGTAGCACTGGATACATCATTGTCACCAGTTTCACCTAGCACCTCTTGCAACCACTCACCAACCAGTCGAGGACTATGCATTTTTCCCTAGCAACAGCTGGTTACCAGGTGCTCACTGCCAAGTCTTTAGGTCTACGTGAGTGGCGCTTTAGCAATTGACAACACCGCGGCTGCCAGCAATGAGCAGTGGTTGCCAGGTGGTTGCCAACCAGTTTCTAAGCCTGTATAAGTGAGGCCTTAGGAGTAATTCTTTTGCGTGGCCTTTTAGTCAAGTAACATCCACTGTGTTACCAAGGAAAAAGGGATTGACAAATTAAGAAGGTTATCTGGTCAAGCATCACCTACAAATTCCATAATTGTTTGTGTGGATATTGTTTTAGGTCAATTACACTGTAAAATTCAGTTACTTTGATGCATACATCATAATCATGGAATTGCCAATGCCATTCAATTTTATCACCTTCTGAACCCCAGTGCAAGTTAAATGAGGATATATTATATTGCATTAAGTACCACAGTAAAATGACACAGTAGCTAATTGTCAGCTTGCTCCTACTTGCTCATTTCAGTCTGGCCGAACAGGATGTTTGCTACTATACCTGATCAACACTTTAAAAAGGTGTTGATTTAACATATTCATTTTGCTGTAACTGCTTGCTCTCCTGTCAAAACATAATGAAATACTATTTTAATACATGCATTTGTAACATGACTGTGTCCTTTCTCCTGTCGTGCTCAAACTCTGCATTTAGGATTAACTAACCGTGCTTTCTGAAGGCCAGTATATTTTTCTGGGTTTGCTGCTCATACCACTTCACAAATAAAAACAGTACACACCGCCTTGATTTCACACACAGACTTCAGCCTAATTCAGCTTTGATCCTCAAACTTCCCTCTAACAAGCTTATGCAATGTGATTCTAGCAGAATGAGAGCACTTTTTTTATCCATGTCTGATCTGACTGCAAAAAAGAAGAAAAAAAACCCTTAAAGTAGCCCTATAAGCTAGGACTAATTTGGAACAAGTCACAAGAACACGTGCAAGATATTTAAAGTTATTATATGGTGCACATGAAATGAAACCTTGATAAAATCTTACATGTTATTCACACTATTCATTTATTCATTACTTAAGCCTATTTTTATATGAAGGGAATGACAGCCTGTGGTCCAGGCAGAAATATCTCAACAGGGTAGATGCTAGTCTAACTTGCCTAACTTGTGAAAAGCAGTGGGACTGTGGCAATAATAAAGTTTTCAACATGACCTGACATTTAAAGAATCATAAAAAGACTTGAGCAGATAGTAGAGTACAGAGTAAGTTACACATAACCAATGCAAGCACAGGTAAGAGTCACATACACAGATGTACAGACAACCACCATTATGTCTAAGTAAATATATGCATGCGCACATCCACCCACGCGTGCACACATACATTGGCACAGGCACACAAAGACACAGACAGAGGCAGACAGTGACACATGCACACACAATTACCGGCAGGCTGTCTCTCACACAGAGAGGGAACAATCATGTCTACTTTGTTTTGCCTCCTGCCTCCTCTTCCACTGAGGAGTGACATTTTGAGGGGCTCGGTGGGGTGGGGTTGAGGGCAGGAGGTTCAGCTATGAAAACACAAGTCAGGTGGTGAATGAGCAAAACCAAAGGGGGGCAAAAGACAGAAACAGCAGAGTGTCAGAGAAAAACAGAAAGTGAGGAGAAAAAAAACTGTGTTAAGTTAGCAAACAGGTAACATGGCAGGTAAGACCTGTGCTGCCATGCTGAGTACAAGAGAGGCTGAGCCAGTGAGACAGAGACAAAGAGAGGGAGTGAGAGAGAAGACAGAAAGAGGGGAAGAAGAAGGGAGCGTATCAAGGGATACTTGGTAGCACAAATTGGGCCACTTCAGCTGTCAAAGTAGCAGAGCATAATAAAGGTTGAATATAAGGATGTAGCAAGTTAGCATACAGTAAACTATACCAATAACAGAACTTTCTCTTTTTATATACTTTTATATACTCTATAGTGCCAATAATTCAGTGGTTCTCAAACCTTTTCAGTCATGCCCCACTTCACACAATGAATTCTTTTGACGCCCCACGCAAGGCCCGGGTCCCAAGGTCTGGGGAGAGCAGCAGACTGTGACGGTGGAGAGTTTTGCTAGTCTCTGTGCTAGCGTACCTGCTAACATTTTGTTTCGAATGACTTTTCTCCCAGGTCGATTGCACCCCACAGTTTGAGAACCACTGCATTAACTGAACAGGTATCCAGTAGACTCAAAACCAGTTATACAAAAATGTATGCGCTATGACATACATGGAATTAACATCAATGTCATCAATTGTGTGGACATATTGCAAACTGAAAATAGCCCCAATATTAAAACATATTTGCCATGTTTGATGTAAATATCAGCAAATATTAAGCAAAACTGCACAGAAAGTCCCGTGTTGTGGAAACAGGTTTCAGATCTTGTGATACATAAAATAAAGCTTCGCTGAAAGTAAAATGAAGGCATCATAATTATTCTGCCAATACATTTATGTAATGAGGTGTCTATCCTGACTTAGAGACACAAAATGTACAAACAGATCAGACAACATTGCGGGCAGATGTCATATACATGATTCTGTAACATTTAAATGTCAGGGATAGTTTATATAGATGGTGCAGGGTCTGGCTTTGCACCCACCTACTTGGCTGAGACTAGGGACTTGCATGGTTTGCAAGATCTGAGGAGTCTTCTGACTGCTGGCACTGAAAACTGTCTTAAGAGCGTATTTATATGAGGCATATTTGGAGCAGTGTATTCAAACTCTGGAGGTGGATGTCAACATTTCCTTGCCTGCAGTTATTTAAGCTTGGAAAGCACTGCTTAAGAAAATGAAGCAGGGCAAACTCAGTCAAGATGAGGTGAATTTTTTCTCGATCTTTGAGTTTACACTGCAGCCACAGATGATGTACACATTTGCTTTCTCCCTTTACATATCTTCTCCTATTGTGTTTTTTACTGATAAAAGCAACAGCAGAAATATATGAGAGTACAGATCAAGTTCTTCATGCTTAGCTGATAGTCACATCTTGATGTGATGGCGCTGTTGTGTGTGGCTTGCCGTCAGCTGTTACCTGTTTTTTTGCTGTTTACACTTGTTTTCTTCAAAAATGTCTACTCTTGTGATTTATTACTACCAATTTCTCCTGAATATCCCAGCCACTGTTGAAGAGCAGTCCTGACTGGTCCCAGGATATCAGGAATTTTGTATTCCACCTGTGATAGAGACCATACCTATGTACCTTCACCGTGGTCCACCTTGCCTTCCTTCCAGCAAGAAATGCCATTTAAAAATTAAAAAAAAAAAACGGGTTAAAAAATTGAATTGCCCTGGACCTCAAGCGGATCATCTCCTGGCGGTCATTAGATTACACTCACTTGTTCACCTTCCACGGCATCCCTCGCCCAATCTCCGCAGAGGTGACTTCGTCCCCTGGGTATTGCATCCCAGCTGGCTAGCGACTGTTTTAGCCAGGCTGGCTCTGGTTACTGCTGGGTCACTCGCAAATAACACTTTTACTCTGAATGACTTCTTCACCTCTCGATGCTTGGATTTTCTTCTGCTGACAGCAAGGGCGTAGGAATGAGTTTACTAATGGGGGGGGCACATATTGGAAACCTGACAGATCCGTAAGGTGGGACAAATGTGCCTGTCCCCAATATTGGGGGGGGGACACGTCCCCCCCAGTTCCTACGCCTATGACTGACAGAAACTTGGCTCAACATGGGTGAGTTTGAGCCCGTTATCTGAATTTGTCCCTCCAGGCTGTAACTACCTCAGTTTGCCTTGGATAACCAGCCAGGGTGGAGGTTACTCCAGCTTTGAACTGCAAGTGTTTAAAATCAAGCTGTCCACCCCAGTGCTGTACACACTTGTTTACAGACCACTGAAATACAACAAGGATTTTATCTTCTCTGAAATCTTGGCAGGAATTATGCTGAGATATGACAGTGTTTAAATCGTGCTGCTTAAATACACCTCTGACTAATGACCTTTTAAAACTTATGGACTTTTTTATCTTGTTCAGTCAGTTAAAGGCCCACCACATGGATGTAGACATACTTTCTTGTGTTGTCTAATGGCCTACCTCAGATGTTAATTTTTCTGATCACACGCCTGTAATATTTGAGATCTGTCAAACCTGATGTACCTGAACATGGATCTTGCATTGTTACCTCAGTTACTGCTGATCATTTTACTTGTTCTTATCAAAACAGTAATCATGCCTTACTTTTCTATAGGCCCATCCATTTAATTACTGAAAGTAAGCGATCCATTTTTAATCACTTATCTTCTCTGTTCAATTACACCTTGATTCCACTGCTGCGCTCACTACTAGTCTAAAACCTAAAACTCAAGCCCGTGTCTTTTTCACTGCTGAATGAAGTAGTCAGCCACTTGAAACCCATGAGATGTCTGCTGGATATTGTTCCATCCCCCCTACTGAAGGATGTTTTTGACACTGTGGGAATGAGTCAGCCAACAGCAGTCTTCAGTCTGGGTGTGTCCCTGCTCATTTTAAACATGCTGTGGGTGAGCCTATTCTTAAAAAAACAACCATGATCCAACAGTTTTATTTAACTTTAGACCAATTTCTAAACTGCCTTTTCTTTCTAAAGACCTGGAGAAACTTGTTCAGTTTCAGCCCTTTTTAGATTAAACTGTATTACTGAACTATTTCAGTCAGGATTGAAAGCACATTGCAGCACTGAAACTGCATTTTTTTATTTATTTTTTTTAAATGACCTCTGAACTATTACTGACTCAGGAGATTCTGCCATTTTAGTATTATTAGACCTCAGTGCTGCCTTTGATACCATAGATCATGAAATCCTCATTTCTCAGCTGGAGAGAATCAGAGTGTCAGAAACAAAGGAACTCCACCGGAATGATTTAAATCTTATTTATCCAGCAGCCGTTTTACAGTCAGGCTGGAAAACATATTTTCCTCAAAGAGCCTGCTCATATGTGGGGTCCTCCAGGGATCCATTCTTGACCCATTTCTTTTTTCTATTTATATGCTCCCCTTGAGCTTTTTTTTTTTTTTTTTAAATAAAAACAACACAAACACGGCATCTCGTTTCATTATTATGCAGATGACTCACAGATTTACCTGCCACTGAAAAGTAAATCAGTTAGTCATTTGAAGGCCTTACTGGACTATTTGGAGGATTGTTAGGCATGGATGGCTCTTGACTCAAATGAACAGAATGGTGCAGCATGGTGGTTAGCACTGTTGCCTCACAGAAGTTAGGTTCTGGTTTTCAATCCACCATCTGGCCCGGGCTCTTCTGTGTGGAGTTTGCATGTGCTCCCCCTCTAAACTCAGTTTGCACATTGTAATGTGCTGTGTGACGAAATTCTGTTTTGAGGTTTGGTTTATTTTGTTGTTGGTAAAGTGACAGCTTGTGTCAGGGTTCAGTTTTCCAGTCTCCCCCAGTGTTTCCCTTAGTTAAAAGTCGCTGTGTGTTGTTGTGTGTCTACCTCTGTGTTATTTATTCCTGTTGTATTCTTCCTGTTATTTCTTGTGTTAGGTTTTACTTCCTTTTCTCGTTTTCTTGATTACTTTCGGCTGTCCTCCTACCTGTTACCTCTCACCTCGTTATCTGGTGTACGGGGATTGTCAGTCTCCCCTTTGTTGAAATGTCGCTCATAGCTGTGTGTCTCCCTGCCCTGCGTTTTCCTTGGATTCCTGATTTGTGATTGTTTTGCAACTTCTTGGTATTATTGTGAGTAAGCAGCAGTAAAGCTGTAGTTTTGAGTTGATTTCTCGTCTCCTGAGTCCTGCGTTTAGGTACACTTCCTGTCTGCCACACAGCCATTCCCTGACAGAAATGATAATGAGTGTGAAGAGCAACCTCAGATGAAAAATAAATAGAAGATACAGGAGATTTAGAGGCACAGAAAGGGTTCCATATGAAAAGACTTTAAGGCAGTTACATCACATTGAGGAATTCTTAAAAGAAACAGTTTTTGCACACCCTATAAATTTTCCTTGTCTGATCTCTCACTTCTTCTTGATTAATCTTGATTAAGTTTTTTTTTTTTTTTTTTTTTTAAACTGACAAAATCTAAAAAGGTCAAAGAATGAAGGGAATCTCAAATGATGAATAGAACCCCGAAAAAGCTTTAAAAAGTATTTTATTCCTTTCTGTGTCTTTGCTGTTGTACAAAACTATGTTAAAGTGTTTTGTGTGTGTGCTTCTCTTTGAATTTCTATTATAGTCTCTCTTTCTACTACGCTGACATGTTGTGCTTCTTCTTTTCCTCTTTTTCTTCAAACTCCTCCTGTTTTTGCTATTTTTCTTCCTCATGCTATCTCTGACTTTCTGTCCCTGTCTGTCCTGTTCTGTTTCTCTGTCATATAACTAATGTTTGGACCTGTCTGAGGAGGCCCATTGAGAACCAATTAGTTGAAGGTTTTTTATGCTTTGCTGTTGAGACACTTGTGCAAAATTTGCACTTTCAATGCTTTTAATGCAATACTTTTGTTTTGTTCTTTTCTTAAGCAGGTGTCTCCATTCAGCTACAAAAGTCAAAGTCGGGGTCGTCTAGATCAGTTTCTCCAGTCTGCGACGTCTCTGTTATATGAAACTAAAAAAAAAAGAAAGGGCCATAGAGTTATGTCAGCTTTATCTTAAATAGACAGCAATAATTCTACTAATGTGTGTGAACACCGGTCTTTACTTTGTTATATTAAAAAAATCCACTTTAACCATTTTTGCACAAATCATCCATCGTCAGTAAGAAGTGCCACCTATAGAGCTCAACAGAGGTTCCAGAAGTAAAAACCACATTCATATTCTCTGTATGGATTTATTATGAGCTATCACATTGTGAAATGATGGTATGTGTTTCTGTAGAAACCACAAGTCTGTATGTATGGAGTACTTCTAGCTGAGCACTCAAAGCACTTTATGCAACACATTTGCATTTATCCATTCACACAAGCACTGTTTTCTATTTTCAAAGTGTTTTTTATCTAACAGTCACACAGATTCATACTCTGACAATTGCATCGGGGAACAACTTGGGGTTGCCCAAGGATACTTTTGCATGCGCACTGGAGCAGCCAGGAATCAAACCGCCAACCTTCCAATTAATAGATGACCTGCTCTACCTCCTGAGCCACAGCCTCAACAAATGTAGTTAGTCACTGTTGAGCTTTATAAAGTAGGCAGTTCAGAAGGCAATAGTGTAAGACAATTATAGCCAACTATAACATTATAGGGTTATTATATGAGACTTCAAATTGTTCACTGGCATGTCACAATTCTAAGTGCCATAGTGTACATAGTAAATAAATTTATGTTGTTTTAAATGAACAAATCTACTATCTATTGAACAAATCTATCTACTAGTATGCTGTATGTGTAGTGGAAACAGTAGTGAGTTCACCTATTGTACACTTCATAAATAGAAACATTCAAAAGCACACACACACACACACACACACACACACACACACACACACACACACACACACACACACACACACACACCTCCCTTCTCTTCAGAACTGAGCTGCCTGGGTCCATACACTTTGAATTTGTTTCCAAATGGACTGATACCAAAGCATGTTAGACACACTAGGATGCTCTGTGGTGCAGCAGCCTAAGACGTACCTTGTACTCAAGTTTTTGTGAGTTTGACTCCAGCTTTTGGGATTTGTCATCCAACTTGTCTCCTCCCTGTTCTTCCCAATTTCATTTTATCATTCTCTCTTTTTACCCCCTGTGTCCTATTTTTTTTTCCCCTCCAAATTTTGCCTTTCATTTCAGAGTGCTTCACTGGCATGATTCTTGTCTGCCACTGCCAGAGCCTCTTGTCTCACATTGCCTTTCTAACCCCCTGTGTGTGTGTTAAACCACAATCCCTTTAATCCCACTAGTAATGGTGTGTATTGGGAGAGGTATCAGACATGACCACTGGGGTTGGTTCTTTGGACGAGTTATATCCATGAAAAACAGGGATTCAACACAAATGTCCAAAAGCTTTTTGGAGTCAACTATGGAAAATCCTTTTTTTTTTTTTTTTCTAAGACAAATGAAAACGGTTCATATTCACATAATATATAGACACCAGTTTAGGGAAATAAAGAAATACATAATTTGCATTGATATACTGTCAGTTCACTAAGAGCACACACGAGTGTTATATTTGACTGCTAATGTAATGTAGTGCATGTAGAAGTTGAGCCGTCTCCTGTAGGGAATCTTTGTATACATGATATGTGTATTGTTTAGTTATGAGCGTTTTTTCTTAGGTCATCATCTTTATTTTAAGATATAGATTGTTCCATCAATAGTATTGTCTTTCATGTGTTAAAACTGGCTAGATATCTTACAAAACCACCAAAATAGCAATTCTATCTTATTGCCACATAGCACCATTATTGATCAAAAGACATCTGTGAGCCACATCGGTGACATATTCCTTCAGTTTCATAAAAACTAAAGCTGTGGTTAATGTTGTGCTAGCACACAATGGCCTTGTGCTGTTATATATACACAAGCTGCGTATTATTTACAGATGAAAACAGTCCTCCCCAAAATACATGATTCACTCTTGTTTAATTAATTTCATAAAAGTAATACAATAGTGATCATTCATCTGGGGAAGTTGGAAAGTATAGAGAAATAGAGGCAGGCACTACTCCAGGTATTTGCTCTCATATCTAAGATCATGTATTTATAAATATCTGTTCTGGCCCTCTGAGTCCCAGGGTAATTACTGGAGTTAAATTACAGTGGTATGGCCCAAAAGGCAACCAGAATCAGCCACTGCTCGTAACTGAAATTGCTCGATTGAAACCTGTTCCTTGTTTAAAATAACCAAGTGAATAGCTTATATGGATAGGTTTCAGGGTTGGTTTCTTTTCTCTTTTTTTGGAGATTTTCTCACTCTGCAATTAATTATTAATGAAAGTACTTTTTCTTTTAGAAGATCTGTCATTGATTATTATCTGAATTAGTCACATTCTGATCAACACTATAACAGGGTGATCAGGGAAGTGGAGACAGCTGGGGCAGAACAGGTGAACAGAATGACACTAAAGCGACAAGGGGAAGCAAAACTGAACACAACACACAGGGAACTGGAGACTGGCAAAATAAAACAGGAAGTGACCAAACAAGACAACGCAGACTTGACATACAGGGAGGCTGGCACACAGAGGGAATCTAAACATATGACTACACAGGGAAGACACCAGAAAAACAAATACTGAGGACTAGACACAGGAGGGATAACAGACACCAGAACACTAAATATCTAAATATCAATAACTATAACAGAAACCTACAACAAACTAAGAACCTAAACCGTAAGCAAACTTAGAAACACAACCAGAGAAATTAGACAATGGACTACAACTACAGAAACATAAAACAGTGGGCAAAAAGCCCAGGACCATGACAGTAGGTATGACAAACAAAGCTTACCCCAGCCATCAGAGTGATCTTTGGGTGTACATAGAATTTTTTTGCCAGTTGTACTTATAAAAGGCTCTATGTCTCACTCACAGTTAGCCTGGGAAAGTTTGACTTGTTCAAGCAAAGCACTGACATCTGAAAGTTAACCTTTTGCCTCCCACTCTTCTGCCCTTAGGATGCGAGCACTATGAGGACTGTGGAAAAACCTCCACAGACCCCAAGCACTTGAAAGGTTACATGAATATGAACCTATAATTTATATTTTTATAGCTAACAGACACACATTTTTTCAAAAAGCAGACTATCAGTCCAACAATATAACAAGATTTACTAGTTCAAATCAACGGCAAAATTAGGATGGGTTACAAAGTCTTACCTTTATTAGAGATTAAATCCCAATTATATGGGTGGAAGATAGACTGGATAGTAGCCAATAGCAAACTTACATAGTAGCCAATCAGAGGAGACAGAAGTGAATGAAAGAATCATTAGAACTGAAGTCACAGGGCAGCACTGTATATGGTGCTAGACAGCTGAAATGAAAGCTGGGCTTGTTGATATTTGTCAAGAACATGACTGCCAATATAGCTAAAGTTCCATCTTCATATAGCTCAGGATTAACGGAGATTGGTTTAAATTGGATTCACTTCACCTCATTTAAAAAAAAAGCCTGCTGTCACTGCAAGTCAGTAAATGTCATTAACATTAACATTCCATTGGCCACATCACTGTGAATCTTTTACTTGGTAAGCAATTAAATGTTGTAGGCCCAACATTAGGGACCATATTGGTTTTGCCAGATAACTGACAAACTCTTACTTTGACGTCTCGCTGAGGAATAGGTAGCCAGCCACCACTGAGGCTGATAAATAAAGCCAATAGGGAAGTGCAAAGAATCGCTTGAATGGCCTCTTGAAAATGGCGAGTCATTCTCCATCGACTACCAGGTTAAAATGCACAAAATTAGAGCAGAAACAAAATTGTTTACAGCTCTGTACAGTAAACGATGGAACTTTGTTCTCCAGCAAATTTTCTGTGCTTAGTGTTCTAGTTCTTCATTTCTCTATTCTTCTTCTTCTTATTATTATTATTATCATTAGTACTAGTGGTAGTATTTATTGAATTCACTTATGTGTTGCATTTCGTAGCCAGGTGGATGTCAGTCATGTCAAGCTGTCTGCTAGGCCAGAAATGAGCCTTTAAAAAAATAGATAACCAACCTTTAATAACGCATCATGGAAAGAGTTATGTTTGGGCAAAAGAGCAACTTGGGTTTTTGGAAATGCTGATTCAGGTTAAACTACACATCTCCTTAAGATTTAAAAACCTTGTTATCATGAGGTTGCAACACTAAAACGTAACTATGGTTTGGAAGCTCTGTGCAAAAACAACTTGTGGGGTTGTTTTCATGGGAGGAAACTTAATCAGGCAGCTGAACATTTATCTATAGATTTACTGTTGCCATAGAATCTCACAGCCACTCAACAATAGAGGCCTGTATAATTAGATCCATTTTTCTTAACTCCTACTCTATTCTACTTCCTACTTCCAACACTTCATTGCTCACTAAAGTTGTGATTTTAGGCAAACAAAGCAGAGCATTTGCTTCTAACTGCCACCAGCTACACACAGTATGAGCTTGTTACACTTTATGCCATGCCAGGGTCCTTTTGTGATTTCAGTTTCCTCTTACATTTTATTTAAACCCATAAACACATTTGCATGCATATGCCTACTTGCACATACATTTGTCTGTGTACTTCTGTGACAGATTTCAACTCGGCAGGCCTATAATTGCTTTGATAACGAAAAAGATAGCATTTAAATTAACTTGCAGGGCATTTGAATGGCAGTGAGAAGGCTTCCTCATTTTGTACTGGTAATATATATCATTGTTCTTTACAGCATAAGAGGTGATGGAGCATAGAGACAGACAGAAACAGCAGTGCTGTGGCCAGTTAATGAGGCTCACCTACACCTATAATTAAATATGTGTCTCCCTATAAATGCTGGTGGAACAAGCCTGAACTGTAGTGAACAGCTGCTTCTCACATATTTAAAAAAATACACTGTACTTGTTAAATTTTTGAATAGAATAGAATAGAATAGAATGCCTTTATTGTCATTATACAGTATGTACAATGAGATTTGGAGACTTGTCTTCATCTCTTAAATGGAGATGCACTTAACTTGAGATCTATTTTAAATTAAAATACAAACTGGATCAGTTTTTCTTTATATGTTCTTTTTAATGTAGCTTTTCATAGTGTTTTTTTTTCTCCCTAAATACACTACATTCTGTCCATTAACCTTGCCTAACTTCAGCATCCCATTCACCTGACAGTAAATGCAATCTGTCACCATCAGCTGCTCTTCCTCCTGCCAGCTTTTTGTGTTTCCACGCTGTTTCTACTGAGCATGTAGTTTATTTAAAGATCTCCTGGATGTTTCTAGGAGTTCAACAAGTGACCTAAACAGTTTGCCTTGCTTCTTCATTCAAGATGAGATTGCAGCCTGCCTAAAAATTACATTTCACTGACATGACCACTAATATCAGAAATGAGCCAATATGAGTCATTCAGGTTAAATCCATCAGCTACATGTGTTTAACTTCCTGAAATGTGTGCAGAGAGGAATTAGCTGTCACTGTATGAAAGTTCATGTGTGATCATATTGAACTGGATGTGGTTTGAGTGTCAAAGGCTTGTTATGCATGAGTCACTATGAGGAGTAATAGACATACACTATATTCACAAAAGTATTCATTCAATTCGATGTAATTTTATTTATATAGCACCAAATCACAACAAGGCACCTCAAGGTGCTTTATATTGTAAGGTAAAGACCCTACAATAATTACTCACCCATCCATATCACTGAATTCATGTGTTCCAGTCACTTCCATGGCCACATGTGTATAAACCAAGCACCTAGGCATGCAGACTGCTTCTACAAACATTAGTGAAAGAATGGGTCGCTCTCAGGAGCTCAGTGAATTCCAGTGTGGATGCCACCAGTGCAACAAGTTCAGCTGTGAAATTTTCGTCACTACTAAATATTCCAATCAGCTGTTAGTGGGATTATAAGAAAGTGGAAGCGATTGGGAACAACAGCAACTCAGCCACGAAGTGGTAGAACAAAAAGCAGAGTCATCAAATACTGAGGTGCACAGAGGTCACCAACTTTCTGCAGACTCAATCACTACAGACCCTCATGTGGCCTTCAGATTAGCTCAAGAACAGTGCACAGAGAGCTTCATGGAATGGGTTTTCATGGCCGAGCAGCTGCATCGAAGCTTTACATCACCAAGTGCAATGCAGGGCATTGGATACATAGGTCTAAAGCATGCCACTACTGGATTCTAGGGCAGTGGTGACGTGTTCTTTGGAGTGACAACTCTTCTCCATCTGGCAATCTGATGGATGAGTCTGGCTTTGGCAGTTGCCAGAACGGTACTTGTCTGACTGCATTGTGCCAAGTGTAAAGTTTGGTGGAGGGCGGATTATGGTGTGGGGGTGTTTTTCAGGAGTTGGGCTCGGCCCCTTAGTTCCAGTGAAAGGAACTCTTAATGCTTCAGCATACCAAGATATGTTCCTGTTCCAACATGACTGCACACCAGTGCACAAAGCAGGTCCATAAAGACATGGATGAGTGAGTTTGGTGTGGAAGAACTTGACTGGCATGCACAGAGTCCTGACCTCAACCAAGACAGAACACCAGGAATTAGAGTGGAGACTGTGAGCCAGACATTCTTGTCCAACATCAGTGTATGACCTCACAAACGTGCTTCTGGAAGAATGGTCAAAAATTCCCATAAACCAGGGTTGCCCACACTTTTTCAGCTTGCGAGCTACTAGCAAAGCTAGTGTGGTTAAATGCACGTGCGTAGGGTGGTAACGAAACAGATGGATGATAGTTTAGCAACCATCTTCTACATCTCTTAATGCCATGCGATCTACATTTTTTCCCCAACTCCACTGGGGGTTTCGTGCAATCTACCTGCACTCCTCTTGCAAATCGACCAGTAGATTGCAATCGACGTATTGGGCACCCCTGCCATAAACACTCCTAAACCTTGTGGAAAGCCTTCCCAGAATAGTTGGAACTGTTATAGCTGCAAAAGGTGGGCCAACATCACATTAAACCCTATGAATTAAAAATGGGATGCCAAGTTCATATGTGTGTGAAAGCAGAGTAGCAAATACTTTTGACAGCATAGTGTATGTGAAATGTTAAGCCTTAATATTCAGGCTGCCACTTACTGAGTCATAGTAAGTTTGTGTGTTTGTTTATTCGTCACAAAAATTCATTTTTTTTTTAATTTTTTTGTTTTCAAATCGTGTGAATTTCTTCCTTCATGCAGTGTGTGTGTGTGTGTGTGTATGTGTGTGTAGGAGAGTGTGACCCCCTGAGAGGTGTGACTGATTCAACCAGACAGTGACATTCATGTTCTAACTAGTTTATTCTGCAGTTTCTCTCGCCTGACCCAGATGAAATGATTGTTGACCATATAATTATGCTCACTGACTGAGATTTGTTTGCATGTGTCTCTGTGTGTGTTTAAATTAGCTAACCATGTTAAATGACTGTTAAATGAAGCAGCAAATTACTGTCCTCTGCAGTTGCACTCATGAATTTGCCCATGCACTAAAGCAGCTTTTCTTATTTCTATTTTGCCTTACTGCATGTTTCACACTATCACACTTTCCAACAAACCTGCAGTACTGTAAAGGTCATGTAACACATTGACTGAACAGCTCCTCTATTAGCAGTAATCCATGTGAGTATCGACATTTTATTTTGAGAGGAGAGCTCAAGTACAAGTTATTGCATGGTTGTTAAGAACAGTCAAAGCTCACTGTGATGGACACCCATTGGTGTGGCAAGGTTCATTTGTTTTACATAAAACTGGTTTGCACTAGTGTTTGGCTTGTTATTTTGAATTTTGAATTTTTACACATTCTTCTCATACATTTTTGAGTAATTGCCCCCTTTCCCCTGCAGAAAGTAACTACCTGTTTTGTTACTTTTGCATTTCTCCACAATATTGCATGCCATGCATTCTCATGTAAATATTTAACATCATAACTTTGCATGTGTCCATATCATCCAACTCCAAGAGCAGCTTACAGAAAAAGCAGCGATACTACTGTAGAAACATACAACACTGGTGCACTGCTGTGTGCACAGCCACGAGCCTGTTCATCACTGCTTTCGTTATCTGCCAGCTTTGGCTGCCTGGTTTGGGTTGGCATAAACTTGAGCTTGAGCATCACTCATGGTCTTTTGCCACTTTTTGTTGGCATGATTGGAGGTGCTTGGATAAATTTGATTTCATGTTTGCAGTAAATTGTTGTTTCTGACCTGGGCACAGTTTGCAACTCATCTTCACATTACTGTCATTTTCTGTGAGAAACTGGAATTTGTACAAATCTCAAATGCTGTAGAACATCTTGCAGTCTCCCACACAAACTGGAGTCATGTTTGATTTTTTTTTCCCATATATGCAAATAATAACAACACAACTAGCAGTGTAATTGTTTGATATGATCAAGTGATTGAAAGCAATTATACTTTCCCTCCCTATAATGCAAAACAGTTTGCATCACACACACACACACACACACACACACACACACACACACACACACACACACACACACACACACACACAAGTAAACATGGCTTGACATGAAAAGACAGACAGGAATGAAAAAGGTTGAAGGGGAGGAAAATGCATGAAAATATGTGCACCTTAGAGGAGAGAGAGAGAGGGAAACCTACGCAGAGAGAGAGGCGAGCTGCTCCAAAAAGGTGAGGGATGGAGAAACAGCATACCCCTCTGAGTCAGAGCAGCAGGTAGACAACCTCAAAGCAATAAAGTTTGGAAAGATAGCATATCTCTAGTATGATTAAATTTTGGTGGTGGAGCTACATTTGGATATATCTATTTAAAAAAAAAAAAAAAAAAAAAAGGTGTGTGGAATTCAGCAGATGTGTATGTGTAAGATTTATAAGGTATATTCTTGATATTTAAAGGGAAACAAATTACCTTCCTGACCAGTAGTAGTAATTGAGAGACAAGGAATTGCTACAGTGCTCTACAGTAAGCCTAGATTAATAAAAACCATGTAATTTGACATTCATAGGTTATGAATTTCATCAGCTGAGGTTAGTGTTACATTTGAGCTTTTTGCAATGCAAAGCTCCAACAAATCACTTCAGTGTCTGTATGATTCATAGAAAGCAAGATGTCCATGGCAGCACTGCATTATTACCATAAACATAACCCAACCAAGTCAAGCTGGAAACATTTGGTTCCAAAGTAAAATTATTAATATGTTCTGCTGTGTCAATAGAAAGTTAAGCATCATATGATACCCTTTTTCAGTATTTTTTTTTTTTGGAAAATTAATAATTTACAAAACTACTATCAAGATGTCCTTGAATAGTGTCTCCAATGGGACACTGGACAGTATGACTTTGAGTGATCTCCTATGAATGAATATGTAGAGAGGATAAGTGGGAAATGAGCCACCAGTGCTCTGTTGATTATAAGTAAGAGAAAAGTAATCAATATATAATAATCCTGTCACAAAGACAAACATTAAACATTACAAACATTACATTTTGTCTGTCTTGCATGTATATGAGTACTTTCTGCTCAGACGAATGCAGGTGGAGGACATATTAACAAATATACTGCCTTTAATTCAAAATGTTAAGAGTGGTGCCATTTGTCAGAGGCAGCACTAATGATCTGTTCATAATGGAAATAAAAACATAACCACAGAAAGGAGAAATCAGAAGACGAGAAAACCAAAGAGCGCACGTGGGAATAATACAGGAACTACAGAACAAGAAAGCGAAAGAAAGAAACCATCAAGAAAGCCAGAGATTAAGAAAGAGAAAGAAAACGATGCAAGGACGAAAAAAAAACAGCGACAAGAGGATTTGCATTCAGACTCTGTCAGACTCTTCTATCAGCCTATTAATTAAAGCCCATCCTGACTGTTCTAAAAATGAACCAGCCAGTCGGCAGACAACGTCACATGTCATTAAGTCTCTGATTACATCTACATCCAAGTCTACTGCTTTTCAAAAAAACCCACAAATGATTACAGCTACAGCTATTAAAAAGGCAGAAATCATTACATGTGCTGTCAAGTCAACAGTTATTAAATAGGCCCGAAAAACAATGACAGTGATGCTGATTTCTTCTCTCATATCACAGCCAGAGAGCAGAGAGAAGGCAAAAAAGACTGGGTGGGAGTGAGGGAAAAGAAGGAGTAAAGAAGGCTGAGAGATATGAAGGAAAGCGCCAAGAAACAAGTGTGAGAGAAAATCAAAGCCCTAACAAGCTAACAAAGTGCGATAGACAATTAGCTTTCCATGAATTCCAGACATCTGTGAGTGCCTTTTATTCTCTATTTCCACAGCATGAAATGAGACCAGAAACGTGGATTTCTCTCCGAGCCAACATTGCCCTGCTAATTAAGCAGCGCAGACCGAGCGCTGGAGTACTTTACTCCCTTGCCATCTTTTTTCTTGGAGGCTTTGGAAACAAATATTCTTTCTGCAGCTTGTTATTTAAGAGAGCATTCAAGAAAATAGCATTAAATGAGGGATTTTTTTTTTTTTTCTGCCTCAAAATTCTGCTCCTGGAACTAAACAGTGTTGTTAGTCGCATCTTCTTGCATGTTTGACTTCAAGTGTATTCAAATACGATACAACTGTGAACACACTGGAAAACGGGTAATATTTAATAATCTGGAAAGCAATTGTACATCAATGTGTTTGAGTCATCATGTCAAGCATGTAGTATATGCAATTCAAAAGTGCAAGGAACAACATTAATCAGTCAGGGACAACTTTACGAGAAAGGAAAAGACTTGGGTACCCTCTAAGAACTTTAATTGTACAGTGTTACTTAATTTTACCCTTGTAGTTTGGACCTTACAGAGACCAATCTTACAACTCTGGTGACGATTTTCTGGGTAATTTAATCAAGTGATGCAAAATAAAATTAAAAATAACCCAATAAGAGATGCACTTTCCCATTTGTAAAATTTTTTTTTTCTTTTTTTAGCTAACGATCACTTAACGCTTTAGCTATCTCACATCTACAGAGGAAAAAAAAATAGATTTGACCTCAGGAACATTCTTGCTGTGAAGTGTCAGCCATAACCTGTCAACATTATATGGACAAGAGTATTGGGACACATCTCTTAATCTTTTAATTCAGGTGTTTTCAGTCCTTTTGCCACAGGTGTATTAAATCAAGCACCTAGTCATGAAGTCTGCCTTTACAAGCATCTGTGAAAGAACAGGTCATTCTAAAGAGCTCACTGGATTCCAGCATGGTACTGTGACAAGGTGCTACTGTTGCAATAGGTCAGATTGTGAACTTTCTTCCCTCTTAGATTCCACAATCAACTAAGTGGAATTACTGCAAAGTGGAACATTTAGGAACCACAGAAACCTGGCCATGAACTGGCAGACCGTAAGAGAAATCATCGAGAAATCATCATTGACTTCAGGAAACACAGGACTGACCCAGCCCCCCTCTACATCAACGGTGAGCGTGTGGAGAGGGTCCACACCTCTTGGTGTCATCTCTGCTGATCTCTCTTGGTCAGATAACATCACAGCTGTTATCAAGAAGGCTCAGCAGCGACTTCACTTCCTGATGGTTCTCAGGAAGAACAACTTGGACTCAAACCTGCTGCTGACCTTCTACCGCTCATCCATTGAGAGCCTGCCGATGTACTGTATCACAGTCTGGTACGGCAGCTGCACTGAGGCAGATGGGGGAGGCTTCAGAGGGTAGTCAAGACAGCACAAAGAACTGTTGGCTGCCCTCTCCCCTTTCTGATGGACTTTTTTTTTGACTCTGCATCAGCAGAGTCAAAAACATCATCAAGGACAGCTCACACCCTGGCTTTGAACTGTTTGACCTGCTGCCATCTGGCAGGAGCTACAGGTGCATCAAAGCCAGAAAGCTGCTAGTACCAAACATGCCGTCCCCTGCCTACAGATTCTCCATAGCAATGCTCCCGTTGGCTGCTTTCAAGCATGGTATTTATAAAACAGCCTCGGCGAAATTTGCAGCTGAAATTTGAAACATACATTCACAAAAAACTTACTTAAAGGGGTATAATTTGACCCCTTTTGTCATGGTCCTGTTTACCCAGTGTTTTGAATTCCTGGAATTTCTAGTTTTGCCATTTGATTCCTGGTCTGTTTAATATTTAGATATACTTCATGTATTCTTTGTACCTGGTGCTTAAGTTAGTCCTTTCCTCAGTGTTCCTCCCTCCTGTATTGAGCTCGTTCACGTTTTCCCCTGCTCAGTTCTCACTTTTTGCTTTATTTTGTGAGTTGGTTGTTCTTTGTGCTTTGGCTTCTGTTTTGTTTCCTTTGTCTTGTTTGTTGTGATTCTTGTCTCATTATCCCCAGCTGTCTACACTTCCCTTAATCCCTTGTCTCAGTCTCCCTTTGTCTCTTGTCAGAACATTTGTTCACCTTCCCCTCATGTCTCCCAGGTCCAGTACCCCTAGCCCTAGTGTATGTTGTCAGTTTTAGATTTTGGTAAGTTTGTAGTTTGCAGCTCTCTTTAGTATTTTATGTTTCTTTTGTCATTAGATAGAATAAACGATTCCCTTGTTCACCTCGGCCCCATTTCCACGAGAACATTTTCAGATGAAAACAGCAAAGTTTTCATGTGTTTTGGCCTCTCGTTTACACAAGAATGGCTTGAAAATGCTACTTTTTTAAAACGGGGGCACTGGCACATGCGCACTGTGTGGCTCCTATATCCACACCGCCAACTAGTGGCCTGGCAAGGGCAACTGCAGCGTTTTCAACGTCTTGCATTTCGGTGTAAACGGAGATCGTTTCTGAAACATTTCTGTCTGAACGTGCCGAACGTCCTATAAACATATTTAGGAGAATGCTTGCATAAAGCATTACAACATTACATTCATGCAGACCCCAATTTTTCAACAAAAACACTGATAACACAACTGCAGCAGGCAGCTGTTGCACATGCAGTCTGTCTGCGCAAAGGGGCGGAGCCACAATAGAAACAGTGGGCTCAGGTGGAGTGAAAGGAAATGTTTTTCTAGCATCCAAAACAGAAGCTTTTTTTTTTTTTCATGTAACCACCATTAAATCTTTACTGGGACACAGCTGGAGGTCCTTCATCAACCACCTGATCAGCAAGTGAAGAAAAGCGAACTTTGTAGCTGCTCCATCCCCCGCTGTCTGTTTCACACAGGGAAAAACTGCAGTACGGAAGTTAAAATATGCAGATGAACTGTTAATACGAAAAAAAAACTATTTCCTATCGGATTATTTAATTAATCGATGGAATAGTCGATAGAATACTCGATTACTAAAATAATCAATAGTTGCAGCCCTAGTCTACACCTAGTTCTGAAGTGGAAAGGCATTCAAAAGTTTTACTTTAAGGCGTCACTCTGTAAACTCTGTCCTGAGTTATTGCACACTGAAGGTCACAAGTGTTGAAGGTCAAAGTGGCTCTGCCTCTTGCTTATACTTGAATTCTTACTGACACTTGAGTGTGTCTGTGTGTGTGTGTGTGTGTGTGTGTGTGTGTGTGTGTGTGTGTGTCTGTGTCTGTGTTACAGAAAGAGAGAGGGAGACAGTGTGTCAGGGTGAGAAGTCTGTCAAACAGGAACGAATAAATGGAAACTTTGATGGCTCAGGCCACAGGAGACACGTACACAGAGGACTTCAAAGGTATTCAACCTGCCACTGTCCACACTCACAGAGTGTGTGTGTTTAAGTGTGTGTGGGCAGTGAGAGGTATTGATCCAGAGAGGACCAGTTAGGAATAGCGGTATGAGAAAAAAATGATGGAGCTTTGGAAAGAGGTGTCATCTTCAGTCCCCATTCCACTGCAAAAGCTGCAATAATCTTCAGAGGGAATTCACTCTGATGAATAGTAAAGGGTTTTTCTAGCATCGCATGCTCAGTTGAGGGCAAAATAGAAATCAATATAATCTTAAAGTTTGCCTTTAACAATCTTCAGCTTTGTATCAGAATTAATCACAGATGCGAATAAAAAAAGAGAATCAGCTGGGTCACTGATTGTAAACAAGAACTCTGTCCATCCACAACACATATACATGAGGACAAAACAGAACCAGATAACTGGTAAACAGGCACCTGCAGCAGAAGAGAAATATAGTGAATGTAAAGTAACAGTTATCAGCTTTGCAAGCCTGAAAAACAGAACTGTGAATTCTAAGGCCATGGCTATATAATAAGTGAGAAGTCATAGTCTAAAGTCAGAAGAGTGAGCTTTCCAGCAGTTACACTCCCACTGCATTAGATTCTGTGTGTGTGCCTGTGCGCGCATGCCTGTGTGCGGTCAATAACACATGACCTAACATAAAGCTATTTCCCACTGTAGCCAGCAACAAAGGTAGATAGAGGATACAGAAGGACAATGGCAGGAAGAGGAGAAGATAAAATGTTTGAAGGGAGAAAGGGGAAGAAGGGGAAAGAGAAGAGGGAAATGTGAGAGCAATTGTGATAACAAATGACCTGCCACAGAGTCCACGTACCTGTGGCAGGGACTCTTGGAGGGAGAGAGAGTTTGGACAGTAGCTATTATCACTTCAAAGCCTCACTGGGGAGATGGAAAGTTCTCATCGACTTGTGTAAGGTGGATCAGTAGTTCTACAACCATTCAGGGATGAAGAGCACAGGCTCTCAGTTATGATTTAGCCAGTGTGACAAAGGGAAAAACTAACTTAGAAGCACATATGTGGAGCACAACATGAAGCTTGTCTTTTTAAAAGACAAGCAAAAAAATACAATAAAATAAAAAGGCACTCAAAGTTATTCTTAGCACAGTCTATATTTCTTTGAATACATTCATCTCTCTAAACCAGAGCTGATAGAGGCTTTTTTGATACTATCCCCAGAAAACTCAATATAGGGGCTTTGCAACTTATATGAACTGGAATTTATGGCTACCAATAGCAGATACGGCACCATAAAAAACATTTGTGGATGTCTTCAGTGTCTCTGTTACACTCTTGTCTGGTCTGACCATAACAAGCAGCTCTCATCAGGAGACCGCTCAGTTGTCTTTGAATTGTAGATGGTCAGTTTAAGAACCTACCATCAGTGTTGGCTCAAAAAATGTCGACAAATCAGATGAGGGTTTGAAGACAGATGGCTTAGACTTATTCTTATTTTATTTATTTATTTTAATGCAGTAATCAGTATCACACTACATCTTGCACTAAATAGTGCTGCTGAGTTGATACTGCTAATGAAGAATTGCTGTATTTGTGACTCACAGGAAATAACATTGCAGTGTGCCACAGCAACAGTTTTTGAAGTGGAACAAAGCTTTTCATTAAAGTTTAGTAAGAGCGAAATTTGATTGGAACAATTTGGCATCCCAGTTTATTGAGCCACAATAACTGAGGTGAAATGTGTACTATATGCAAACTGATCATCCACAACATTAAAGCCATTAACAGGTGACTTGAATAACACTGATCTCATGTTCAACAACAACAACCCCCAGAAGATGTGGGCAGGTATTAGGAGCATCACAAACAACAAAAGGAAAGATGCTGAATGTCCCAGGGACCCATCTCTAGTTTATGCTCTCTTGGAGGTGTCCAACAGTTCTCCCACCACAAGACTCACCTCATCACTAGAGGAGCAGTGTCTCAGATTCACTACTGAGGAGGTCACTCCAGAGAGTCAATACCTGCAAGGCCACAGGACTGGACAACATCTGGCCACATCCTGGAGGACTGAACACCAGCTCTCTGAGGTATTGGCATGTTCAACACCCCGCCCTCACAAGCAATAGTCCCATCCTGTTTCAAGATGTCAACCGTCATGTCTGTTCCTAAGACCTCAGCTGTGTTATGCCTGAATGGCTATAGGCCAGTAGCACTCTCACCCATAATCATAAAGTGTTTTGAGAAGCTGGTCATGGACAGACACTTGGTCACAATTTGGACTGAGCTCCTAACTCTGCAATCAGGTTCTGCACTTTAACAGGAAACAGTGCAAATTCATGACCTCGTCCCCCATCACCCTCAACAATGGCTCCCCTCAGGGATATGTCTTCAGCCCTTTGCTGTACACATTGCTTATTTATGTCTGCTCATCCACATCCACACTATGTTTGCAGACAATACAGCAGTGGTTTGACTCATCTCAAACAATGACAAGATGGAGTAGAGATTGGAGCTGGAACAGCCGGAGAGCATCGGTGTGGGAGGTGATTGTGGATTGTGGACATCTGCCATTCTTCCCCACTGTGCGTCAGAGGAGCAGCAGTCAAGGTTGTTCCCTGCTTTAAACATCTGGGGATTCACATCACCAAAGCCCTCACCTGGAACACTAACTTCGGCTGCCTTAGTAAGAAAGCCCACCAAAGACTCTACATCGAAAGGAAGCTGAAGGAGGTTGGCCTGGGGATCAGAATCCTCACTTTGTTCCACAGGTGTGTAGTTGAGAACATCATAACAACACGCATCACAGTGTGGTATGAGAACTGTTCTGCTCCAGACAGGAAGGCCCTGCAGAGGGTGATCAAGTCTGTGCAGAAGATCACGCTCAGCAGATCGACTGTTGAAAACATCTGTTAGCAGATGCAGGAGCAGCATAATCAGCCAGCATAATCAGGGACCCCGCCCACAGACTGCTCTCCCCACCCCCCTCAGGTTGTAGATTATGCAGCATCAGAGTCAGATCAACCAGGCTGCAAAACAGCTTCTGTCCCGAAGCTGTAAGACTCAGAAACTCCTCAATAAGGTCAGTTCACTGACAACATTCATGTGAAATAAAACCACTGTCTTGTGCAACATGATGTGCAATAACAATGCAGACTGCCCAGGTGCCAGATGAGTGTTGGTTATTTATTCTATTCTATTTTCTTCAATTATTTTATTCTATTTTCTAAATGCATAAGTGTATGTTCTTTTTTGCCACTTGCACTGGAGGAATCTCAGAAGCTGAATTTTGTTCCTGTCATGTTTTCCATGAGAAGAATGACAAAGTTTTTGAATCTTTTGAATAGAAAACTGTCCGAGATATTTAATCAGTCTCCAAACTCGAGAGATTGCAAACTGGTAAAAGATTTGCAGCATCCACTTAAAAGAGTCTAATCCATGGAGGCCCAAACCACAGAATCACTGGCAACATCCCAGACACACAATACAGGACACCCGCTGAAGTCTTGTTCACATATGGCTCCTTCAAAGTTTATGACATAATGACATAACTAGTATTATTGGTTATAGAGTCATCATACATAAAATAAAACCGTGTGTGTGTCTGTGCGTTTGTTTGTGTTCACATTTGTGGGTGTTTTAATGTTCCACTTGCATTCACTTACTTAGCTAATGACTCACAGCAAAGCTGTGAAATTAGATATGTTTGAAGAAAACTGCAATAATAGGTGATTATTCATTGGATCAGTGGCACAATGTCTTAAACGAAAACAAAGTTTTATTTTCTAGAACTCTTAGAATTGACAACACCATTAGACCGTAAAAGTGGTAGGAATTTATTTTGCGACGTGACTCAGCAGTAACAATGATTTTTACTTGTAATAATTTGTCCTCTTCAGTCAGCTGCCTCAGCCCTTAATAGTAGAAGAACAGCTTGTAAACAGATTTGAACAGTGTAATCCCTCATTTCATCATATATACACTAAAAGCAAACAAACTAAAATGTCTTCTGCCATCAGCATGTCAGCGTCACTTGTAGATCCTTGTATTTATATCATATTTCAAGGTTGAGTATCTGAATACATAAAACAAAAGGCAGCATTAATATCTGTTACATTCATTCTCAGTGTTATTGCATACATTCATTATGCTTTTATTGTATGTATGTGTAGCACCCCACCGCTTTATATTGTGTTCTGACCGGGAACCCCAGGATTGACCAAACTAGGTGGGGTGTGGGTCCGATGCAAAGTGGATACCACGAAGGTTCACTTGTGGACAATGATGTGATGACTATTAAGAAACTTAAATCACACACTATTTAAAATAACACTGACTCAGATGACTCTTTAACTCCAAAACTGAACATTTACTGAACGTGAACGCAAGATAGAAAACCACACTTTTAAATGCAAAATGTAAGACACAAATGAAACACTAAAACACTTGTATTCTTATAATACCAGTAAAAATATTGAACTCAACCTTAGCTTTTCCCAATCAGTCCGAATGGATTAGGCTTATAAGGGTTAATTCTAACTACTCCGTCATTCAAATATACACAGTCACTTAACAGTACTCATACATGGGCCCCACACACACGCTCGCATTCACACAAACGTTGCAGGCCTGATTGTTGTGTGCTGCAGCACAGTGGCGAAACTCCTCTTCACTCACCGATAGCTGCACCAGAAACGTCTGACTTACAGTTCCGCGTTGCGAACCAGCTCACCCTCTCGTCCCCTCCGGACGACAGTCAACCAGTTCTCGTCTGCAGTCTGTTTCCGCTCACCACTCGCCACCGACAGGGCAAAGAAGATGGCGCTCGTCACCGCGACGAGCTCCTGCTAGCCGTTAGCTGCTAGCCGCCGATGCTGATGCCTCGCTCTGAATCACCGTCGTCTGCGGCTGCCCAGCTGTCGGGCAGGCGGTTTCCCAACGCCTCCTACTAACAGTCACTGGGTAGTATTTACTAGTCAGTTCTCTTCTGTTAGTTTATCGTGTGCTAGCGCGCTCCGAGCCAACACTGCTGCGTCCGTTCTCCGTTTTTCTCTCTTCTCCTCTCCTTCCTCTCTCATCACACCCAGCCAAATACAACAGGTAGACATGCACAGACCACCTTCACTGACCACTCAGAAAATACGAACTACGAGTGTTAGCTCTGTTACATTCAGCAACTTTGTAAGAAAACATTATATTTACATAACATTATTCCTCTTCAATTACACAATACACATTATATGCAAAGTACATTACACTCCTGTTAACTTTGCTTTTATGACCAAAGGAATTACCGTATTTTCCGGAGTATAAGTCGCACTTTTTTTCATAGTTTGGCTGGGGGTGCGACCTATACTCCGGAAATTACGGTATTCAGAAAAAGACTGGAATAATTGGAACTGCAGCTGACGACGAGTCTGACTAACGCGACACAGAAGAGGAAGCGGCGCTTCGTCTACGGAATTGTTTAGAAGTGACACCGAGGATGAAGAATTCAATGGATTGATGGTTTGGTTAACTTGTTAGTATGTTCTTTATGCTATGGTTATCTGAATAACTTAATGTTACGTTAACATACTGTAGCGATTCTCTTAGTTAGAGAGCGTGTTGATGTTGTGGGATTTCGGACTGTTCGGGAGGTTCGTGAAGGCAGCATGGAGAGAGAGAAAAGACCGAGAGCTTGCCTGTGTGTGTGTTGCTGTTCGGCTGTTGTAGTTGTGGTTGGCGTGGCTGTGGCCTACAGCAGCCGTTTTTCTGTTAATAAAGACGACCTTTGTTGTGAATATCGCCGACTTTGGAAGTGTGTTTACAACGTTACAATACCGAACACGTGTTCGTTGTGCGTCATGTAGCTGAATGTGCTACGTTAGCATAACGTAGGCGTAACCGTGTTCGTCCTGTTCTTTAATCCATTATTATTTTAAATTGCCGTTCAAGATGGAATTTGTGCTCTGAGTCTCGGATTCTATCAACCCCCCCCCCCCAAAAAAGTGCGACTTATAGTCCAGTGCGACCTATATATGTTTTTTTCTTCTTTATTATGCATTTTTTGGCTGGTGCGACCTATACTCCGGAGCGACGTATAGTCCGAAAAATACGGTAAGCTTATTTAATCCCCATTTTTCCATCCGGGCTACACCCTCCCCCTTCTAGAATGTTTTGATGTCCCCATCAAACCAACAGCTTAGCTAATTTGAATCTCCATGCACTGTCTAGTGAGATTCAATTTAACGCAGGAAGGGCATAAGGCCATAGGGTGACACCAGAGGGTCTGGCAGGGGTGGCATCGTGAATCTCTGTACGTGCCGCTTCCAACCAGCACTCCCTGGCTCAATACAGTTAAGGGCTGATCAGATGGTCTTCCCAGTTCATCATAACTCAGTCTGACAACTGGCTTCTTGACTCTCTTTGTGCGTTCCGTTGGAGGGTCCCTGTCTTCCAGTAGCACCTCCCTCTCCACTGCTACTGCCTGTAAGTCAGTAACTGTACCTTCCTCAGAGTTGTGAAGCAGATTTGGGGAGTCGAGAGCTTCTGGAGTTGAGTCACCCTCCTCCAGTTCAGGAGATGAAACTTCTAGAGGAACTACGCTTGGGGCTTGACCTTGGCCTCGGTCTCTCAACAACAGACCTGGCCGTGTCAGAAGTTTCTCACAGTCCATATGTAATGATCGTGATGGGCCTGCATATTCACATTCAGACTCTGATGAGAACATGGCATCTTCCTGATCTACAGTTTGTTTTGTCGCTGCGAGTCTCCTTTGGGATCTTGTGACCGGTGTCTGAAATGACTCGGGCTCAGTGTCGTTTGGCAGTCTCACTAGATAGCCAATCGGTAGTAAGTGGTTGCGGTGTACTGTCTTTTCTACCCCCAGTCCCTTCTCAGGTTTTACTCTGTAGACTGGTAGGTTGGGAAATTTCTCCACCACGACATATGGTGTAGGTCGCCACTTACTTTTCAACTTGTGTTTGCCGGTAACACCCAAGTTTCTCAGTAGTACTCGGTCTCCTTTTCCCAGAGTCTGCTCTTTCACATGTTTATCATGAGCTTTCTTGTTTCTCTGATGACTCTTGTCAGATGCTTGTGTTGCAAGGTGGTATGCTTGACGCAGATCAGCTTTCAGCTTAGCCACGTACTTGTGATGTGACAAACTCTTTTGATCCTCATCCAGTGCATCAAAACAGATGTCCACAGGTAGACGCGCCTCCCTGCCAAACATGAGCAGGTAGGGCGAGTACCCTGTTGCTTCGTTTTGAGTGCAATTGTAAGCATGCACCAAATGACTGAGACTCTGACTCCATTTCTGCTTTTGCTTCGGATCTAGGGTTCCGAGCATAGACAGCAGCGTACGGTTAAATCTCTCTGGTTGTGGATCTCCTTGAGGATGGTAGGGCGTTGTCCTAGACTTCTGAATCCCGAACATTTTGAGAAGATCTTGGATGAGTTTGCTCTCAAAATCCCGACCTTGATCAGAATGTATCCGTGCCGGAAGTCCATAGTGCACAAAGTATTTCTCACAGAGAATCTTGGCAACTGTGGACGCCCGTTGATCTTTGGCCGGAAAAGCTTGGGCATATCTGGTAAAATGATCGGTTACTACAAGGATGTTGGCATACCCCTGGGAATCTGGTTCCAAGGACAGAAAGTCTATGCATACCAGATCAAGTGGTCTGCTACTGGTAATCTGGTTTAATGGTGCAGCTCTTTGGGGCTGAGCTTTACGCGTGATACATCTACCACAGTTTCTTATGTACTGCTCTACTTCTGCACACATTTTGGGCCAGAAGAATCGATCCCGTATGAGTTTAACAGTCTTGTCCACTCCTAGATGACCGGACTCATCGTGCAGCGACTTCAGAACCATGGCAACCAGCTCCCTTGGTAACACTAGCTGATATACCTCATTACCAGATTGCCTCTGCACCTTTCTGTAAAGCAGATCATCTCGGATCACCAACTTATTGGCTTCTCTCTGAAGCAGTACGGCTTCTGAGTTGGCCTCCTTGTCTGGTGAAAACAGGAATTCTCCATTCACAGATTTCTTGACTGGAGCAATCACTGGATCATTATCTTGCGCTTTAATAAGTTCTGCCTTACTTATCTGGGTCAAAGCACTGTGGTCCAATCGAGTGGGGAAAACAAAACACTCTGGGAGTGCCTCAGGGGAAACCCCTAATGACTCGGCATATCCCATGTTCCCTCCTGCCGACTTTCTGCAGGAGATTTGCTTGCAGAGGGCTTTGACACTGTCGAGGGGCATTGTTTTCCACTCAGGGCTCTCCGATGGCAGAGGATTGCGTGACAGTGAGTCAGCATCAATATTAGTGCTTCCAGGTCGGTACTGTAAAGTGAAATCGTAAGTTGAGAGGGCAGCCAGCCAACGATGACCAGTGGCATTGAGCTTGGCTGTGGTCAGAATATACGTGAGGGGATTATTATCGGTCCTCACTGTGAACTGAGCACCATACAAGTAATCGTGAAACTTGTCCACTACTGCCCATTTCAACGCCAGGAATTCAAGTTGGTGCACCGGGTAGTTCTTTTCCGAGGAACTGAGCTTTCGGCTAGCAAACGCCACAGGTCGCAAACCTTCAGGATGTTCTTGATTGAGTACTGCGCCCAAACCATGAAGGCTGGCATCGATGTGTAACACATAGGGCTTGGATGGATCGGCGAATGCCAGAACGGGTGCATTTGTGAGACAGTGTTTAATCTTTTGAAAAGCCTCTGTGCAAGCAGGACCCCACCTATCTCCAAAGGGTTGATTTACACTGTAATAGGTCTTTTCTGGGACTTTAGCAGTTTTCTTCTTTCTCTGAGTGGGTGGGTAACCTTTGCAGAGCTCGGTGAGTGGTCTGACTTGAATAGAGTAGTTTTTTATAAAGCGACGGTAGTACCCACAGAACCCCAAGAATGACTGCAGTGATGGAAGGTCAGTGGGTTGCTTCCAGCGAGTTACTGCTTCCACTTTGCTTGGGTCGGTGGCAATACCATTTTCAGACACTATGTGTCCCACATATGTCACTTGAGGTCTGCAGAACTGACATTTGTCTATTGCCAACTTCAGTCCAGTCTCTTCCAGTCTGTCAAGGACCTTGAACAGTCTTTGTTCATGTTCTTCCAAGGTTTTTCCAAACACTATTAAATCATCCAAATACACTATGACCTCAAGCATGTGCATGTCCCCAACCGCTTTTTCCATTACTCTCTGGAAGGTTGCTGGGGCTCCTGTTATCCCTTGGGGCATCCTTTCGAATTGGTAAAATCCCAAAGGGCATATGAAAGCGGTTTTTTCCTTGTCGTCCTCTGCCATTGGGATTTGATAATACCCGCTGCGCAGATCCAGGACTGAAAACCATCTGCTTCCAGACAAACAGTCCAAGGCCTCGTCAATTCGAGGAATGGTGTACTGATCAGGAATAGTTCTGCGGTTCAGTGTTCGATAGTCCACGCACATCCGCAACTTCCCCGTTTTCTTTCGTGCCAATACGATGGGTGAAGCATAGGAACTCCTTGATTCCTTTATTACTCCTGCAGCCAGTAGTCCTTGAAGGTGACGGCGCAAATCATCCAGATCAGCAGGGGCCACACGGCGAGACCGTTCTCTGAAGGGGGTGTCGTCATTTAGTCGTATTTGATGGTGCACTCCTTTAGCCAATCCAACGTCCCACTCGTCGGTTGAAAACACATTACTTCTCTCTGCAAGTTTCTGTTTCAGCCTCTCTTTCCATTCAGCTGGTACAGGGGAATCCCCAAAGTCGAACAGTGATGGGTCCAGCTGAGATGAAGCTCTTGTGTGTGTGCCAGGGATGTCAGTCACTATATCCACCACATGCAAGTGTGCAACCACAGTACCCATTGGAATGGCAGTGGCTTTGAGGGACTCATTGCGCATAAGAACCAAGAACTTGTCTTTGTCAAGCGTCTTGGAGAACAACACCGTTGGCTGCACTAACACACTTGGGGGAAGAGCATGTGAAGGTGCACGTTCTGTGATCAGGATACTGTCTCCGATCGTGTGTGTTTCTTTGACTTTACAGATGGCTATATGGTTTTTCCCAGCCGGAATAACCAGTGGTCCAGGACCCGTCCACTTTACTTCGGCTACAGGAAAGTCATCATCTGTAGGCAACTCGGACTTAATGGTAGGTAAGGGCTGAGACTGCGAAACGTTCACCTTGGTGGTGCGAACAGTTTTTGGGCTCCCCTCTTTCTGACTTGAAGACAGAGGTCTAATTTTGTGAACATTGGTGCCAACTAGAACAGGTATGGTATCTGAGCAACGAGGATCTGGGCACACTAAAGCAAGAACTGGGACAGCCTCCACGTTCCCTTGGGTCTTTCCAGGCAACTCCAACTCAATTTGGATGTAGCCTCGGTAGGGGTAGCTGGTCTCTGACTCACTTAGGCCCCAAATATCTAAACCCGTGACAGGTTGGAGAGGCACATGAGGCAAGTACCTTGAATACCAACTGTCGAAAACTATCGTTACCTGAGACCCGCTGTCTAATAGGGCAGTGCAGGTTATGCCATCCACCTTCACACAGGCAGTGGAGGGTGGCCCTACGAGTCCTTCTGGGACACCAGCTGTGTGTACACTCACAGCGCTCCGGTTGACCCCTACATTTGTGGTAGTTTGTTCTTTTGCACTACCAGGAGCTTTCTGGCTTGCTTTCAGTTTCCGTTGGGCATGAAGGAGTTTCTGTATCACTTTTGGGTAGTTCTCTGGGGATTTACATTTAGTGGAAATGTGCCCATCTTCGCCACAGCGATAACAGAAAAAGTCACTGGGATCTCTGAGTGCCGTAGCTCTCTGATGCATGCGCACAGGAGAAGTCTGGTTACGGAGTGGTGATACTACGGGCTCTTTGCTGGGTTTAACAGACATAACTGAGATCTGCTTTCTTAGTTTCACCACTTCTTTCTTTAAAGCTTGAATGTTGTTGTTCTCTTCCAAGCTGTTGGGCTCTGCCTCATCCGTGGGTGGAAACTCAAGGGAAAGGACACATGGAGCCCCTGACGCAGCCGTGAGCCCACTGACTTGGGTTTTGAGGTCTTGGAGCTCAGCTCTAAGATCCTGGACGTATGCCCCTGTGGGTACAGTAGCACTTTTGACATGCACAGCTTTTGTGGGGTTAAGTCTACGGCGGGAGGCTTCATACTCTTCTTCAATGCGCACCTCATTCAGCAGCTGCAAGAAAGTAGGTGGATTATCTCTTCGCTCCCTCAAACGCAAACTTAATAACATCATGTCAGACCTTGTGGCTCCTTTAATGAGTTGATCAAGGCGGGCTTTGTCTATGGAAGTCGGGGACAGACCTCCTTTTTTCACTACTTTGTTCAGGGATCTTTCCATCCTTCGCAGAAACTCAGAAAGTTTTTCACCGGGATGCTGGCATAGCATTCTGAATGAGAAGTACAGTTCTTCTCCTGTCTCTGGTGTGTCAAATGTGTTCTCAATCACATCCACGTACCCTTGGGGTGTGGCCTCTGGGTTATTAAAGCGGACAGCCTGCAATATCTCCAAAGCAGGACCTTTTACACTTTCCATTATTCTCATTTTCTTTTCTTTGTCAGGCCGATCATATTCCTCTATCATCAACCGAGCTTGCAATATCCAGTTCTCCAATGGCTCCTCTCCTGGGGGAGTAGGGACAATCCCTGAGAAGGTTCGTAGCCTCCTGTAGTTGCTGTTATCACTTACCGGCTTGGCTGTGCTTTGCAGAAGGTCTCCCACAGCTCTGATGATAGCTTCCGGAGTAGAGGCCTGAAGTGGTGGAACAGGGCCTAACTCTGTTGGTGGCAACTGCAAGTCCTCTGCGAGCACTTGGTCAGCTGACCCTTCCTCCTCCTCTGAATATCCAACAATTCTCCATGGTGCATTACTACCTTCCGGCAGGATGTCTAAGGGAATAGCTTTGGGATTTACTTTCTCTCTGCATTCACACAGTACAGTCAAACATTGACTCTGAGGATCGTACATGCGTCCTCTGACTTTAACACGTCCAAGAACTTTAATGGATTGCAGAGTTCCTTCTATGCGTTCAATCTCAGTGTCTTCGGGAACATCTTTGAGGAGAATGGCATGGGTAGGGTTAATGCCCTCTCCTTTACACCAATGCCGTAACTGTGCCATCCCTCTGGTGTACCAATTTCCCTTCTATTACACAGAGTCTGCTTACTGGTTTCCTCCGAGTTTACCTATAGCTTATTTTCATTTCAGATTATCTCTACTTAAAGAGTTGTCTGAGCCAGTAACAAGGGTAGACTAATATTAGCATTTATCCCAGCGGTGCCTCCATTTTATGTAGCACCCCACCGCTTTATATTGTGTTCTGACCGGGAACCCCAGGATTGACCAAACTAGGTGGGGTGTGGGTCCGATGCAAAGTGGATACCACGAAGGTTCACTTGTGGACAATGATGTGATGACTATTAAGAAACTTAAATCACACACTATTTAAAATAACACTGACTCAGATGACTCTTTAACTCCAAAACTGAACATTTACTGAACGTGAACGCAAGATAGAAAACCACACTTTTAAATGCAAAATGTAAGACACAAATGAAACACTAAAACACTTGTATTCTTATAATACCAGTAAAAATATTGAACTCAACCTTAGCTTTTCCCAATCAGTCCGAATGGATTAGGCTTATAAGGGTTAATTCTAACTACTCCGTCATTCAAATATACACAGTCACTTAACAGTACTCATACATGGGCCCCACACACACGCTCGCATTCACACAAACGTTGCAGGCCTGATTGTTGTGTGCTGCAGCACAGTGGCGAAACTCCTCTTCACTCACCGATAGCTGCACCAGAAACGTCTGACTTACAGTTCCGCGTTGCGAACCAGCTCACCCTCTCGTCCCCTCCGGACGACAGTCAACCAGTTCTCGTCTGCAGTCTGTTTCCGCTCACCACTCGCCACCGACAGGGCAAAGAAGATGGCGCTCGTCACCGCGACGAGCTCCTGCTAGCCGTTAGCTGCTAGCCGCCGATGCTGATGCCTCGCTCTGAATCACCGTCGTCTGCGGCTGCACAGCTGTCGGGCAGGCGGTTTCCCAACGCCTCCTACTAACAGTCACTGGGTAGTATTTACTAGTCAGTTCTCTTCTGTTAGTTTATCGTGTGCTAGCGCGCTCCGAGCCAACACTGCTGCGTCCGTTCTCCGTTTTTCTCTCTTCTCCTCTCCTTCCTCTCTCATCACACCCAGCCAAATACAACAGGTAGACATGCACAGACCACCTTCACTGACCACTCAGAAAATACGAACTACGAGTGTTAGCTCTGTTACATTCAGCAACTTTGTAAGAAAACATTATATTTACATAACATTATTCCTCTTCAATTACACAATACACATTATATGCAAAGTACATTACACTCCTGTTAACTTTGCTTTTATGACCAAAGGAATTAAGCTTATTTAATCCCCATTTTTCCATCCGGGCTACATATGTATATATATATATATATATATATATATATATATATATATATATATATATATATATATATATATATATATATATATATATATATATATAAAGTTAATGTCTGTCGTAGCAGTTTGGAATGGAAAGGGATAATTAAGGGCATAAAACTGACAAACTTCAATATGTAATATGTAAGTTACACCTTTCTTTAAACAACTTTAATGCTAAGAGTTGGCAAAAATAATTCTAAAGGTTATGAAATGAATACAGACATAATCAGGGGGTCTCTGAATCTTGTAAATGGGATGTGTGCTTTGATATTTGTCACTCTAAGTGAAACAAAGCTAACAAAGTGCTCTGGGTTTACACATAAACTTTGGGAACTAGCCGGCAGACAAATAGCCAAATACCCACAACATTAAAGCTGCTGGCAGGTGAAATAAATATTGATCATCCTGTTACAATGTGTTGTTCTGCTGGGCAACTTCAGGCCCTGGCACTCATGTGACTCTTTAGGTTGGTAAGAACATCCATAAGAAACACTAAAGGTAAAGCACCTTATGGCAACAGCACTCTGCCATTCTCCACAATAATATGATAAAGAGCTAAAGTTGCTGACCCTTCGAGAGTTGGACCCAGTCCAATAAAGTATTCACAGGACGCAGAAGAACCTGGAGGGCATGTTTCATAACCAAAGACTCACAACAAAATATTAGGGAAGTGGTTTGTTGTGGATTATAAGTGCAGTTGCCCACTGGGCTTAATTTACTACTTTTAACCTCGCTCATAATATTTGCACTAATCAACATCCTACCTCCTCTTCAATTTTTATTATTTTCCCATCCTATAAAAAAGTGGGGAAAAAAAATTCTGAATTAAATTTCAGCACCACCTCCAAACTCAAGATGGCTGGACACCGGAAAAATCCAGATTTCACTTATCAAAGCCGATAATGGGACTGAATTTAAAGGTGATGTTAGCACTGATTATGATCATATGCAGATGTTTCTCTCCGCTGTATACACAAACATCAGTGTGACCTTATTTTGGTTAAAATGTTGCTTGTTTCAAAGTGAAGTTTTATTAATTTTAGATCCAACAAAACAGCATTTCAACATATTGTCATTAGTAATCTACAGTGAGGATGATGCTCTCCCAAACAACCTCTCCTTGTGCAAAGTGCGCTGAATAGTTGAACGATGCACAGTGACACCATCTGCAGCAAGATGATGTTGTAGGTCTTCGGAGCTGCTCTGTGGGTTGACTATGACTGTTCCCACCATCCTTCTCCTCTGCCTATCTGAGAGTTTTCTTGGCCTGCCACTTCGGGCCTTAACTAGAACTGTGCCTGTGGTCTTCCATTTCCTCAGTATGTTCCTCACAGTGGAAACTGACAGCTGAAATCTCTGAGAGGTTTTTGGATCCTTCCCCTAAACCATGATGTTGAACAGTCTTTGTTTTCAGGTCATCTGAGAGTTGTTGCCACTCTTCAGAGAAGATGCAAAGAGGAGAAACACTTGCAGTTGGCCACCTTAACCCTTTCTCATAATTGGATTCACCTGTGTATGTAGGTCAAAAGTCAATGAGCTTACAAAACAAATTTTGTGTTCCAATAATTAGTGCTAAAGGTATTCAAGTCAATAAAACAATAAGGGTGCCCAAACTTATGCACCTGCCTAATTTTGTTTAAATAATTGTTGCACCCTTTCTGTAAATCCTATAAACTTCATTTCACTTCTCAAATATCACTGTGTTCATCGGCTATATGATAGATTTAACTGTAATTGCTGATCTGAACAACTAATGATTTATAAAGGAAAATCATGAAAATTATCAGGGGTGCCCAAACTTTTGCACATCACTGTATCCTCTGTGATCCAACACTTTTGTTCTTATGTAGGCCGAGGTTTTCTTTGGCTAGCTGAAAAAGTGTGTATATACATATAGCTTCAGTTTAACCTTGAGGGGGGAGATCTGCCAAATTTCGTTCAGGAATGTTTTTTTTTTTTCTCCCACCTTGTAAATAGAAATGAAAGCAAAGAAAACAAAAGTATTAGAACTAAGCACAGCTTGCTGTACAAAAATCTGCCAACATATCAAACGTAAGGAGGACTGGCATACGGGTTAAAAAAGTTAAACCCTTGAATTTATTTTTTGATTGTTTTTTAATAGCTTGGTTTTTCTGTGTACAGTTTTGTTTGTGTACAGATGAAAACACTGACTCACATCGTACAGAAAAGCTTGTTCAACCTTTTTTGGCCAGAAATCTGAAGAAAGTGAATGAGAAAAATGAATTTTGCCTCACACCCAGGGACCAGACTCATTAAAAGTTTTCATATCAGGATCCACGGTAAGCGTCATAAACTTTTGTCGATTGAGGACGCCAGCTGAGAGCATTTAATTTCACCCTGTGATCGAGGCTCATTAAAAACATGTTGGTCTCCTTGTTGGACAATAAGCTTTACTAGAAAGTTATTACACAAATATAAATTACTGAAATGTGGCAAAGTGAGAGGTTCACAGAGTAGACAAAATATAAAAGATTAACAACAACCCCCCCCCCCCCCCCCCCCACCCCCACACACACACAAAAAAAAAAAAAAAAAAATCTTTCATGTGTAAAATCAACATTTTATTTTCACACATTCACCAATCCTCCACTTTAGAAACTTTACTTACCAAAAATCAACCAGCTAATTTTTTATTGTCCATTATTTTGTTTTTAGGAATCCCAATGGCTGTTTCTACTCACCAAAACATAACTGAATAAACAATTTATATTTGAAGTTATTTTTGAAGTTGTCCCATGTGTCTTCTGTAGTCCTGTTGGTTTTCTTGAGTATAAATTTTCTTTTCTGTCATCATACTTTGATTCTTTATTTTTTGTTCCCCGTTCACTTTAGAAGTCTTCCTTCATTTCTTATCCGCTTCTCTTCTCTATATATTTTCAGTCCTCCTCCTTCTCTAACTCTTCTGCTGTCATCTCTGTGCTCTGTTAGCCCTGTGACATATCTGTAAAAGTAGTTCTGTATATTAGACCAGAAGCACTCGGCTAGTATTTTATAACTGTCCCTCTATGTTTCTCACTCACCCATTCTTTGTTTCCCTCTGTCGCTATCTTTTCCTCTCCTCTGTCTCACTCTGTCTCTCCCTCTTTCCATCAACAGTGGCCTCCAAATCGGCTGCAGAGTGGATTAATGATCTCCTGGCTTTACATTGTGTGTGAGATGATGTCTGTGACTTTTTGTGTGCATGCATGTGTGAATGCCATCCTTGGTCTGGCATTAACTGTTCATGTGGGAGTTGATATTAGTGTGGGCTGACAACAGCTATCCATTTCATATGTGCACACACACACACACACACACACACACACACACACACACACACACACACACACACACACACACACACACAGGAAGTGTAAAGAAATTGGGTTGATAAGATAAGATGGCACTCAGTTGGTGACTACTTCAAATTTTTCACCCAGATCAAATTTTAGTCGTTGCTTTGGGAATTCATTAGCTCATCTTGTGATTATGGGGTTACTTCTCCTGTCATAAGTGAATTAAGAAGCTCATTAATTCAAGTGTATTGTATTTACAGCAAAAAAGAATTTAATTAAATTTGGGTAAATTTGACCCATGAACCAAAGAACAAATATTTTGTGACTCATTTTTTTTAGGCTTGCACTGACATGCAAGCATCCTCATCCTTAACTACAGGTTATCTCAACATATCTGCAACTTTTATGCTACTAATGGAGATTAGTACACTATACTGCCAAAAGTATTCACTCATCTGCCTTCACACACAAACTGGAGTAAGATCTCTGCAGAAAGTTGGTGACCTCTGTTTACTACATGACCCCGCTCTGTGATTTTATGGGGCATACCACTTTGTGCTGAGTTTGCTGTCATTCGCTTTTACTTTGTTATAATACCGCTAACAGTTGACTCCAAAAATTTTAGTAGTGAGGAAATATCAGGTAGCATCCTATCACGGTACCACGCTGGAAGTCACTGAGCTCCTGAGAGCGACCCATTCTTTCACTAATGTTTGTAGAAGCAGTCTGCATGCCTAGGTGCTTGTTTATACACCTGTAGCCATGGGAGGGATTGGAACACCTGAAATCAATGATTTGGGTGAGTGAATACTTTTGGCAATATATACTTGTACAAGCCCACCTATGCTGAAAAGTACAAAACACAATGTTGAAAACTATCAACACAAAGATGATGTCTTCTAATATAATGAGTCATTATTTTGCAGATTTTCATTGATATTTTGGGCTCATTTTCCTTTTGTATCATTTACCTTCCTACTAAGTTTCAGCTGACAAAGCCATCTTGACATTATTAGCCACCCCGTGGCTGAGAGGCCCCTTTTATGCCAAATTCCACATGTCCCTCCCAAGTGTTAGCTTTATCAGTCCTAAATCATTTGTGAGAGCAAGAGAGGATCAGCTTCCACTATGGCACCCTTCCGTGGACGCCATGCCAATTTCATGATTTTGTACCATCTTCACAAATGGAGAAGTTAACCAGTTTCAAGAATACCTCATATTTGTTACTGTCACTGAGCATTCTGCTTTGCACCTTTGGACTCATTTTGGCTGCATGTCTACTTCTATGGAAAGAAGCCCCAGCACTACGTCACAGTTTGTGTAACTGTAGACTGACCAATACCTAAACTCTTTAATATTACCTCTTTATCTTTTCCAGCTTCATGCAAATCATTAATTCATGACTAAGTCTTCTGAGATCTCTTTTTTGCAAGGGATGTGTTGTGTCAGAAGATGAGGCTTCTTGTGAATAGCAAGTGTGTTTTTGCAACAGTAAGTGACACTCATTCTTCCTCCAAGCTTGCTACATACTGATTCTGGGTTGGGATCTGGAATCATCATGTTGGAACACAATGGAAAGCCCTTTTTAAAGATGCTGAATTAACTGGTTTACTTTAATCCAAGCCAGCCATGATGCTTTCCAACATCCAACCAATTAGTCTTGGACACTGCGGAACTGAGGGTGGTTTGCAAACTGCACAGCAAAAGTTTGGATTATGTATATAACATGAACAAGATCAATACAAGTATATTCATTCATACTACATGTGGAACTTAGATATCAGTATGACTGCATTTGTTCACATGCTTTCTGTCACTACATCATTCACTGCAGTGTAAAATTATTAAATAAATAAATCATCCACCTTATCCCTATGTGTGTTATTCAGTTTGAAATATGTGTAAGTTTGTGTTTTTAAATATTACTGTGTTTTTGGTGTCCCTGTGTGTATGGAATAATTTGTGCGTGTAATCTCCATTTAGTTGGTGGTCATCCTACATTCATGTCTAATTCCGGTTGTGCATAATTGAAAGGCGCGGAGTTAAGAGCAGCAACATTCACAAACACAAACCTGATGAATTTTACAACACCTCGTTGTGCTTTACAGTGTTTTACACAAAGACATGCATGGCTGCCCAGGGATATGCTGGCTCTGGCTGCCCTAGTTCTGGTACTAATTCACCTCCTCTCTCCTCATTGGGAGGTCGGTCTCTCTTTCTGCTTCTCATCTTTTCCTTTCTCCCTCCTGTGTGCCACTTCTTTTCTTCCTCTGTTAATCTGTCTCTATTCTTTGCTGTCAATTTTTCCACTCTCTTGTTGGAGTGATCAGCTTCCTGAGGATTCCAGCTGTTTGGTTTTTTGGGTTTTTTTGTTGTTTAGTTTTTGTGGGTTTTTTGTATTGTTTTCTTATGTTTTGGGGGGTCAAACATTGCTGATTTCCTTCATTAAATGTGCATTAAATACTTTTTAATGAACGTAAGACTGCAGTAAGAGGAATATAGATTTGTCAGTGACTTTTAAACACCAGACTTTTATGAACTGTATGTTTTTTGTTTGTTTTTTGGACATGCAGCAGCTGTACCTATAAAGTGGTGTGTTGACAAGTCAATAACTAAGATACCAAGACCAATGCCTCTGTGAATCGCCACCTTACCATGGTGGAGGAGCTTGTGTGTGCCACTGATCTCTGGGGCTCTCAACCACGTCTACATGCCTAAAACTTTGAGCTGCTGACATGTGATTGGCTGAATAATAAAAATTGGTGTCTAAGTTTTAAAATGGTGGTGAAAGATTTTCATTCACTGATCACACAGTTTAAGTGATTGACTGTCTTTGCCTGTTTTGTCACATGTGAAAAAGGTTTTGATGGTTTTTATGTCTTTTGCACAGGCCGACCATTTAATGGTCATTTACAAAGGGGAGTCTGTGTTATGAAAATGGAGTTCTTAAAACAGTTTAAGAGTCATGAGAACGACATTCCTGATTTGAGAATTGTACCAAAGTGAGCGACCGGAGCGCCGGCGCTCACAATTGCATAACTGTCTTTAAATGCCAGTCGAAATGCAACCACAGATCATAGAGCAATTATTATTTTTTAATATAAAATCAGAGAATTTACACTTTATGCAAACAACATGTTCCAGAGTGCTGTATCCTTCCAGAAATCACATAAAAAGTGCAACCAACAAAACATACTCCATGCGCTTTATCATTGTCATTAGCATTTACAGCTACTAACAAAATAATAGTAAAAAAAAAATGTTAATAACCACAAAAAGAGCAACTACAAAGTGGCATGAAATTATTACAAAAAGAGAAATTGTGGTGATATTATCACACTTCTACCATCTGTGCTATGAACAGAAAGCACTCATTATTCACAGAAACATATGATGTCAGTTGCCAGGAAAACGTACCCGTAGGTTCTTAGGATTGGCAGCATTTGAACAAACAGACACTACTGTTGCTCTGTCAGTGAGAACAGTCATGTTAAGAGATTATTTTTTGCCCACATTATAATGATTCTTTTATCTGCATTTGATGGTTCTTAAAAGAGGCAAAACAAAACTGACAAGGAGTAAACGAGCAAAAATGAAAAATCTTAAAGGATGAAACAAAGTTTTGATCTGAAAACTTAATTAGATGTAAATTTCATGTCCTTCACATTAAATCGGCTTCAAAAGTGTGTCTGCATTGGAAGGGGAGTATCCTGCCATGGCCTCCGTCTTTCTTGGATTATTAGCAGCGGTGGCTAACAGAGCAGAGAATGGAGTAGCCCACAGCAATCTAGTGGTGTTGAATTGAAATGCCAGGCCAACCAATTATGCTGTCAGCACACACAGTGATGAGAGTGCACTACTGCACGACTGTGATCATTTTAGTCTGAGGGGCACAGAGGACACAAACGCACAGACACACACACAAGCATTGCACACACACCGGCCCGCAGCCCGATAAATAAGGCTCATCTCGTCTCAGCGGCTCATTGCCCTGTCAGGCCAAATAAGGAGCCCTCATTTCCCCTCAGTGATGCGCACACAGACACACACACACACCTATATTGCGAAGCCCAGAAACAAACAAATACTGACATGCACACGGACTCATGCACAATAAGAAAGATTACATGTGGACGATAAGGAGAGCTGCTGAACACACAAACAAAGACACACAAACATACACACACACGCACACAAGTGCTGAGCCATTACATTAGTTGAGAGAGATGCAGCATGGTATACATGTGACACAACCATTACTCAATCGTGTAGCCACAATGCACTGAAGTGGCGAAGGCAATCTCAAGTTCCAGGGGATGGGGCTTGTGTGTGTGTGTGTGTGTGTGTGTGTGTGTGTGTGTGTGTGTGTGTGTGTGTGTGTGTGTGTGTGTGTGTGTGTGTGTGTATTTTTTTATTAAAAAGAAAGGGGGGCAGGGATAGAAGATGTTTATCTGCATTTTCCTTTTTTGTGTCTCTTTTCACAAACATGTTTTGTAATCCTTGTCATTTAGCAGAAAAAAATAATGTCTTAAGTTCATACTGTATTTTAATGTTTGATGTTATGTCACATGGCAAAACTGTTGGTGATGATTTTGATATGTTTTGTGTGGGAGAAACTACTATAACTTATTGGTCTCTGGAGCATGAAAAAAAGTGACTGGACTAATGTGAAATTGTGTCTTCTACCAAATTGATGCATTCTCATAAACTTATTTATTAAAAATACATAGGAGCAGATGGCAGCTTGGTGAAGCCACCATGTTGCCCCACCAAATTTCAAGGATGGTAAGGACACACCACAAGAAGAAGAGATGAGGATTTGTAGGCGTTCATGTGCTGTGGAGAGAGTTAAACTTGTGCCTGCATCTTTAGACTCAAGATATGAACAATAATATCTATATGTTATCATCAGAGAAGGGCCCCCTTCATCAAAGAAGCAAAAATGTGAATGAAAGAGACAATACCACCAGTGGCGATTCACAGGGCTCTAACACACAAAAACAGGGCTCTAACACACAAAAACATGACAAGATTCGGCTAAACAACAACAACAACAACAACAACAACAACAGCTGGTTATAAGCTAACATTGTACCAGCTAAAAATCAGCCTTTCCCTCTGATTTTGATTACATTCCAACAATGTTGCCTCCACTTCAAAAACAGTTTCACTAACGCTGGCTAACAGCAGCTAACAGAGGCTAACAGCAGCGCTTACTGACAAAAAAGCTCAACAACTCACCTCAGTATCATGGTCATCGGTCAGAAATGAGCTTCGCTGACTCATCAACTTTTATCGGACTACTTACACAAAGGTTTACAGCCTCCACCTGAGTACATAAATGACCATGCTTCTCACCAAGCATCTTGATAGCTCAGGGAAACGGTGGGCTGACAGACTACCCAGATACTGAAAGAATGTGGGGTGGATCACTTTGCTATCTGAGCACACACACTACAGATGAACAGCAACCCAGGGGTTAAAACTTAAAATACTACAAAATATTTAATTGACACACATCAGGTTTTTATTCCTGATTTATATAGTGTGTCCAAAAATGTTATTTTACACAAGCAGTAGTAGAAACATGCCAGCCAGCCACAGCTGTTATGGGCTATGGTCTAAATTTAAGATCTTTCTCTCTTGCCTGAATAAAACATGTTTGTCCTGAACAGTCATCAATAAACCAAAGTCAAAGCTGAAGTTGGCTCAAATAACTCCTTCTAACCTGGATTAGTTTGAAAAGTTATATATTCTTAATAACCTTGACAGCAAGTCATGCAAACCAACTTAGAGCTTTCATCAGATACAAAATACAGACTTAATTGTTTCATGTTTCTTAGTGAGCTGCCCAGCAATTTTTTTACATGCCCCCCCCCAATCAACCATTTTGTGTAATACTGGAAACTGGAAACAGCCACATGTTGCTTACAAGTTTTGAGGAATGAAATACAACAAATTGTCCCTGTAGCTGTGAATACCAACTTTTCAGCTCTGAAAATGGGGCCTTCATATTATCATGAAACTGTAAGTGCGTGTGCAACAAATTTTTAATAAAAAAAAACAAAAAAAACTCAAAAGTTTACTAAAACAAACCATTGCATTAACTTAATTAATCAGATGCAAAACACTCTGGCCTGCATAAACTCAAAATTACAAACTGCCTTCATCTTTTTTTTTAGTTATTGTTTCCTTTATATTCCTTTATTTCTCCAAATTCAACTTAACCCAGAGGGCCTGTGTGCATTTACAGCTCCACACAGCACAAAACACTACCAAAACCTTGAGTAAATGGGTGTCTTAAACTTCCAACAAAGTAACAACCTAAAGACTAATGGCTGTCTATAAATGTCACTGTGGATGTGTCTATATTCATAGAGGCAGTTATCAGCTTTTAGCTGTGCTTCTGCCTCCCTGAAGCACTCTCTGCTTTTCTCTCTCTTTCGCTGTCATAAGTGGTCCTGATGTGTCTATATTGATACCCACCTGTTAGCAGCCATTTCAGTCGCCTCTCTCTGATGAAATATGGATGCATGCCTCGCACTGTCACTCCCCCTTCTCTGAAAGTGTCCCTCATGCCTATTTATTGATGTTCCCAAGAGTTATCAGTTAGTGGCTGTCCCTTTCCACCACTGTTTCTCAGATATTTTTTAACTATGTGTATTTCTTTGTGATGAAAAATAAATGCATGTCCTTTCTCTTTTTGTGCCCTTCTTTTTAGTACTTACCAGTTGTTGTAGCTAAGTGTCTCCCTGATGAAATATGAATGAATGGTGCCTCTCTTTTCTCTCTACCACTTACACATGGTCTCATCTGTGGATCACTGGGGATTAAGAAAGAAGCCTGTCCCTTCTTATAGCTGCGACTGCAAACTGCTATCTATCCATTACAGGAGAAATTATGTCTATCCTCTGGGTATTACATGTGGTGTTTGACTTTGAGATGTTTACTTACAAGTGTGCATCATACAGCCATTACATTAGCCGAATCTCTGGAATGTCAAGCTATATTCCCTAACTACCTGTAATTCAGTTAAATGCCGAAAATTTAACCCTAAAAAAATATGACAGGAAAGAAAAAATAAATAAAAAAGAAAGAATAAGGGCCAAATTTAAATCAAATTAGATTTTTATTCTTTTTTAATATAAATTTTCTTGTGTACCTCTGGATCTCTTCCACTGGGGTTTCTCAGTGGAAGTCCTGTTTTGTCTGCTTTCACTTGTTCCTCCATAATGTCCTCTGGCTCTTTTCCAGCGTATTCAGCAACTTTTCATTTTATTTAAGTGGACAAACACATGGATAAAAGGGAGGCAAATGTGGTGAGCGGAAGGTGCTGAACAAAAGCTGTTCTGGTACGGCCAAAAAGGCCCCTCTGTGTCCAATGTGCTGTCTGTCAGCACACAATGGCAGGTATCATCGTTTCAGGTAAATGTTCTGCCTCAGACCACCTAGGATGTTACAGTAAGAATCCTTCCTTCTGATTACTCCTTTTTAAAAGTAACTTAGTTTATGGATTACTTAATTTTGGAAGTAACTAAGTTAGATTACAAGTTAATATAGTAGTTACATTCAACAGCTGCCGGTGTTGTGCCAAAAAGTGAAAAAATAAAAGATTGCTTGTATTTAAACTGTTGTAAATGACTTGTTGACCTATAAACTGTGAAACATGTGTTAAACATATCTCTCATGAATGATATCAGGTCATTTTGAGCAAGAAACAGCATTTCTGTCACAAGGCAGACAGAAATGCTCAGTTTTTGGCAAAGTGACTTTTATATTTGCTTTTGATAAAAGCAAAAACTGTCATTGGCATTATAAATGTCTTTTTAAACAAATCTGGCTAAGAAGGCTGCAAAAATCACAACAAATATAACATCACAGTTCTATAAAGATATAAAGCACTGGATTGATTATAATCTAGGCACAATAACACAGACTCCTAAAAATTCTTGGAAAACAGGTAATTTCTTCATTTTATATATAAGCCCTTCATAAATCATGCTGACATCACTATTTACCAATATAAGCAAAGACATAACACATAAAAGCACACAGAAACATCAGAATCACTTTATGGCAGACGATCACTTTTTGGCACAACATGCTATATGCGAATATTGGTCTGTTTAACCAAAGAAATCCGACTCTGGAGCTGGATAGTGTGTAGTATTGTGCTAAGGTTTACAAAGTTAGGTCAGGTAGCTCCACTTTTACACTATGGTTGGAACTGGGAAGCAGCATAATCCTACGATTGCTGAATATATTGCACAATGCAGCTAAATTCACAAAGAGCAGTAAACTACTGAGGCAAAGAACAATGACAGGTCTGTATCTATAAGGAACACATTTCTACTGGAGCTCACGGTACAAATAAGTTTGCTTATTTTGAGGTGAATCTTTCCCTGCTGCAATACTAGACCCAATCTTAGGGTTTCCCCCACCTGCCCGCTCCCACTTTAAGTCCATACCCATTTAGTTATATATTTTAAAGAAAGTGGGCTGACACTATATGGAGGTTGGTTTTTGTTTTTTTTTTAAAAACTCCTTTTAAAATAGGACACAAAAAGGACAGTAAAATGTCCACTTTTCTTCCATATGCCAATCTGTAATGTCAGCAGTTTTCGCTGAGTGGAACTTCTTCCTTAGCCGACCCTTTCATCCCCGTTTTGTCATTTGTTACTTTGCTCCATCTAAAAGAATGAGAGTCGAAAACTGAGTTGGCAGTAACTGCTATGTATTATTAAACAGCCATGTGTGTCTCTGCAATAATGGAACAAAGTAGAAAAGTGTTGTCTCTTTCATGGTACTATATCTAGACCTCTGTCGCTTATACAGACATCAAGAGTGCCTGTAGGTACAAGGCTGAATCATAAACACATACGCATTTACACACACAAGATCAAAAAGCCAAAGGCTCCAAACAAGAGATGTACATATATTACAAAAAAAGGAATCCCCAATGCACACACCAAAAACACATTCTTGGAAACTTCCCTCTCAGAAAGTATCCCTCCTTCTCTCTACAGTAAAGCAAAGGAAAAAAGTAGGGCGTGATGAGGTGAAAGTGAGAAAGAAATGATGTGGAAGAATGGAGAGTTTGAGTGGAGAAAAGGGAGAAACGATCAAGAGAGTAACAAAGAGACTGACAGAAAAGCACTAAGCTGTGCTATTTGTAAAGGTCTTTCCATCACTCAGTTCCTCCACATACACTTGAAGAAAAATGAAGAAAACCAAGACAGACTGAAATAAAGAGCACAGGTGAAAAGGAGAATTAAATAGGGTTTGAAATATTCCAATATAGCAATAAAGCAGTTAATCACATTTAAACTTGAAGCAATAGCTTATTATTGTAATGATTGTCATCTAATGCATGGAGAAACTGAAAATAAATAAAAACAAAGCCAAACTTTTGTCAATACGTGTAGTGACTGCTCAGTACTTCAGTACAGGTGATTATGTGTGGGCCCTCTTTTTGACTCCAAATTCAAGCCAATTGTATGACAGTATGAGATGCCAGACTTCCAGGTTTAGAAGTGTTGGGACATACAGACAGCAGATGCTGATCTAACTAGTACATTACATGTCTCGACACGGGTTTGTCCTCTGTGATCCTCCACTCTTATTCTTAGCTTGGTTGAGGTTTTCTTTGGCAAGCTGAAAATGCAGATAGATCTTAGGCAAAGTTGTATGGTATACTTTTATCTAATTGGGACTTATTAAGTCTTCATTAGGTCTGGTTTAAAATTCACAGTTGCTCAGAAATTTATCAAGATGCATTTTTTTTCTCTTCCACTGAGCATTAATGCTTGATGGGTTAAGCAGCAAAACAATTTCCATGATAATTTCATATTATTAAAAGTTTTGAAGCAGCTGTCTTAATTATACAACAGCTATTAATGTAGATCGCTAATGGGTGAAAAGTCGGAGCACATTTCTTGTGGTTGGGTGTCATTTGTATGCCAGCCATCCGAGTGACAGTAAAGGTCTTTATATGCCTTGCAAGTCTGCGCTCCAGTATCCATATTTAATCAGAGTCTCCTGAACAGATCATTTCCACCACATTTTATCATCCATTGTCTTTAATCAATGCCATTTCTCCCACTATCAATGCTCAGTGAGGCTGTTTGCATGAGCCCTCGTTCGCCCAAAACAGCACAATTAAAATTAGACCAAATTCTAATTAAAATGATGCTGCTTAATGAGAGCCTGTCAGTTCTGTCAGTGCGGCTAAATTAACCAAAATGAAGCGTTTATCACTTAAATGAGTTACAATTGTATTACTTTAGGTGAATTAAGGGCTTTCTTTGTGTAAGGGTAGCACAACACTAGCTGTTCTCGCTCATCCCTTGTCTTTCAGGGACACTGATTAGGGCAAAATCAATGGGACAGTTTGTGTTCCTGGTGATGTACTCAGTCACTTAGAGTTAATCTAATTGCTGCCTGCGACTCATTTGTTAGTGACTTGAAAGTAATTTATTACCACTTTTTCCTGTCATCATACCCCTACTATATTTGTTTATTCCCCTCTCATTTTCCTATGGCTATTTTTCACCCGTTACTTCTTATCATTGCTCTTTCATCCCTCTGTCCTCCTCTTGCAGGTACGTGCAAAAGTGCCAACAGACCTCCAGTTATCGCCCCTTTTTTTCCTCCCTTCCTTCTTGTTCTTTTTCTTATCCACTTCCTGCTTTGACTTCTACCTCCTCTTTTTTCTCTGTTGCCTTTGTTTTCATACTCTCGTCCTCCTCTAATTTATAGTAAAAATAAAGTCATCACCCCTCCACAACCTAGCTAGGCAGTTGGTTTATGTTGTGTGTATAAGTACCTTGGCACTGTGTTAACACGCATGTGAAGTGATGATCAGTTGATTGAGTGCATTTGATTAGCAACACCCGACTGCTACATTTCCTCTTAATTCCTTTCACGTTCTTTTTTACCACCACTTTCTTGTGTCGCTGTTATTCTGTCTCACTCTCCCCCTGCATTCATGTTCGCTTTCTTCATGTCTATTAATTCATCACAATTTTCTTCGCTTTCTTTCTGCCACCGTGACAGACTAATTCCGTGCAGTGATTAAACACCCATAACTCCTGGCTCAGTTTCCACAGCCCAGGGGGGAAGTGCTGAAAGGGAAAAACAGCTGCAAACTGAGCTCAAGTCTCAAACTTGATGTATAAATGTGTGTGTAAAGGACATTGGTGACTGTGACAGGCATCAACATATGTGGGGAACACAATGGTACAATAATGTTTTTGATTTATTTTGAGATCAACTTGAAAATTAAGAAAAAGTTATTACACCCTAGTAAATTATTTCTAATATTGATTGTGGCTACGTAGTGCAGTGGTTTACATATTCACCTCACAAGTGAAAGATCCCCAGTTCACATCTGCTGTTAAAATCTGCCAAATCACAACACGTGGAGCTGTTTGTTGTGGTGAATGAAGAAGCAGCTTTATGTGTAGTGTTATTGTTGTGTTATGCTCCCTTCATGGGAACTTTACTTTTAAAGGACTTTAGAAAGAAGGAAGTGCAGACTGTGATGGCTGATCTGACAGGTGCTCTTTAGCAGGGCAGGAAAAAGTGCAAAATAAAAATCGAGGAGGTCTTGCCTGATATTAAATGGTGCGGAAAAAAAACAAACACTGTTGTAGTTGGCAGGTGGTTGGAACAAAACAAAGAAAGAAAAACAAAAAAAAGCTCAAAGTTTTTTATTTCATTTTTATTACTTCTTCTCTGTTCTAGATGTTTACACATTTCTTTGATTTGGTAACAAATTCAGCCTGGTTGGAAAGTTTCTCAGAGAATTGGTACCGCATTGCATTACATGCATTACAAACGTACTGTGCGTGCAACTTGATATCACATCTTATATGACAGTATGTTTCTACGAGTCAAACAGCAAAAGTTTAAGGTAGATTTCACAACTCCTGTGAATTTGTCTCAGTAATATTGTAGATGAAATTCATACAATTATACAGAAATTTGCTTAATACAGAAAAGTCAGTAAAATAAGTGCACAAAGCTGCAGGCAGAACCGGATCGGCGTCGTATATTTGCAGGCCAAAACACATTTGCTGCTCACAGATTTATGCCAAAAAGTTAATAAATGTAAAACTAAAATTAAATTATGTGATAATTGTGTTAATTAAATTGACATAAAATGTTGATACAACGGGGAAGTAATAATATTTACCCAGCAAACACTGTGCAGCCGGTCTCACGGCTGTTCGTGAAATAGTCTCAGAAAATTAATCTGTTTCTTCTGTTCGGGGATACAAATTGTTTTTTCATGTCACTGAGCATACCTTTCTAAGTAATACATTTCAATAGGAATATATTACATGTCAGAAGCATGAGTTTTTTCATAGGGAAAGCAGGAAGGTGTCACCATGGCAACCAGGAAAATGTTTTAAAAGCCATGACGACCACTGTATTTCAAACCAAACCATGATTTTTTTTTTTCTAAATTTAACCAAATTTTTTTTTAATACCCAAACCAAACCTCAACCAAGTGAAATAGTTGTAATTTATTAATTACAACTATTTCACTTGGCAAATTGATGGAAAATCATCATCAGGGACATAACATCAGGTTTGTGTTGAGGAACACACACAAAATAAGAAAATTTGTGTCCAGCAACACAAATCAATAGGTTAAAGGTTGTATATAATACACATTCAACTGCTGGGTTGGAACAGCATATAACAGGTATTTAAATTCAGCATCCCCATCAATGCACACTGCACATAAAGCTCAAAGTAACTTGCTAGTTTGTCACAAAATCTTAAAAATACATAGTTTCCATTTACTTATTATGCTCTGTTTTTTTTTTGGCGTATTCTCTCTTTTTTAACATTTACATTTTAATTTGCCAGAAAGTAAATAGGACGAATACTGGAACCCACTCATTTATCACCAGTTGCACGACAGAGCAGTGCATATTTTAAAAAAAAGTTGAAAAGGACTGGAAAAAACATGTTCCTGTATTTCCATATTTCTTTTAAATAATTGGCGGTCAGACAGCAGTCATCTTCACGCCTGTTTGCACTACAGACACCTGAAAGAAAGTTTGTTTGTTTGTGAAATAGCATCCGATAAATATACACCTACCAACACCCAGAGAGGTAAACACGTCAACACTCACTAGCAAAGCAGCTGTAAAACTGCTTTATTTGACCATCTGGTGAGCCTGACATGTTTATTGCGCCTCATAACCTGGCGACTCTTTACTAGTGAGCACCAGGCATTTGTCTCAGGAATACTGTGTGTGTGTGTGTTTGTGTTTGCAAAGTATATAAACAAAGCTGTGTGTGAGCCAGTGCTGTGGACCTATGAAATGTCATGTTCATGTAGCTGATGTGTAGTGACATGCTGACTGGTTGAGCCTGGCATGGAGCCAAAAGCCTGCAGCTATTTTTGAATCCATAACTCTCACACGCTAAATGCTCTGTGTAGCAACTGAAAAATAAAAAAAAAAAAAAAAAAAAAAAAAAAAAAACTTAACTTACTTTGAAGGGTGCATTAAACACGCCGCTCTCATTCTTTATGTTAAGTGATTATAAGTAACACTTAATAAAAATCAAAAGACTCAACAGGACACAAACTGCATTCTGAAAAAAATAAAGCTTGATTGACACATGCTGAAGCCATAGTGTTCACCTATTTTGTGTGTGCGTGAGTTCTGCGCATGCCTGTATACGTCTGTCTGCGCAAGGTGTTTGAGGGGGGTAATCATCAAGAAAGGAGCAATCAGTGGAGTTTGTCTTTGTCTCTAATCATCCGGAGAACCCCCACAGACACAGTTGGGGACGTGTGTGTGTGCGTGCGTATGTTGTGTGTCTGATTGCGTCCAATCAGCCAGAGAGCTCCCATAAACAATGTCAATGAGGCAGCAAACTCACACATATCAATCCACCACACACAAATACGACATCTGTCACTCAACGGAGCCATGGAACAGATTCCCTTTAATTCCTAGGGCCAGATGATTTCGTGAACCCCTGTGTGCAAGCATTGTTTATTTGGGCGGACTACTTTTACTTCACTGGCTGTACCATTTTTGTATTTGTGAACAGTTGGTAAACCTGAGATGAATTATGAATTGAGCCAGAACCAGAACTCCTTACGCTGGGTTCTGTTTATTACAACAAAAGTAATGTTTATTACTTATAAATACAAATAAAGTAATGTTTATTGATTCTGCAATTCCAAGAATCCAGGATTGTTTGAGTGAGTTTCCCTGTATACAGATGAATGTGGACCTGGATATATTGGAGCTTTGGATCTGCTAACTGGAACTCCTTCAGCTATCAAAACCTTGCCACACAAAAAAATAAATAAATAAAAAAATAATTCATATTTTAGATGATGATCTTCCCCTCAAGATTAGCTCCTTGGGCACCTCTGGACTGGTTCCCATGTTGTTGCTCCCTCTTCTGGTCTTTACTAAAGAGCACAGAGTGTAAAAGTGTGAAGGCAGTAGATCAAGTCAGATTAAGTTTTGCAACTTGAAGTCAGGCTGTCGAAGAGGAATTGTACTGGAACATCCTGAGATGTTGTCATTTACCCACTGGCAGCGCAGTGTAAAGGTGAGGGGTGTTTTAGTTAGTTTATTTTAGGACAGTGTTACATTCAGATTAAGCTGGATACCAACACTGCTTACTGTGTTTAACTACCTGCAGCTTCATCCCCTTCAGGTAAGCAAGGATACTTTTTTGTGGATTCCAAGTGTTCAAAAAAGGGATTTGCAAAGCAGGATGTAGAAGAAGCAGCAATGCTGAAAGCAGTGTGAAGGTGCAGGAGAAACTTGGAAGGTTAGCTAAGTTTTTGACTCCCACAACTTTCTGTTCACACATTTTTAATATATTACCATGTGAAATGTTTAAATATTTTGTCATGAATCTTCCTGAACTCTGGTGTTCGTGATAGTGTTGTATTAAACATCCTATATATTCCAGGATGTTTTTTTATTACAAAGTGGAAGAATGTAGGAACTACAGCAACTCAGCCACAAAGCTGCAGACCACAAAGTTACAGAGCGGGGTAGCAGGGTGCATAAAGGTCACCAATACACTGCATTAACATCAGCCCAAAAACTGCACAGGGAGCTTCATGGCATGGATTGGCATGGATTTCCATGGCTGATCAGCTCCTGTAGGTGGCCCGGTACTGTTGTCCATAATCTTAGTAAGAGTTTAGAATTGCACTTAACCAGGCCAACAACATACTGTAGGTTCAAGCATCACTCAGGCACACAAATGCCTCTAACATATGAACAACTCATCTTCCTTCAGTCTCCTCCTCCAAGACAAGTGAGAAAAATCTGGATCGAGGTCGTGTACAGTTGTGTTATTTTTCCCACAGAGTGCTACCAACCTGTTTTAACTACCCAGCTTTATCTGAATGTAACAATGCCCTTAAATAAACAGTAACTGCATTCACATATACCACTCTGAACTGTGTTACAATACAGACACTGCAGATGCTCTACCTTCGGTCTCATTGCAACTTTAAGATGAACCAATAGAACTTTCCATTGAACTTTTATGGGTCCCCAGGTCAAGAACACAAAGAAAGTACTCAGGGAGTAGATTATTACTCCCTTCAGTGTAACAACTTTTGGATCACAGCAGCTTTATTAGGCTGTTTTATACTGTTTGTGGAGAAATCCTTTGTGGAGGCAGTGAGCGATGTAGCCATGATGTTCTATATGAAATAAGTAAACAGGCATCACGAGATTCCATTAAAATTAATGTCATGTCCCAACTTGAGTGCCAGTGGCCGCTGTGTCAGGCCCAGGTACTCTTAAATAACTACTGTCTTGAGCCATTCATGTGGAACATTGAGTGGCTTTAATGAGAATGATGTGGAAAAAACAAAAGCTGGAAAAAAAAAAAAAAAAAAAACACCTCAGCTGTCAGTGTTTATGAGTAAACAGGGGAAAGTAGGGAGCAGCAGACAGGCAAATAACAGCTCTGTACAACAGTGAGTCCAAATGAGTTTTGATTTCTGTTTGACTCTTGTAATTGCCTGAAAATTGCTTTGTTAGATCAGCAATTTGTTTATATAAAGAGGTATCACATTACCTTAAAGCTTTTAAAACTAGACATGCATGAATCCATAGGCATGCTGTACACAGAATTATTCTCTTATTTTAATTGCAAGCAAACAGATTCTAATGTGAACCATCTTTGGACTAAAATGACAATGAATTTGGAAATGTGACTGCATTAGGCATAGATATGCATTTATCAGATTTTATTTGTTAGGTTGATTTTTAGCCGTGAGCAACAACATTCAGCATTTGTGTGTCTGGAGTCTGTTGAACCTTTATATATAATTTCCATGTTTTTGGTTTCCACTCTTTTTTGTTAATATCTTTGTGCATATAAATGCATTTGCCTTCTCTGATGTTCATTTATGTGAATTTATGTGTGTTTTCTCTGTGACAAGCACAACAAATCCATAGAGACCCAACCCTCCTCATCCCCAGGCAGCATACAAATGACTGCTACATTTTAGTAATTGCTTCTTTATTGACAAATGGCTGTGAAGTGTTCTGGGGGCACTGCCTGTCACTATTGCTTTTATTTCTTATTGAATTCCATCCTTTTGTTTGGTTTTTTTTATTATTTTATTTGCTGCTTTGTGACTCACACTGCCAAAATAAAGTTAAATCTTGTGTATTTTGCCCCTTCAGACACCAGGCCTTATGTGTGCACATAGGGCAGTCTGACCCTACATGTGATTATGGTCATAGTTTTGTGTTCTACATCGATTAGAAACTGTCCGGAAGACACAGCTTTGTTAACAATGTTATTCACAAACCACTGAGCGTTATTAAAACTACAAAAGATGTTAGCTTTTAGTTTCTGCTTTAACTCAACTCATTGGACAGAATATGATTTTAGCCTTTGGGTGTCAGTATTAATCTGAGTTGATGATTGCCTTTTGCAGATGTGCGCTGCCTTTGTAGTACTTCGTGAAGTTTTGGAATATCAGTCATGCACATTGTCATATTTGGGTTTATTACATTTACTACAGTGACCACAGAACAATGTTGTAGATTCGTTGCACGTCTTCAGTCATGCACAACTAAACAAAATAAAGATTTTAAACCAAAATTAAATCTTGGAATCAAATTCATAAGATTCTTTTCTAGGTTTAGTTTAATTATCTACTTAAATTTTCTATTTAGATTCACCTGCCGTGAATGATCAGTCTCGGGATATTATGCCAGACCCTGAGATACTCTTTGGGGTAGCAGCTTTGTTGTGTCTCAAGTGGCCTGGCAGGCTTAGCTGGAACGAGCCACGTAGGTCCAGCCTTTCGTGGGCCAAGCACACACAAGGGAAGCCATCAGACTCCAGTGCTTTGTGGATTGGGCAGTGGTCAAAGGCAGAGGCCTTGCCAGTCCAATTCCCAGCAGTTCAAACTGGTTTTAGGGGCATGGAGCATCATCTTTCTGGTGGGGAAGCAGGTCAGGCTTTTTCATGAAGTTGAGCGATGCGGTCTGGATGTACCCAGGGCTCACCTCACCGCACAGCTCAAATGCTGGAACCGGTCTGTTTGAAATGGGCTGGACTCTTTCACGCTGGAGTTGCTCTCAGTGAGCAGAGGTAGGTATACCAGTATTCCCCCAGTTTGTAGCATGTACACTGGGATCTTTCCTGGTAGATAATGGGGTTATTTCTCTGTGCATTCAAGTAGGGAAACAAACTATCATTTGGACTTCTGCACCAAACTTCAGCTCAGGTAGCCTGTTCAAGATGCAAACAGTAGTTACAGTGTAGCCAATAAAGTGAGGCAAGATGGCTGATAATAGACATCAAAGTCACAACTGAAGCTTTAAGCTCACATGTAAAGCATTCACTCATCGTTTACCGCTTTGCAGCTGACAGTCGGTCATTGAAAACTCTTCACATGGGCCGATTGTTGCTGAACAGTCGCTTACTTTGTGTAACTTTTTTTTTTAATCCTCACTGTGACAAAGTGCCAGATAAACTGTTGTAATAAACTGTCATCCCTCTCTGCTGCTACAGTATTCCTGTATGTACACCCTCTCAAACAGCTATACATGTCACTTTCATCTGCTGTGCTTTTATATAATTTGCTGAATGCATGTATCAATTCTTTATCAGTACAATAAAGTTATGCAAAGAAATGAAATTCACTGTTTTACAAAACTTTACTATTACCAGTCACAATTTTCTGTCTCAGTGGATGATGAAAGATTACTTTCTTTACAGATAAATTACCAGAGTGAAAGAGGAAAAAAAAAAAAAAAAAAAAGTCAACATTATGAAAACAATTAGAAAAGATGTCCAAGTGCAAAGCTAAATGTCAGCATTTGTGTTGCATTTCTAATTTGTTCGGGAGAACAAGTTACCCGCAAATCATTTTGACGACTTTTGTTCTCGTCACCATTCATGAGACTGTAAACGAAAGAAAAGCCACTCAGATCAGAAGGCGAATGTATTTAGAAGGAACGATTTAATCAAACAATTCGGTTTCTTCCTGTTCTTCATTACATACCAGCACTTTACCAAGAGATTAGAAAAACAAATGCCAAAACAGCAGATTAAATATCAGCACATCTATTACTTTGGAAACTAAATGGAGAAAGTATAAAGTACTTAAACAATTTAATACTGTTTAGTACTACTCTGGAAACTTAAAACTTGTGTTACTGCAGATTTCACAGCATTTGCCAGAGGGCATCATAAGCTGGTATAATAATGGAGTGAGTCAGCATTAAGATTAGGGGTGGAATGGTGGGTGGGTCTTTGTCCTTCCTATCCTCTCTCCATATCCTCCTGAGAAACAAGTAAAAAGTATCTTTCAGTTTAATTTTTTTTTTTAACCACTTCAGAAAACATACGGTCTCAGGAGGATATCACATAAATTCGGAGAGACACCAATCTTGATACAGTGAAATACATTTACTGTGGAGCTGAGGAGGCTGGAGAAGCATGATAGCGATCAGGTCAGTGGTGTGATTCATGCAGGAAATGAAATGCACACGTACTTTACCAGACACGACCACATGCCCTCTGGTCAGTATATTACTGACTTGAGAGAGTGCACAGTGTGAGTCTATACAGTTTAATGTTTTTGTACCTAAACAATTCTGAAAACAAAATTAAATAGTAATACAACTTTAGTCAGAATGTGTGTACATTTTTCCAGATAGGTTAACTATGGATGTCCAGCTGAAGCACTGAAATACCAGCTGTGTTTTTAGTTTGGAGCTTTTGGCAAAGTCGTGTTCATATTGTGCTGGAATCAGAAGGAATTTGGTAAAAGAAGCCTTCTACTTTACTAAGTTTAACAAGCAAACAAACAATGGAAGCAATGATGCAGATTTCCTCCCTGATATTAAGTATAACATTTTGCTCTAACCAGTCACTAATGATCACTAAACAATGCATTGCCTAAATGTTGAGTCAGCATAGTTGTGTACCATGCCAACATACTGGATTTGATAGGAGTTAAGGTGTGAAATGCTTCAAATTTGAAAGTGCAAATTTAAAACTCATGCAGGGTTTATATGGGAACCACCAATGCAGTGTTTAACACTTTTAAATGACTCAAAATTATGACACCCATTAGTGTTAAAAACTACATTTTTGTGGTGTATAATATTAACACCAGAACAGTTTTAAGAGTACACTAAATTAGTGTTACAATCACACAGATTGGACACTGATAGAATAAAAAGGCCAACACTGGGAGTGTAACTTTTTACTTTCCTATAGTGTTATTTTTAGAAAGATTAACTCCTAATTGTAAATATAAATGAACATACCCTAAAATTAACACTACTGGTTACAGTCTACATCCAATAGTGCAACTGTTTCACAGTCTAGTGGAAAAGACCACACAGAACTCCCATTTCACTTTTTTTTTTAAATCGTTCCAGAACGCATCTCACATAAGCTCAGCAATGAACATAGCTATGAGCAAAAAAAAAAAAAAAACTTACTTACCCTAAACACAGCCATCAGGCACAACAGAGGGAAGAATCGTTACCATAAGACATAAGAATATCAAAGGGCTTAAAGTGTTTTAAATCACAAGGTCTAACAACTGAAACCTTGTGCATTTGGTCAACATGAAAAGCATGAAAATCCTCCATCTATACAATAAATACCATCTCAAAAATCCAAACAGAATCTTACTGAAAACAGCTAATTGATAAAATCTGTGCAAACTACAAGACCAGTGTGAAATTCAATGCCATTATGCTAACCCAGGATGACCGACAACTCTCACATTCACAATTAATTTAATTTAGTATCTCCAGTTAAATGTCTTTGCAAGAAACCAGAGTACCCAGAGGGAGTACACGAAAACTCCACACAGAACTATTCCAGGTAAATCCCTCAACTCAGAGTGAACACATTCAGAACACCTGGACTCAGTTTTACCATCGTTAAAACACCAAACTCCCTGTTTGCAATGTATGCTTTCTATATTGAATTTGTACTCACCAGCCATTGGGATGAGGTGCCCAAGTGAAGTTTTTCCTCAGATCTGACAAAGTTGGCAGACAGAAGGGACGGTTTTCACTGCCTCAGTAGTGATTTTACTAACAAATAGACTTTGATGTATTAAAAAAAAAATAAAAAAATTGGTAGAGTGCCTCACTTAAAGTATCTGCCTCAGTGGTATGGCTTAAGTGTCCCCGATATCTTATACTGTAATTTTTTTTCATATAAAAGCCCATAAAATTGTGCCCATATAATAGCAATGGTTCTGCAGAGAAAAGTCTGCAAAGAAAGGCAGCAAATTAAGTGACAGCTGTCAGAAGCTGGGGCCATGGAAAGTAGAAGGTAGGTCAATGAGTTTAGAATGACATCCTGTCAAATAACACCTGCAGCCCTGAGCTGGGACAGTGCTGTGACACTGAGTGATGAATTGAACATCACTGTACTCAGAAGCACCCTGTAGATCAAATCTTAAAGTTCCAGCAGTTGAATGTAATTAATGTAACATTAAACTCTGAAGAATGCCATTAGAGTCTCACAAAAAGTATTTTGCTTCTAATTTATGAAAATCAAGCTTTATTTTGAACACCATCCTGCCTTTGTAGCGTTCACATCACTGAAAATGACATTTAAAAATCATCTACGCCCTTGATATCATGAAGGGTGCAGAGTAGAGGACCCAAATGCAGGATTCCAGGCAGAAAAATAACAAAAAAGTCAATATTTTATTAGACTGATAAAAGTGCAATGAGAAATTTACAGAAGGAAAAACAGAAATCCAATCCAGAGTAAACTGAGAGGACATCAGGATAAACAGATGCTATATCAAAGACTAAGAGGAAGGACAGGACTATATATACACTGAGGACTAATGGGGGGATTAATCCCAGGAGGAGAAGGAGACACAGGTGAAAGTAATTAACAAAAGGTGAAAACAATTAAGCCGCTCAGATAAAGAAGTTAAAACCAAAATAAGGTATTAGAGAAAACTAGGAAACAACCCTAAAGACACTTAATGAACAGAGAGAAAAAAAAAAAACTCACACTTAGCATGACGTAGAAGAATTAGTGGGGGAGGCAATAATAATAAACTTGAGAGAAAATGTAATGTAGTAATATCACAAAACTGAACTCACAGTGATGATTAGGCCCTTGCATCCTGTAGCATTTGGAGGCATTTCCTGTGAGGAAGTGGATAGTTTAAGCCCTGGATTCTAATTGGTTGTCAGACAAACTTAACTTCTTGTGATAAAGAACACCAACTAATTATGCATCACATTTCCTTTTGTTCAGTATTTACATTTATCATGACTAAACCTGATATTGTTAAAATCACCTATACATTATAGTGAACCAAATCAACTAAACAATAGGCCTTATGGATCAACTTAAGATAATTTGACTAATTACATGCATAAACAATCATTTAACATGAGAATCTCATACCTGGGCCAAAGCATGAGCTCAGTCCTCCTTTTTGAGTGTCCTTTGTCCACAGGTATGAGGAACCAGCCGCAGGTGAGGTAGGCTTTTCAAACCAGCCTTCCTCAGGAAGTGCACCGGTATATAATGCCTCTCCAAGTGAACAAAGGTTCCCCCCAACCTACTTCCCCTGGTCACTCCGCCATAATAATGTCTGAAATGGCAAAAATTACACCAAAATGTGACATTCAATTTAAAACAGTGGATTCCTGGTAGGTTTACTGTAGGGCATGGTTTCATGGTGTCTTTTGAATACCTTTGGATGTTATATATTTGTGAAGATCTTTGAACCTATTCAGTCCACAGATTGAAATGATTAACTTCATAATGAAATGATTAAAACAATTTAAAGATTTCTGCAGGAAGACCATTGGTTAGGCAATCAGCCTTTTGGTGACAGCTAAGGATGTTACAACTTAAACTGACCTTTCCTGATATGCCATGCTGCCTTTTCACCTCATTTTACTTCTTTTGGTTATCCAACAGGGGATTAAGAGAATTGTTATTAGCTTGAGTAGATAGATAAATCCTGCTTAATGTCTGTCAGGGTCACTTCATACTATGGGATGTTAGCTTGGGAAACTAATTTTAATCCATTGGCTCAACACTGGAGGAGTTACAGAACTCAACTAAAGTGATAATGTTCCTGTTTGGCCCACTGTAAAGTTTTAGGTGATGCTTCCTAGGTCTTAGAAATTACACATCTGGCCCTGCCCTTTATCATTATCATTAAAACATCTACTAAAACAGCATCTACCAGAGAAAATGCACCACTAATGCCTATTTACAGGGCAGCTTATGAGCTGTGGTAATTAAACAGCTTGAGATTTGAAGTGATATGGTATTCTTTAAGACTGCCAACAAAATCAGTGTGTCCTTGGCTTATAAACTACTGTTTCCAGTCATGTTGGGTAAACGATTAAGGTTAATGGTAAGTCCACCTATAATAACCAGTAGCTCCTGATATGTGTGTGTGCGTGTATATATATATATATATATATATATATATATATATATATATATATATATATATATATATATATATATATATATATATATATATATATAAAGATAAATTGCATATGTAACAGCTTTAGAGGTATTGGTTGGCATACTTATAGACTTATGACAGGCCAGGCTAGCTGAATGTTGCTCCTGCGCCTTGGGGAGATTAATAGCAGATTTCCCCAAATGTGGAACTCTCTCTTTAACATAATAACAGGTATTTGCAGCACGGGGACAGTGTGTGAATATTCAAGAGGAAAAAGTTTGAAAGTGAAGGTGATGTGTGTGTGTGTGAGTGAAGAATGAAAGAGAGGGTGGTAGAGGCTTTCAAAGGGGGAGGTAAGGTGTTTGTGGATGCTATCTGTCTCCTGTGTTATTTATCACCAAGACAGGTACAGATATGGAGTCTTAGCTTTCCAGCCTCATTACACATTCACTCTCCTTTTCAAACACAAACACACTTTTATACACAATGATGCAAACTTTGTCTCCTTACATCTTTCACTTTATCACGTTTGCTCTCCACTGTTTTTTCTAACCCTTCCCTTTCTAACTCGCAGATGAGCACGCGTGCACACACACACACACACACACACACACACACACACAAACAAACATATATTTCAATTAAGCCCTGGCTCAGCATGATGAATGTGGTTACCTTTTAATTTCAATTATAGTGGCTGTTTAGCTTGCTAGAAAGCTGTTGTGTGCTCAAGCAACATCCACCAAGCAACGGTTCAATTATAAAACACAAAGTGCAGAAGCCGGCTTACACCACGGCGCAACACACAACGCCTGACACACAGGCAAATATACACAGTGGCAAATGCACATAGACAAGGCACACATACGCAAGCACATGCACACACACAAAATTAGATTAGCTAATTTAGCTCTTGTCTGGACACATTTTTCACCTCTGTCTAGCTGACGGCTGTTCTAAAACCTATTTAGAATTTCCACAGGGCAACATGACATTTTGCAGCAACTGACAACGTGTGGAAACGAATAATTATTGCCCCAAATAGAAGTGTTGTTTATTCATTTATAAGTTAAAGACGTCATACGTGAGAAATGAAAAGTGGAGGACATAATTTTCTCACAAGATTTAGCTGAAATGGATTAATCGTAGCCCCTATTTATGCCAAAACAAGTCAAAAGACAGTGCATTTAGAGTCTGTAACCTACTTTAAGAAAATCAGCATGTTAAGTTCTCCTTTGTAAAGTTTATTCACATGGGAAGTCTTTGCTGAGCTTGCATGTACCGTTTCAGTAACACTGCTTCATACTTAAGGTGCACATTCACACCTGAAAGATGCCCAGTGCAGCAACTGCTTCTGTTATCTATAAAAAGAAGGTTCCAGCTCATTTTCCCATCCTTCTCTTTCTTATGTCCCCTTATAGACTTTCCCACCTGAACCACATTTTCAAACAAGTATCCACCTTCATCACTGTTTCGCCTGGGTCGACATACCAAGTAATTTTCCATGCAGTGAATACAAAGCTGGGTTGAGAGAAGCTTTCATCCTGAAATCTTTTCTTAAAGGTGCAATAAAGTCAAATCAGAATCATTGCAATGTGTCAAACCAAAGTAAATGCCACATCTGCCACACATCACCCCTTCCTTTGCATTTAATTTATAATCTGAAAGCTGGTTTATGAAAGCCAAAAAAAAAAAAAAGATATTAGTAGGTTTTACAGAGGCTATCACAGTTCAGTATCAGTCCCAAAGCAGTATAAAGATGATAACCTAACAATGACTATGAGCAGTACTGTCTGACTGGTACTATTTGAACACAGTGCAATACTGCAAACTAAACAGTTAAGCCTCCACTAAACTGTATTAAAGTGCCTAGTACAGTATATTCATGCAACAAAAATCAGTCATCTTCTGCTCCTCTGCTGACTTTCTTACATCTTTCTGCATTCCTCAGTGTTGCACATTAATTCTTTTTTAATCTTTCTCTCTGGGAAATACAGAAACTGTACGTTAGCTAGTACTTACACACAGGAACAGTTTGTTGATTTGCTGATATCTGTTGAGCTGTTTGAAAAGTTGATGTGAAATGACCTCTTAATGTTAGCTAGAATTTACATCCACCACATGGACACATCACAGGGATGTGTTTAGGGTGTAAGTGAGCAATGGCATGCCATTATTTTCTTATTACTGAACAAATATATCCATGCTGTTCGCTGCCCTTCACCCCAGCCAGTCTCAGCAGATGGCTGCCCCACCCTGAGCCTGGTTCTGCTGGACGTTCCTTCCTCTTTAAAGGGAATTTTTCCTTCCCACTGTCACCAAGTGCTTTGTTATAGGGGATTGTCTAATTGTTGCTGTTTTTCGTGTATTATTGTCGGGTCTTTACCTTACAATATAAAGCACTTTGAGGCTATGGATGTTAGAACATTTATGAGATATTTAAAGTAAATATCTTCATATTGAAACTATCCCAATTTGATGTCTTATCGTGCAGCATTCTACAAACCTCTTTAGCAAAGCTGCTTGTGTCTGACAGTTATGGCAATGAACCTACTGAAAATAAAAACTGAAACT